>NC_092805.1:13513545-13834092 GCF_040954645.1 Diabrotica undecimpunctata
TTTGGAACTCGTCTTCTGTCTTGGCGATTATTGCGGCGTCGTCTGCATAACATAATATTTGGATTTCTTTTTTCCCCATTCTGTAACCTAGACCTTTACGTACTGCTTGTATTATTTCTCCATTATTATATTAAAGAGAAGTGGGCTTAACGAGTTTTATATTTTAGTGTTTTTTTTTCAATATGATTTTCTGCTGCTTTGTTGGTTATTGATATGAAGGTTTTTAGGTATTTATCTATGTCATTAAGAGTAATATCTTTTGTGTTGTTTATTTTATTTTGTAAATATTTTGTAAAATTCTCCTAGTTTGCATTTTTAAATATTTTAATTTTGATGGGGTGTAGCAATATTGTTATTTTTTGTCGTGAAAATGCAATTTTAATGTGGTAGTTGTCACTTCCATATATGTACGGGATAACGTCCCCTTCTAGTGTTGAGGATAAGGTTGGATCACACAACGATATATCAATGGCCGACTCACTTCCCGTTTGAATGCTAAACTTGATGAGGCCACCATCGTTTAACAGATTTAGATTATGTAAGGTCATACCAAATTCCACTATTATGCCTCCAGCTTTAGTTTTTGTTGAACCTCGTATAAGATTGTGTCAAATAAAATTACCTAAAATGATATGAGGGCTGGGAATTTGTTGCAGTAGGTTGTCAAAATCTTTTTGGTCTATAGTGTGATCTGTAAATATATGTTGCAAATAATAATGGTTCATTCCATGTTTACTGTAATCGCTACTGCTTCAAAGTTATATGTGTTGATTTGTAATTTTGGGCTCTATATTTTTTATCGACGTAAATAGCAACCCCGTCACTAGCTATCTCAGCGTTTTACCTGTTTTCAAGTTTTACAAGTTTGTGTATTTTTGAAACTTAAATGCATGATTGAAATCTTTAAAGTTGGCCTTTGTAAGTAAAGTAGCAATGGGTTGATTTCAGAGGTAATATAAAATTCGTTCTCAGAGGAGAAACATTTGTTATCATCTGTTTTATTAAAAAATGATTATCCTTTATCGTTTATAAATAAATAATTTTCAAAAATCGACCGAATAGAATAGAACAACGATATCCTACAGCATATACAAGGAATAATATGAGAAAAATAACAATACCATACATAAAAGGATTATCGGAAAAACTTAAAAGGATAGGAAATAAATTCAACATTTCAACAACATTCAAAACAACAAACACATTGAGATATATTTTATCTAAAACTAAACCTAACTTGTAATTATAAAATACCTTGTGAATGTGATCAGTTTTATTTATATAAAATTTTTATAAAATTGGATTATTTTATATAAAGATCACTGGATCAGAAATTTTGGATGCGATCTTCTTTAATTAAACTCATCATATAACTAATACTATACTATATATGTACTTTGTAATAATATTTTTTTTCCATAGCTAATGTTAAAGTGTTGCTATAATAACTGTTTTGAGTAGATAAATTATCACTTTAACCGCAAGGGTAGATAAAGTGACACTTTAACAGCAAGAGTAGATAAAATGTTTTAACTTTTTTTTATTCAATAAAATTTACAAATTCAAACAAATTAAGGATTAAAAACAACTGAAATTTTACAATTAACATTATTGGAAATATCTATTTTTGGAGTATCACAACTTGAACTCGTTTGCTTAAAAAACACTTGATTCGAGGTACTGGATTGATTTTTTGGTCCACCAAGTATACACTTGGATACAGCAATCTTATTGCTTATTGACTCTTCAATGTAAGATTCTGCAACAGATGACGATTTCCATCCACCTAAACGTTTAACTTTTACTAGATCAGCTCCGGAATTTGCGAACATAGTAGCTGAGGAACGACGGAAACAATATCCCGTGTACATTTCTGAATTTGCAAGTTTCAAAAAATCTGCAATCTTCTTGGGGATATTATATATAGTGTTAATCCCCACCGGTTGAGTAGTGCACTTTTGCTGTCGGTAATTTACAAAAAACTTACTGTGAGGTACGTTTTTGGGGCGCAAGGCAATATACTTTCTCACAATTTCCAAGAAACTCAGTCCACTTTTCTTGTCAGTAATACAAAACGACCTTTCCTGCTTGGTTTTAGTATCAGATAATGAAACGATTATCACCGATTTTCTGTCGTCCACGTTAAACACTTCTAACTTGTACAATTCATCGGACCTAGTCGCTACATGCACCCCAAAAATAGCAATAACCTTCATCAACAAATAGACGTCATCAGGAGCTTCTGTCAGAAATTTAATAATGTTCTTGGTGCTAGGTGGTTAACTTGCTGAATTTAGAAATGTCACAATTTTCATTCACCAACAACGAACGCTTCAGCATCGAATAATACGACCATAATGACGATGGCATCGCTTTCTTTGACTTTTCAGAAAAATACGCCAGAAGTATTTTTTGACTCACGCCATTGATATTCTTAATGCTCTTCCACTTTTTAAAAGACTGGTATTCTTTCCCATACATCATCCTAGATTTTTGTGGCAACAATAAACTTTCTGCTTCCAACGCTGCATTTTCTACATCTGATGGCAGGTTTTCCTTTCCTTGCGTCAATTCTTTTCCGTCCATTTCGTATTTATTCACTTTGTACACAAAACGCAACAATATTCTCCGCAAAAACCAAAACGTACCATTTGTTTGACATTTGTTGACAGAGTCAACATGAAGTGTGCCGTCCGCACATGAAGCTACTAAAAAGAAACTAAACTAGTTGGTAACTAGAATTACCAACTGTTTACTAACTGTGACTCGCACACTACGCTACTGAAAATTAATAGAAACGAGTCACTTCTTGCCTGTACGAGTAGCTTTGTTATAGGGTGTTTAAATTTTAACCTTTATATAATATTATTGAGTGTTTTCATCGCGTTAAAAATGTCACTCGAAAAATTATTAAGATAACACAATCTGTGTTCTACATAATTATGTACGAAAACGGGAAGGAATACCATATAATATATCATTCTAAGCCTTTTCGGTAATATCTTTACGCGAATATTCATTTAACGTATAGTTGTATAGGCAGGGATATTTTTCCACTTCTTGCACTAATTTTATATTAAACGACCATTCTACCAATTTCGCCATTTCGCGTGTAAACTTTAAAAATATCACAACAAACTAGAAACTAGTCCCCAAGCTACCTGCACGTCCAGTCTGCTGTCGACTGATCACTGATGAATTAGAGACCAGTTACTAACTAGTAGCGCTGTGTGCGGATACTCATTAAAATACATGGACAGTAACTAATAAGCAACTGATTGGTAACTAAAGTTACCAACTGGTTTCTTTTTACTAGCTTCATGTGCGGACGGCCTAATTCATATCCCTAGCAACGGAGCAACACAATTGCGATTTTTGTGCTAAAAATTACAATTTTCTTTGAAATTCTATTTTTTATCTGAACTTGAAGTCTTGCTATAGAAAAAAATGTTGTATTGCACACTACGATAAAATCGCATTATTTTCTCGAGCGTAATTAGCGTCTCGACTGACGTCTCGACGCTAAAAAACGCTCTCGAAGATAAAGTACAATTGTATCGTCTTGTACAATAAATAACTAATATTATCAACCTGATGGTACTGTAGAACAAATATTTGAATAGTGTAAATGAGTGTAATCCCTGAGCACAACCTCTGGTTCATCAGGGAATTTCTTCTTTGTTTATTTGCTAACAACTATTTGTTTGTACAAAATATTTAACTTCGAATTAATTTGTAACTCTATTATATTTGTAACATTGTTTAATATTGTATATCGGGAAGTAAATAAACATTATTATTATATTATTATTATTTATTAGTAGTTGATAATTATTAAAATAAATTTGTTTTATTTACAATTCAATTTACATTAGCATTGATATATATTAATCGTTGACAGTTCTATTATATTTCGTGCAATTTTCATCTAAAGCTATAACTAATTATTATTTTAAAAGTTATTAATTAATTAATGGTAGTCAATTCGGATTCCGGAACGGACTTATATTATTTTCTCTTAACGGTTTATCCCAAAATATTTAAACTTTAAAGGAAGAAGCGGTACAGATTCTCATTTTCTAGATAAGTGGAAAAGCTCGGGATCGTTCGAAAAAGTATTTCCATGAGATATGTTTGCCTAATCATTTTCGTTAGACACCCAAAAATAACGTTCCCATGCGAAAAGTGGTCCTCATTTATTTAAATATTGCTTAAACAAAATTTAAATTTTGTATAATTCTGAACAAAAAAAGTCTGTTGCAATGTTTTTCTAGTTGATCATTTTTGAGTTAGAAACAATTTAAAACTGTAAAAACGTAAAGTGAAGATTTTCAAAAAGCATATATATATTCAGGGATTTGACAGTCTTCACTGCCTTCCCTCGCTCAACCGTTTCCATCTCTCTCTGTGTTCCCATTATCCATCGTTTAGGCCTCTCTTACTCATGCCTTCGTCTACTTCGTTCCTCCAGGATCTTCGGGGTCGTCCTTTTTTCCTCCTTCCTATGGGGCTCCATTCGGTTATTCTCTTTATCCATCTGCTGTCGCTAGTTCTTCTTACATGTCCATACCACTTTGGTCTGTTTTGTTCTATTTATGTTAGTATGTCTATTTCTATTGAGGTTCTTTTCTTTATTTCATCATTACTTCTTCCATCCATTCTTTTTACTCTGCAGCATCTTCGCAGGCATTCCATCTCTGTTGCTACTATCTTACTGCTGTTTTTCTTGTTTATAATCCAATTGTCAGCCCCATAAGTCATAATACTTCGCACTAATGTTTTATCAATCTGTGTTTTTGTCTTCATATTTAGGTGTCTACCCCACCATATTTTATTAAGTTGTAGGATTACTGTTTTTGTTTGTCCTAATTTTTGCTTAATTTGCTTAATTAGTGTTGCCTTTTTCGTGATTATAAACCCCAAGTATTTGAATTTATCCTTTCCTTTGATTGTTACGTTGTCGTCAATCTGTAGATCTTCTTTATCTTCTTTACTTGTAGATAGGTACTCTGGTTTCGCGAGGTTAATATCTAGACCAGCCTTGGTATATTCTTCTTGTAGTTTCTTTATCATGCAATATATTGGTATTGGTTTCGTACTGGCACTCCCATTTTTCGCATTTTCTTTTCCATGTAGTCAAGGCTTTCTCTAAGAATATTTTGAATAGGGTTGGAGATGTGGAACAACCCTGTAAGAGCCCTTTTGTTGTGATGAAGTCTCTAGTGAAATCTATGATTCTTGTTCCCATTTTAATGGACACTTTGTTTTTTTTTTTATACAGAGCTTTTGTAGCTTCTATGAGTTCCTCTGTATTTCTAATTTATACATTGCCTCCCATTGTTCTGACCTTGGCACAGAGTCATACGCCTTTCTCAGGTCCACAAATGCGAAATGTATATCTTTATTTTTTGCTTTTTTCTTTTCCAACAGTTGTTCCAGTGTGTATATGTGGTCTATGCATGATCTTCCTGCCGTGAAGCCTGCCTGATCCTCCGCTAGCCTTATCGCTTGCTCTATCTTTTCTAGCAGTATCTTCCCATATAATCTTCTATTGATGGTATTACGGTTATTCCTCTGTAGTTTTTGCGCTGTTTTCTATGTCCTTTCTTAAATATATATGTCGTATATGCCTCTGTCCATTCCTTTGGGAGCTGTTCTCCATTTACAGCTTTCTGAAATATCCATTTTATCATCCGGTGTAATTTATTTGAACCGTACTTTATAAGCTCAGGTGAGATGCCTGTAGGTCCCGGTTCTTTCTTATTTTTGATTGCTTTTATGGCCGTTCTCATTACCCTATCTGTTATTTCTATTTCTTGTTGTGGGCTGCTTCGTCTTCGCCTGTTTTCTTTTCCAATGAATTATGGTCTTTGTTTTGTTAACAGTTCCTTGTAATAATCTTTCCATTCTTTGACCTGTATATTTCCCAATTTAATTTTTTCTTTAGAGTTTTGTTTTAATCCTCTGAGTACTCTCCATGACTCCAAAGTTCTTGTACCTTCTATGTATGTTTCAATATTTAATCAGGTTCTTTCCCATTCTTCATTCTTTTGTTGTGTTATTTGTTTTTTCACGTCTCTATCTTTTTCTCTATATTCTTTATAAACTTAATCGTTGTTTGTAGTCAGCTATTTTCTGTACAGTTGCTTTGTTTCTTCAATTATTATTTTTGTTGGTTCATTTCTTTCATAATAGTGCTGTTTATTTGTTATATGTTCTTTCTGTCCAAGAGCTTCGCATGCTGCTTGTTTTATACTTGCCTTTATATGCTCATATATTTCTTCGATGTTTCCGTATCTCAATTCTATTAATTTTTGGTCTAGGAGCAAAGAAAAGATAGAAACGTGAGTCAGGACGTTCTTTTAATCGACAGGACTGTTTTTATAAGCAGAACCAAGGAAAGAGTTTTTTTCGATAGAGAGTTAATTAAAGTGAAGAGAAATATTTATTGAGGCGAGATAATAGATTGGACTCATTTTCCTATTGTAATTTTATATGAGAAAGCTGTATGATTTGGGGAACATTTATTTCTAAGGGATTTCATTAGTTGTATAAACAGTTTTAAAAGGTTTATTTTACTATTATATTTTAATTGAATTGCACAAATTTGAGTTTTTTTTTATTTATTCCTTTTTATTCCTCTTCTTATTGAACACTATTGAAGATAAAGGTATTTTTTGAACTCAAATAGTAACCCTGAGATAAGAAAACATATTAATTATGAAAATGGCGTCGCTAATAAAATTTATTCACATATGAAATCCATTAAATAAAATTTTTTTTTATCATATTTCAAAATTACAATATCATATTGATATATATCAGATGTGAGTCATCCTTTCGCAAGCACAACACCACAAACAGAATGAGCGATTACAATATTTAGCTGTCTGAATTTAGTGCTCAGGCCACCAACATTCAGTCGAGATAATTTTATTATATTCATTAATATCACGAATAGTGTATGTTTGTCTAGTTCTTGTTCCACCTTTTGCCTAAATTCATCACGTGCTCTGTTGTACTAGTTTCGCTCTAATATTATTTGGTCCTGGCTATTTTTATAATTTGCATTAGTAAGTCTATACTTATGAGATGGTGACTTGGACAATAAAAGCGAACGTCAAGAATCGCCTTGAGGCCTTCGAAGTGTGGGTGTCTAGGAATCCAACGCCGAAGTATTACGCCGAATAGGGAGAGAAAGCAAACTGCTACAAATAGTGAAGGGAAGGACAGCAGCCTACCTGGATCAAATATTTAGGAATTCCAAGTACCAACTTTTAAAATTAATCATAGAGGCAAAGATTTTAAGAAAGAGAAGCATCAGGTGAAAAAATACTCGTGGCTAAAGAATATAAGGGGATAGACAAACCTCTGCCAGATTTGTCACTAACATTCATTAAGACAATAAGGCACCCTAATAAAAAGAAGCCCATGCCTCTAATTATAGATTTAAAGCAAATTGCACTGTACTTTTGCCACACCAAATTATCTTAATTTGTCGTGATTTATTCGTATTAGATATTTTACTACTTTTGAAATTCTCTTTAATGCATTATTATTTCATTTTGACTTTAAAATTTCGATTTTTAGTTGACAGGTAATTATCTGTTAGTCCAGCTTGTAAACTTTTTTCCTTAAGTTTCTTTAAATTTTATTTTTGTCCATTTCCATAAACATAGCCTGATTTATTTTTCGAAACATCTACGTTTAATTCTTGTTAGTTAATAAACTAGATTTATTATTTAAATTTTTACAGTGTCCGAACCGCACTTAATACGAATGATTTCATTGTTTCAGGAGAACGCCCATTCAAATGTGACGAAAAAGATTGCGGGAAGACATTCACCAGAAACGAGGAACTGACCCGCCACAAACGAATCCATTCCGGCCTTAGACCCTTCCCGTGCACGCACTGTGGAAAGAGATTCGGACGAAAAGACCATCTCAAGAAACATTCCCGCACGCATTTCCAACCCAGAGGCATGTACGCCGTTCCTGTGATGTTACCTTACGAGACGTGGGCATCTTCCCCCGGTAGTTACCCCTTCGTTCCTATGTTCGGATACTAAGAATGATGCTCATTTAGAGGGTGAATGAGAATTTAGGAAATTAGAGTCGGGAGATCAAAAGATAAAGTATGCGATGAGTATTGTTCTGCATTTGGGTGCAAAAACTAGGTATAATATCTTAAAATTTCAGTTTTTTGTTAAGTTATGACAATGTGTAGCACTTTAACATTAGTATCGCTGATAGTAAAAAACTGAAATTTTTTTAAAAAAATTTAAATAATTTACAAAAAAGTAGTGCAGTAAGTAGACAAATTTCACTTCAAAAAAAATATTTTTCTTATAGTATCATCTTAATTGAAGGTTGGCAACAATCTCATCCAAGTAATGTATATATTATGCAGCTCGAAACATTGAATGTGTATACAAACTAGTCTAGTATCATTGTGTTTTTCAACCACGAATATTTTCATCTTCCCAATTCTCTCTTGTCTTATATTTTCTTAATCCCTTTAATTTTAATTTAAAAGTAGGTTAAATTTAACGTTTTGTTATAAAATCTTACTGTTTCTTATAACATGGTCAAGGCATAAAGTTTGTATCTTCTTTTCTTGCTGTTCTATTCGAGATCTAACACCTAAATAAAGATCCAAGTCCGATGTTACTCATGAACCCAGGTATACAAAATTGTTCACTATGGAAATGGATTATTTGTCTTACTAATAACTATTTTCTTGGTTTCGGTAGTATTTATTTTAAGGCTCAATTGATCTCTTTCCTGAATAACCTGATATTAGAAGTTAATAAAGAGCTTCCGGTTTGTCGTACTAAGTGTCTGAATATAAGCAGTCTTCAGCAAATTGAACCACATTTTCAAATCGTCCAACATACCAATATGCTTTAGAAGAAAAACCTTTAATCAGTTTGTTTTGCCAGTGTTGACTTACAGAGCGGAAATGTTGATTATGACAAGAAGAACAATAAAAAAATCCCTGTTGCTCAAAGTGAAAAAGATCAGTGAGAGAATTGCAACACTGAAGTGGAACTGGGAAGTTTACGTGGCTCGAATGACAGATAACAAATGGACAAAGCTGTTACTCAAATGAACACCAAGAGATGATGCCTACTGAAGCAGAAGTCGTCTACCAACACGTTGGACTGGTGATCTAAAACGTTGCCACAGGAATTAAATTCAAGATGCACAAGATCGAAGCAAATGGAAAATTATTGGGAGATCTATATCCTACTGTGGATAAGCGAAGATTGATTTATGATCTGCATATCATACGTTGGCAATTATGACGCCGTTTATTTTTCATCTTCTGTCTCCATCATTACGACTCCATACGATACATCCATCGAAAATAATCGACGTAAAATGCCTCAACTAGTATTATGTAAAATAAGAATCATCCTGGAATACTTTACACCCAAAAGAGCGGCGGCGCCAATACAAACAAAAATCAAAGTCGAAGGACTAAATACGGAATCCACGGATTACTTATAAAGAAAAAGAATATCAGAGAAGATCGCTGGGAATAAAATATTAGATCACGATAACATCGAGGAAAGCTGGGAAAACCTCAAAAACCATAGTAACAACAGCAAATTTACTAAGATGTAAATTGGAGCTGCAAGGTCAGATAATAGAACAAGTGATGGAGTCTAAATATCTAGGATCACATTATCTAGCTACGGAAAGCTCGAAACTGAAGTGAAAGATCAACTGAATAGAGCAAACAGAGCCGCAGGCTGCCTGAATGAGACAATATGGAGAAATTAAAATATCGGGAAAGAAATGAAAGGCAGAATTTAAAAACAGTCATCAGACCAATAATGACGTACGCGACAGAAACAAGACCTGACACAGAGAGGATAAAAAGGATGTTAGAAACAGCAAAGATGAAAACACTTGGAAACATTGATGGTAAGGCACTAGGGGACGGAGCTAGAAGTACAGATATACAACGTAGATGCAAGGTGAAGAATATCAAGAACTGTGTAAGAAATAGAAGAGTAGAATGGAATGATCATATAAGCCGAATGACAACAAATAGAGTAGGAAAGACGGCAAGAGACGGTTCCCCAATAGGAAGACAATCAGTAGGAAGACCACGAAAACGATGGAACGACAACTTAATGGAGGCACATTGAAAAACAGACAAAGTCATATATAAAAAAAAGAAGAAGAAGATCCTTAGATTTTCTTAAACTGACGATGGATACTGGCTGCTGATTCTCCTTTTGTAAGTTTCCATGTTTTATATATTCGAGATTATGGTTTCGATACGTTTGAAAGACTCCCAAAACTTTATTTAGTCTTCTTAATACTTCTTCATTGAACATAGAGTCCCTCCTATGGAATCCTTAGTGACCTTTTAAATAGCCACCTCTTAAAAGCCGTTAATTTTTTGTGGATGCATCTGTAACAATTCATGTTTTAATACCGTAGGGAACTACTGGAGAAAAATAAGCAATTTATTTTAAATAACTGAATTTGATCATCAGTTCCTCTTGAACATATCCAAGAAACGGAACACTCATCTGATTTAGTAAGCGAAGCCTTACGGAAACGTCATCAAAACAATGGTTTTTTTCAAAAACCAAAGTTATTCAATGCGAAATCAAACTCGGAAAACCACAGAAACGACAACCACTTGATAATAAATTGAGGAATGTAGTACTTTTAGTTACGTATTTCTTAGAGAATAGCATCTTAAGAAATGGAACATCTATATTAAAGCCCCAAAATGTTTCTGGTTATAGTTGAAAAGTTGTTCTTAATGATCTCTATCCAACTACAATAATGTGGACCTAAGGCAAAGTTATATCCTGTCAATTTTTTTTAGTTTATCCACCATGCTATTTTGAGCATATACACGACTAAATATTTACTGAAAATGAGATTGTTGCTGCTTTATGCTTTCCCATTAGTCCCTTACTATTTGAACCCATTCCAGTTAATCCCAATACAATTATTATGACGAAAAACCCAATTTGTATACTTACTGTATGTTTAAAAACTAATATTTCTACTAATATGATGGTCTTTTACTAAACTTATACTCTAAATTCAAAACACTATCTATGTACACTGTATATGTATCTTTTTTTTGTTTGCTCAATTAGTAATAGTACTGTTTTGAAAATGTATGTGTAATATTTTGTATATATTGTAAATAAAATAAATTTTATAATGATGTGATAATATATTGAATCAGATGTTAATATTTTGTACAATTTTGAAAATATATAATTTTAATAACGTAAATATCTGGTTTTATTATTATAAAGTAAAAACTCCCGCATACAATCGATTTTTCCACGAATAAACACTTTAGTCGAATCGTATTGGTATTGCGATTTGTACTCTTATATCATGTCTTATAACAAAAAAGTACTTGCCTGTGCATTACTGTACATTAAAGATAATGAAAAAAGGAAAAGAAAATTCTGTGTACATCTCATACTAAGAGTTTAAGGACGTTACATAACTTAAACATCCTAGTATTTTATCATCAATTTTACCCATATACAGGGTGTTTCAAAAAGGTAGTCATAAATTAAATCACGCATTCCGGGGACAAAAATAAATTGATTGAATCCAACTTACCTTAGTACAAAAGTGTACACAAAAAAAGTTACAACCCTTTGAAGTTACAAAATAAAAATTGTTTTTTTGCATTATCTCCTAAACTACTTGACATTTTGTAATAAAAATGGATACGTTACTTTCTTGTTTTGAAAGCATTTGTCATACAAAAGAAACAACAAAATCTAAACGCACAGAAAAATTTTAAGGGGGGTGTGCAGCCCTAAATCCCCCCAAACTTTTGAGTACATTCAAATCGAATGAATTTTGTGGCATCATTAGTTTAACGCATTATTTTTAAAACTTTTTTGCCTTTTATCACTTTTTCGAAAAACTAGTTTTTTCCTAGTTGACCATAAAATTACAATTAGTTTCTACGGATACAATAATTAAAAACAGTTCCATCAATAATAGTCAATAATTTGAAGCTATTATTTATTGTGTGAATAAGATTAATATTAAAAATTTTGATATTACAATGGCCTACACATTTCAGGAAATGGCAGATATGCATTTAACTTTGGGTAAGTTGGATCAGATTAAATTATGATTTCAATAAACTATCGGGAATATTGTAGGTGAATGTCAAGGAAATAGTGCAGCAGCCGCAAGGCGTTATGAAGTAAAATACTCCAATCGAAATACACCCGATAGACGATTATTTCTGACCATTGATCGTCGCGTCGTTTACGGGAAACGGATACATTCCAACCGCAACTTGCTGGCAATAGTGGTCGTTCAATAATGGATGCAACTGATGAAGACATTTTAGAAATCATTGAAGAAGTCCCTGGAACAAGTACAAGGGTAATAGCTGCTCAACTAAATGTCACGTACGGTTTTGGAGGCGTTTGAAGGATCAGCTGCTTAAACCCTATCACTTAACAACGGTTCAAGAGTTATTGGTTGAAGATTATCCTAAAAGGATTGGATTTTGCGATTGGTTGTTAATGGAAAACACTCGAAATTTTAATTTTATTAGAAATATTTTGTTTACCGACAAGGTAAGCTACCTTCAGTAGAAATGGAATAACAAACCATCATAACGAGCACATTTGGGCCGACGAAAATCCTCACGTTAAAAAAACGACTCATCACCAAAGGACTTTCAAAGTTAATGTTTGGGCAGGAATTGTGGATAACACTTTAACAGGCCCAGTATTTCTTCCCAACAATTTCTTCTTCTTCTTCAGGTGAGCTCTCCGCTACGGAGGTCGGCAATCATCATAGCTATTTTAATTTTTGAGGCAGTAGCTCTAAAAAGTTGTTTTGAGCTGCATCCAAACCATCCCAACAATTTAAATGGTGATAATTATTTGCAGCTCTTGGCAAACAATTTACAAGAGTATTTGGAAGAAGTGAATATTGCAATATGGCAAAATATGGTTTCTACAAGATGGCGCTCCACCACATTACAGTAATGAAGTCCTGGAATACCTTTGCAGGCAATATCCTGGTCGGTGGATTGGAAGGGGCTACGCACCTATTTCTTGGCCACCCAGAAGTCCAGGTCTTAACCCCATGAACTTTTGCTTTTGAAGGTTTATGAAAGAAGTGTATTCTGTAACAATAGAGGACGAACAACAATTGAGGGTTAGAATAATTGAAGCTGCAAATCAATTTCGTCAGAAAAATATGATTTTTCAGTGCATTCGGTTTTCCTTATTAAAACGATACCGAATGCGTATTGGTGAAAATGAGGGTCATTTTTAACATTTATTATAATATCATATTTATAGAGGTTATAGACATTTTTTGTACTTGTTAATTCATTTAAGCCATTTATTTAGTTGCACGTAATTTTTTAACGGTTAATGAAAAGGGCCGTAACTCAATAAAAACTGTTTTTTGACAAAAGTGATAAGAAGCAAAAAAATTTTAAAATAATGTGTTAAACTAATGATGCCACAAAATATATTTGATTTGAAAGTGCTTAAATGTTTGGGGATTTAGGGCTGCACACCCCCATTAAAATTTTTCTATGCGCTTAGATTTTGTTGTTATTTTTGTATGACAAATGCTTTCAGAACAAGTAGTTTAGGAGATAATGCAAAAAAACAATTTTTATTTTGTAACTTCAAAGAGCTGTAACTTTTTTTGTGTACACTTTTGTACTAAGGTAAGTTGGATTTAATCAAATTATTTTTGTCCCCGGAATGCGTGATTTAATTTATGACATACCTTTTTGAAACACCCTGTATTTAGTGCCTTCAAACATGTAGACCTAGAAAGCACTGTAGAAAGATAAACAATAAATTAAGTTGACGATCTTATTACCGTTTAAAGCGTATAGTCAATGTAATAAATTATAATTCGAAGGACCACCCACTAAAGTGGGAATAAAAGAATACAAGCATTAAAAAATATGTAATTTAATGACTAACTTTGTTATAGTATTATTTAATGACTAGTATAACTAACTTATATCTAGTCAAATTTTTTTCATAGAGTTCTTATATTTAAACATACGATTCACACAAGTCCGCGAAGCACAAAACACTATATCACTGATACAGTTTTAAGGTCACTAACTAGAACATAAACTACTCTTTCGAATAACGATCGACAGACAACTGTTTAGTTGAGTGTATGCGCGAGGACATCTAATACCATGGAAATTTAGTTGCTTATCGATAGTTGTGCGATTTTTCAGTCAAAAGGCGATGGATGAGAATTGACTATTATGTTGAGCAACCATTAGATAATAGTATGCGAGTCTCCATTTGATACATTAATCTTTTAACAAACAACTAAATAGTTATACGATTAAAAATTAATAGTTGAGTCATTTAATAGTTGACAAATCGTTTTAAGTTTATATTGTATGTTAATGTTGTAAGTTAATGTTGTATAGTTTCTTGCGACAAATCCCTTTATTTGAGTTCAGATTAGTTGCATAGGGTTAAGTTTGCACTGATATGGTGGTAATTCTTTTGCTACTTAATCATACTTCTTAAATTTTGCTGAATATAATCCCTTTATGTGGATCTCATTGTTTGATAATATAACAACCTATACATTTAGACACAGTTTTTGTCGAACATGCTCTTTGTATTGGTTATCCATCTACTTGTAATTATGTAAATTAGTAAGGTGAGCGAGTAAATACAATCTAGTTTTTTTAGAACAACTACTTTTAAGGCCATCTCTCGTGCCACCGTGTTAATGAACTTTAATAGACATTGCGATCCATTTAAGCCATCGCTGCTCAATATAACCGTGTCATCTGCGTATCTGATGGTATTTATCAGTTTTTCATTAATTTTTACACCATATTTTAAGTTGTGCAAAGTACTTTAAAGATTCGTTTGGAATATAAACTAAACAACAGTGGGAACAGCATAAAACACTGCCTGGATCCCTTTAGAATCATACACTCTTCTGTCAACTTGTAATTAATACGAATGGTCGCTATTTGATGCCAATGTAATGTTTCAATATTCCTGACGTCGCAGCTGTCAACTTCTTTATCTCTTAATATTTTACTTATCTTGTCATTATGTACTGTTTCGAATGATTTTTCAAAATCAATAAACACGAAAACGACATATTTGCGTTGATCTCGACATTTCTGTATAAAACATTCAGTGCAAAAACTTCTTCTCTAGTGCCCAATCCATCTCCAAATCCAAAATGGGTTAAATCTTAATCTTCCTCACACTTATTTCTTATTCCACAATGGATAATACATAGAAATAACTTCAAAGTGTGACTGGTAAGACTTGCAAGACTATAGTTGCTACAGTGTACGGACGTTGTTTTATTTTTTTTTATAAAGTTATGAATTCTGACCTCAACCAGTCCTCTGGGATTTCACTAGTTGAGTACACATGATTGAAAAGCTTAACCAATATTTTAATGTTTTCTTCTATAATTAGTTTTAACATATCTGCCGGGATATTATAAGAGCCAACAGCTTTCCTGTTCTTTGCCAACTCTATAGCAGTACTTCTATTGTTAGTATTCGTAATTCTTCGCTACAATCCAACTTTGCAGCAGCCCTTTGTTGAATGTCCGTTAACGCTAAGGTAGGATTATCTTTTGTTATTTATATTTGTATGTATTAACCATTATTTGTTTGATTCTTATATCTATGTGACTTTTTTAACTCTTTTCCTAGGAGAAATTAGTGATAAAAGTTGGCCGCTTTCATCCGCAGACTCCGTAGACATTTTTAATAAATGTAATTATTATACTTTTTCAACTAAAATTACAAAATGTGCATAGTCAAAATTATCTCTTGTAAGTGCTTTATACTATACTTACAGGAATAATTTTAAAGTAGGAAAACTTTTGTTCTTAAAAAAATTAATTTACTATATCAACACACGTACTAGCAATTACCAAATCAACAAAATAACAGTTTTGCACAACTAATTACTGGGATACGTTATTTGACGGGTCGAAAAAACAAAGTGTGTGCCTGTTAGCCCAACCGGCATAACTAAAGGAGCGATCTCACAGAACGAGGAGTGTCGTTCTTCATCGTCGAAGAGAAATAGAAAATAAGTAATAGAAAAACATAAAATATAAAGACGGGAACCAACACAATGTGGAATACTGTTTTTATTCTCAATATTTGTGGTTTACGATACCTGGGATAGGGCAAAACTGTCTATTTATGGCCGCCGCGTACTATCCCCTTGTCCCTAGCCCCAACTCTGATGGCGTACAACAGACCTAACCCTCAATACTCACTACCGGAATGGTCTGTCTACATTTTGAGGTAGGTTCAGTGCATTTATCAAAAAGCAAATATTTACTAATGTTACAGTAACGTGGGGTGCTAACGAGCTGTCTGATTCCTGCTTTAAGATAATTCGATAAATTGTAGCCAATAGCAAGGTGTTCGTCACGGGCAGACTCGAATATCACGCGGTGACTTCTGTTTATTCTGTCGGTAGCTTGGGGTTGAACATAGTTATAGTATCAACTTTTTATCAAATTCAAATTCAAGTTCTAACGATAGAATTATGTCATTGACTTCATTACAACTCCTCGTTTTGTGTAGCTTTTGTATCACAATGGATACTCCTCTACTGGCTTTTGCGATTTTATTCACTCCACTGTAAAATTGTATATAGTCGTCTATTGTTTAATTTCCTCTTCCCATTTAATATATGTGTATATATATTTACATACTCGTATTGCATGCTATTTTGCTTTTCTAAATTAACATCATACGACATAATATACACAATTAAAAGCTTTTATCCGTCGTATCACAATATCACATCTTTATTTCTATTGTAAAATGAGAACGTCTAATTCATCCGTTTGTTTATATCCCGTTTGTTTGGGAAATCAACTGGAAAAACCTCATACAATTTTCTCCGTCCCTTTAATTTTCATTTAAGGGTATAATTAACCTTTATATTAGCTTTGTAAATATAATTAGAAATATAACGTTTTCGGGTCTGAAATTGAGATACTCTACGTTTTAGTAAAGATTTAGAGGGGTTAGTGGATGGGGTATTCAAATTATTGAATGAGTTTTGTTGATTACAAAAGAACTCGACGCCGCAAACAAGTTCGAAGTTAATGGGTCTCAAAAATAAGCGAGAGTAAATAAAATGCTATTTTTGCTTAATGTGAATTAATCAAATTAAAAATATATTGCCTTCGGGTAAATGGTGTTAAATACATTTTGTATAAATGTTGTATATTCTGAATCTATTTTATTGTGGCATTTTAATAGCATTTACTACTTTATTATATAATGGGATTTAACCACAATTTCAGTTGAAAATAGGTAAAAGTAGCCGAAATTGTACTGGCGCCAATATTGTACCACCGCTGTATCATTCTCTCTGAGGAAGCCAGAGCACTCTTACGTAGTTTAGTGGAACTAGTTACTACCTAGAGGTGAGTGTTGAAGTTTTACAACGTTCACATTTGTCGATTTTGTTTTATTGAATTTTTTGTATTTCATAGTATTTCAGTATAGTTTTCTAGTTCCATACGTAAGGTTACAGCATCTGTAAAGGTATGCGCAAACCATTTGGATTCATAAATACAAGAAAAGCATGTATTTAGGTGTATAAAATTGAGTTGTTTTCCTTTGCTGGACCATTTTTAGGTTAGGAGTCGTAGTTTATTTACTTAAAGTGCAAGTTTCCCATATTGTACCACGCCGAGTTGCCTATATTGAACCAGTACAATTTTAGATACCATTGGATATTTAAGACCTACTTATTTTCAAAAATAAATAAATAAATACTATTTTAATGGGAACAAGCGACAATTGTGGCTTATTAAACTTCTTCTTCTTCTTAAAGTGCCTATCCGTTCCGGATGTTGGCGATCATCCCGGCTATATTTACTTTATTTATTGCAGCGCGGAACAGTTCAGTGGTAGTCGTGTTATACGAGAAGGCCGTAACGTTCTTGATTTCTCATTACATGTCCTAGATATTCCAACTTTTTAATTTTGACGGTCATGAGAATTTCACATTCTTTCCCCATTCTACGCAGGACCTCCACATTAGTAACTCTCTCAACCCAGGATATACGTAAGATGCGCCTATAACACCACATTTCGAAAGCTTCGACCCGATTCATAGATGCAACAGTCAGTGTCCATGCTTCCATTCCGTAGAGCAGAACTGTGAATATGTAGCAGTTTAATAGACGACATTTTGTTTTTAATGATATGTCTCGACTGTTAAAAATGGTTCTCATTCTAACGAGTGCTGCTTTTGCTTTTATTATTCGCTGTTTAATTCCTGTTGAGTGGTCCCATTGGCTATTTAAATTGGTGCCTAGATATGTATATTGCTCGACTCTTTCGATATTCTGTTGGTTGATTGTAAGTTGAGCGTTTAGTATTGGTTTTTTACTAATTGTCATAAATTTGGTTTTCTTTATGTTAAGAGCTAGTCCGTATCTTTTGCTGACTTCTGTTATGCGATTTGTTAATAGCTGTAAGTCATTCAGATTATCGGCAAAAACTATAGTGTCATCTGCATATCTAATGTTATTCAACCATTCACCGTTTATTAGTATTCCTTTCGCACAACCGTCTAAAGCTTCCTTTAATGCCCATTCAGAATAAATGTTGAACAACAATGGAGACAAAATACAGCCCTGTCGTACTCCACGTTCTATTGCAATTTTATCAGTTAACTGGTCTTCTATTTTGATTTTGGCCGTTTGATTGTAGCAAATGTTTCTGATAATTCTAAGATCTTTGTTGTCAATTCCAATTTCTTGCATTAAAGTCATTAATTTGTCATGTTTTACTCTGTCAAATGCCTTCTGGTAATCTATAAAGCATACGTATATGTCACAATTCACATCCCTGCATCTCTGAAATAGCACCTGTACAGCAAACAGGGCCTCCCGTGTTCCCAGAGCATCACGAAATCCGAATTGTGTTCTTGTTAGTTGGTCCTCACATTTTGTATATATTCTTTTGTGAATGACCTTTAGACATGGTTTTTCTGTACGAGCCCACGTTTTTCTTTTAGGCGTTTTTGTACCTTTTCCTTTACTGTTTTATTTTTCAGTTGGTTAATATCGTACTTCATAATTTTTGGTCTTTGAACTTTCTTTAAACTAAGTTTCATTTTGGCGATAAGTGGATTGTGGTCCGAATTTATGTCGGATCCCGGGTACGCTTTAACAGATGTTATAGAGTTTCTAAATCGTTTGTTAATAAGAATATAGTCTATTTGATTTCGTACTGTGTGATCTGGAGTATCCTGGGGAGATTTCCACGTATATAGTCGTCTTGGAGGAGGATCATAAAAGGTGTTTGTCACTACGAGCTGTTCTTCAGTTGCAAATTCAATCAAACGGTCTCCGCGTTCATTACGTTCCCCTAGGCCAAAGGATCCCACTAAAGGATCCTTTGGTCTAGGGGATTATTAAACTGCCACAAGAAAATACCTGCAGAACAATAGTAAATAAAAAAATAACACAGACCGTTCTTGTGTGTTTTAGATGCCCAAAGAAAAATATGGGACTTGGAATGTGGACGACATGAGTCGGCCTCTTCAAACATTTCGTAATGGAGACATGGGATTAAATTAATGCTGCAGACAGTATGGAGTCCCTAACCCTACCTTACTCCATCACCTTAAGGGGACCAATGTCAAGGCAAATTAAGAAACGAAGGCTTTTGGCCGAGGCAGTGTGTTACCAACAGCAGTGGAGAAGGAGCTGATCGATCACATTTTAAATCTGGAGACATTGAAAACTGGTCACACTATCAATGATGTTCGACGGCTTGCATTTCAAATCAAATACCACATAATTCTAATAAAGAATCCCAAATGGCAGGAAAAAATTGGTTTTATGCTTTTAAAGCTCATCGTAAGGACATAATCTCAATGATAGAACGTCAAGCATCGTCCATGATGCGCGCAAAAGGATTCAATAAAAATAATGTTTACGTCTTTTTCGACCTTCTGGAAAAAAGTGTTAATAACAATAATATTGATGTAACTCGCATATTTAACGTTGACGAAACGGGTGTCAGCACTATGCAGAACAAATGCCAAAAGGTTCTCGCATAAAAAGGTAAAAGGCAAGTTGGGTCAGTGTTCAGTAAAGAACGTTGAGTCAACACGACAGTTGTTTGCTGTGCGAGTACTTCAGGAATCTACGTTCCACCTGTGCTTATATTTAAGCGTATGCCAATGAACAATGATTTGAAGGTTGTTATTCCACCAGTGAGTATGGTTGAGATATCAGAATCAGGCTACATGACTAGTGATCTCTTTGTAAAATGGCTCCAGCCTTTTATTGATTCTGTAGACCCAACAGTGGAAAAAATAGTTCCTTTGGTACTGGATAGGCATATAACGCACTCCAGGAATCTTAAAACAATTTTACGTGCTAGAGAGCACGGCGTAATAATGCTAAAATTGCCTGGGCATACGGCCCATCACGTGTAGCTTTTGGATAGATCATTATTTAAGCCTTTCAAGGGCTACCACACACAATCAGTTAAAAAGTGGCTTCGTTCTAACCCCGGATTATGTGTTACACTTTATTATTATACACTACATTAGTTTATGATAATATCATCTTAATCTACAACTGTTATCTTTTTCTACAGGTTTCTGTAAGCATTTATCTCGCTATTATATTTATGTGACAATAAATCTAATAAAAGAATATGTTACAACATATTTTACAAAATGCTATTTCAGTTGCTTTCTTCATCTTGTAACCGATGGTATTCGTAGAATACGCTAAATAAATAAATCCATGGGAAAAGATGAAAATATGAAGTACAAATGAACCGCACGTGTTGAAAAAGTTACAAAACATCCAGATATCGTGACCAAGACAATGTTGTTGTGAGTCATATACCCCTAATTGCGGCCCTGTGTATTAGAGAAGTCACCGAACTTTGATAAAGAGTTATATATATATATATATATATATATATATATATATATATATATATATATATATATATATATATATATATATATATATGTATATATACAAGGATTTCCACAGTTTTCACTGTATTCCTTCACTCAACCGTTTTCTCCAATTTTTCCTATTTAGCCAGTCCCCTTCCTGTAGGTTTCTTCTACTCATTGCTTCGTCCACCTCATCTCTGAAAGATCTTCGGGGTCTGCCTCTCTTTCTTCTTCCTATCGGGCTCCACTCTGTTATTCTATTTATCCACCGATTTTGGTTTGCTCTTCTGACATGTCCGTACCATGTTAATCTCTTCTGTTCGATGTAGTCTATTATGTCGGAGTTCATTCCCATTCTCCTCTTAATCTCCATGTTATTTATTCTGTCTCTTTTTGTTACTCTGCAGCTTCTCCTTAGGAATTCCATCTCTGTTGCTCTTATTTTGTTTTTGGTTTTCTTATTTATTGTCCAATTTTCACACCCATAAGTGAGGATACTTCTTGTCATGGTATTATATATTTTTTTCTTTGTTTTCATGCTGATGTTCTTATCCCATAGTACCGGGTTCAATTTTCGTATGCAGTCTCTTGTTTGTCCTAGTCTATTTTTTATCTCTTCCTCCGTTGTTCCTTTGTTTGATATTATGAAACCTAAATACTTATACTTGTCTGTTCCTTTGATTTGTTTACCTTCGTCTATTTCCAGCTGTTTTATTTCTGTATTCTCCGTTGTTAGGTATTCAGTTTTCTTTAGGTTTATTTCCATCCCATTCTTTGTATATTCCTGCTCCAGTTTTCTCATCATAAAACTGAGGTCATCCTCGTCTTGTGCGATCACTATTTGGTCGTAGGCAAAACTTAGCGTATATAGATATTCGTTCCTTACTGGTATACCCATTCCTTCGCACTTTCTTTTCCATGGTTTCAGGGTTTTTTCCAGGAATATTTTGAACAGGGTGGGGGATGTGGAGCAACCCTGTAGTAGTCCCTTTGTCGTCTTAAATGGCCTGCATATTCTATTGCCCTATAAAGAGTTAACCTTCGAGAATTTCGAACTTTCTCGATGATTCGACTAGTCTGCTGATATTAGTATTGACGATTCTACGCATTGGTGCAAATTCTTCTAAGTGATAATTATTAATGTAATTAGATATTTTGATATTTGAAAATAAGAGCAGAGGATGGGGCACTTGAGATAGACGGTCAAAGTCCATTCTGATGTCACTGTCGGTAAGCGTTGAATCGGCATTAGCGGCCGAGCATTAACCTTAGCCAGGACCGGAACCATTTGTCAACTGTCGATTCTTCTTCTACTGTCAGAATGTCAGAACGAAGCTACCGACCAATGGGAACAAGGTCTCATCCACAACAAAGTCCCGTCCACAACAAATTCCCGTCCACTTACGTGGGGATATGACAGACATATTTTACTGTACAACGTTTTGAGACTGTCTCATGTGTGGAAACTGTAACGAGCTGCATACTGTATTTTATCTACGATGAACATGACTCAAAAAGCTGACATTGTACATAAGTCTCCGGTAAGAATATATGTTGGCCATACGCGGTTCTTCGATAGCCATCAGGTAACAATTTCCCCTGATCATATTTACAAAACATACGGAATCCACTGTATGTACTATCTCAATCTGACAGATTTTAAAGTTGAATATTTGATGGTCCTCTTCGGATTGTAAAAATGACAGTCGACTTTTATCCTGAGCGGATGCACACCTGTGTACCTTCACGAAGAGAGTTGTACATACACCTATAAGTTGATCGTAATCCATATCTACAAAGTATGTTGACGACGTTAAACGACATTGTGCTTCACTTAATCCCTGAACCCACATAATAACCTACTAAAACCTAGAAATATGGAAAAGACTGCAGGAGTCTTGCGTCTAGAGCCAGATCTGCATAGATAATGATAAATATTATCTGTGTTATTTTCTGTTAACTTTTTTGTTTGTGTCAGTGTTTATAATTATATTCCACATACGCTTTATATTCTTTTATATACTTAAATCATATAAAATTGCGGTTGAACTTTTTCACTTAAATCCCATTGTCTCCATCTACCCTGCTTTATTTTTGTTCTAGACTACATTTAAATGTAAATTGAGCTGGACTTCATTTTAATTAATGTACATTCCCTTTATGAACTTTGAAAGGCCTCTAAATGAAAATTGATGCTATACATTATGTGGAGCTTTACATTATTAATCTAACTCACAAAACTAAATGGAATAAATGAAATTTTGTTTGTACATTTAATTATCGGTAAACAATAAACAATGTATATATTGAAAATGTGATCAATTAATTGTAAAAACAATTGAAAACAAACAAATAATGTATCACAGTCCCGTGGCCCCAGCAACTAAGCTGCAATATTTATTTTAATAATTTGTGTAAATACTACACATTTATACATTTTCTTTTGGATTCGTATAAACATACATTGAAGACGAGCTCATTATAAAACAATTCATTGTGTTTATTATTGGTTTATACAAGAAGAAGGAAACTTCTTTCAAATAAATTATTTCCACCAGAAATAGTAAAAGATATTAGAAATTTTTAACAACTCAACGATTACCTACAAGTAAGTAAAATTAACTTCATGCAGAGGCGGACTAAAGCCTAGGCAACCTAGGGACATGTTAATTTTTTTTTTAATCTTTATAATTAATTTTTATTTTATTTAACAGAAAAACGTTATATTAAAACGGGATATGATGATAATTATTGCTGAAACATATTCAAATGTTGCCGAATGCCATATTTAATTTTGACCCCCATTAAAAGGCGAAAGACAGCATATTTGGAGCACATACTTAGAAATGATAAGTACGAGTTGTTGCAGCTGATTATGAAAGGTAAAATCGAAGGAAAAAGGGGTCCTGGTAAACGACAAATATCCTGTCTGAAAAACATTCGCGACTGGACCGGGTTAAATACACAGATGCTCTTAATACTCCAGTCACTGTAAAGGAAAAGAGGTCAATACCTCTAAATTTTTTATAACTGAATCGATTTTGCTAAAAATTTGGAATTAGGCTAATCTTACCTCCCTCTTCAAAAGTTATATATGCGCTAGGTAAGCTTTTTATTTTTAAGGGGTGAAATCACCCCTTATTGAAAATAATGAAAAAAATTTATATTAAAGCATTTTATGGATTTAAATCGTGTTAAATTAGGTAAGTGAAATATTGTCAATTATAATAATGGATATTGTGTACATTCTCAACCCTTAAATAATCTTAAAAACCACCCCTTCTAATAAAAATAATTGTAAAAAATCGTTTAACAGGTTCAAACGCTTTTGTAGTGCATTTATATCATCTACAATGTAATTCTCTGCTTATATAAAATAATTTTGGTTGATTGCAACACTTCAACCCTTAAAAACTACCCCCTATGTCAAAATATATAAAAAAATCTTTTTAAACTACTTCAAAAGTTTTTAATGTACATTTATATTCAAAAATTCCTTTCTTATCAATAAAATATTTTTTGATTGGTTGCTTATTTTCAACCTTTAAAAACCACCTCTATGCTCACGAAACAAATTCCCCTTTGGTAAATGTCTAAATAAAAAAATTAAGTATACTCATGATGTTTTTATTATAAACATATATATATATATATATATATATATATATATATATATATATATATATATATATAGTAAGAAAAAGTAGTCCAAAATTTTTGACTAGTTTGGAAAAAATATATGTAAATACTTTTTTCTTTTGGGTGTGGTAGTCAATAAAAACAGAGCTTTGCTAAGGCGTACTATTTATTCTGAATCCAAGCTTTCGGTGGTTTTTTGCCACCTTTATCAAGGTCTACAAAGAAAATTACTATGTTTTAAACAGTTTGAATGGTGCCAAAAAAAAAGGCTATAAAAAGTATAAAAAACTTACCCGAATGTAAGATTCGTGGCAGAAACAACAACGTTAAATAACATGATATACTGAAGTTGCAATTACACTTTAAAAATTACTGTTAAAAAAACACTTTAAAATTTCTAAATACGTTAAAAGTTAAAAACAAAATTAAGGACGACATGTTAAAACAGTCGTCGCTGCAGGCTTGATTTCAGTCACATTTCACGAGCAGAAAGAGAACGTGGGTGGACAATTATTGTTTAAATAGTTAGGAGAAAATACAAAAAACAACTTTGAAATTAAAGTCTCACAAGATACTGTTTATGAATTTTGAGTACTACCAACTGTATTACCAACTTAAAAATAAGCGGGAAGTTCAAAATGTTATTCATGACATAAGCAATCGAAAGAAAATAGTATTTAATAAATAGGTTTAGAAAAAATAATAACTCAAACAAAACAAATCTAAATTAGTAACTGAAGTTTGATCACAAGTATTCAATTAATACTGAAATATTTAACAAAAGAAAAGAACAAAGAAAACTCTGAGATGCAAAATAGCTCAGTCAAAAGTCAATATAAAATTGTAAATTTTGCTAAGATTCTGGATCTCAGATCTCTTATTAAGATTGTTATTATCACTCTTGCTGATATGTACCATCTCTAAGAAAGTTCTCTTAAATTTATTTTTCTCTCTGGCTAATATTTTTACATTGTTGAAATCTATCTTATGGTCTAGATCGATAGTATGCTCTGCCAAAGCACAAGTAGGTTTGTTTAATCTACAATCACTCTTATGAGAAATAATACGGCTAGACAGATTCCTTCCAGTTTCACCAATGTACGTGGATGGACATTCAGTACATTGAATGCAATAAACAACATCTGTAGTCTCTAGACTGGTTAGGGGTTGTTTTATTTTGCTATACAGCTGACGTATGGTTTTGATGTTCTTGTTAGCTATTTTGATATTCTTAAAGTCTTTAAAATACTAACTAACTAACTAACTAAAAACTAACCGTTGAACTCACTAAGATTTTTAAAGACTTTAAGAATATCAAAATAGCTAACAAGAACATCAAAACTATACGTCAGCTGTATAGCAAAATAAAACAACCCCTAACCACTCTAGAGACTACAGATGTTGTTTATTGCATTCAATGTACTGAATGTCCATCCACGTACATTGGTGAAACTGGAAGGAATCTGTCTAGCCGTATTATTTCTCATAAGAGTGATTGTAGATTAAACAAACCTACTTGTGCTTTGGCAGAGCATACTATCGATCTATTATTTCTCATAAGAGTGATTGTAGATTAAACAAACCTACTTGTGCTTTGGCAGAGCATACTATCGATCTAGACCATAAGATAGATTTCAACAATGTAAAAATATTAGCCAGAGAGAAAAATAAATTTAAGAGAACTTTCTTAGAGATGGTACATATCAGCAAGAGTGATAATAACAATCTTAATAAGAGATCTGAGATCCAGAATCTTAGCAAAATTTACAATTTTATATTGACTTTTGACTGAACTATTTTGCATCTCAGAGTTTTCTTTGTTCTTTTCTTTTGTTAAATATTTCAGTATTAATTGAATACTTGTGATCAAACTTCAGTTACTAATTTAGATTTGTTTTGTTTGAGTTATTATTTTTTCTAAACCTATTTACTAAATACTATTTTCTTTCGATTGCTTATGTCATGAATAACATTTTGAACTTCCCGCTTATTTTTAAGTTGGTAATACAGTTGGTAGTACTCAAAATTCATAAACAGTATCTTGTGAGACGTTAATTTCAAAGTTGTTTTTTGTATTTTCTCCTAACTATTTAAACAATAATTGTCCACCCACGTTCTCTTTCTGCTCGTGAAATGTGACTGAAATCAAGCCTGCAGCGACGACTGTTTTAACATGTCGTCCTTAATTTTGTTTTTAACTTTTAACGTATTTAGAAATTTTAAAGTGTTTTTTTAACAGTAATTTTTAAAGTGTAATTGCAACTTCAGTATATCATGTTATTTAACGTTGTTGTTTCTGCCACGAATCTTACATTCGGGTAAGTTTTTTATACTTTTTATAGCCTTTTTTTTTGGCACCATTCAAACTGTTTAAAACATAGTAATTTTCTTTGTAGACCTTGATAAAGGTGGCAAAAAACCACCGAAAGCTTGGATTCGGAATAAATAGTACGCCTTAGCAAAGCTCTGTTTTTATTGACTACCACACCCAAAAGAAAAGAGTATTTACATATATATATATATATATATATATATATATATATATATATATATATATATATATATATATATATATATATATATATATATATATATATATGTGTATGTATGTATTATATACATATTTGTGTGAGTGTTAGTGTGTCTGTTACCAGTTTTTCGAATATACTTGAATAAAGCATTTATTTATACAGAAAATAAGTTGATGCTCCAAAATATAAATAACAAGCTCCAAAATTTTTTTAGAATAACTCCGTTAATTTTTAAGCTACAGTGTCCATTAAAAAAATATTTTGCAGGTAATTTCAAAAGCTACAAGACTAAGTAGATTAAAATATGTTAAAATTCTTTCTTTTTAAATAGTAAAGGGCCAAAGTGCTGATTACAGGTGTGTCAGCCGCTGTATCTCAAACTTCAATTGGCTATATCTCTATTATTTTTCGAGCTACAACAAAAATAAAAATATCAAAATGTTTGTTAAAAAAACTACATTTTGGTTTGGAACCATTTTCACGTATCTCTTATAGTTTTAGATTTATTTTGAAAAAATGTAAATTTTTATATAATTAAAAAAAAAGATTTTTTAATTTAAACATGATTTTTTCAAAAAATACGCATTTTAAACAGGCTAAACTTTTAAAACTTATAAATAACACTAAAAAAAATGAATTGTAGAAGATATACGTTTAATTTCAATTCTGATCGAAATAGTGTTACTTATACTGCTCGTTTTTTTTTTTAAACGCTAGAGTAATTCAAATTCTTTCCTTCGTATTTCGCTTTGTTTTAATCGAAATGGCTTTTAACATAGCTCATTTTAAAGGTTTTTTCTAGCTCTTTAAAAAGTGTTGTATGAGTTTTTATCAAAAAAGATGTCCATTTTCCGATATTTGATGTTAAATGCATCGAGTATAGTATCCCAAAAATAAAAAGTCATCTTCAAACAATTATAAATCGCTTAGTATTGTACTTATAAAAATTAATAAAAAAACAATCTCTTTGTTTTTTTATAAGCTTTATTTTTGTTTATTATAGATTTTTTAATAAAACGCTTTGTTTTTGAGTTATTCGTACAAAATCATTGGAAAACATGTTTTCTTTTTGCGAAAAGTTTACTTTTTCAAATGCGTATAACTCAAAAAGTATTGATTAAGCGAAAAAAATTTATATGACATTTTTTGTTTAAAATTTGATTCTCTATCAATTCGCGGGGTTATTTTGAGTGTAAAAAGTTCAACCCCCTAGATGGGGTGCCAACCACCCCAGGGGTAGAAGCACACATTGGCACCATATAACTTATGTTTTTTGAGCAATTTACTACCTACTGTAAAAATTTCGGATAAATCGGTGCAGTTATAAAAAATTTAAAGTGAAAATGCCACAGTAACTGGACTATAAGAAAAGCAGAAGATAGAGACGAATTTGCAATGGTTATAGCCAACCTTTATTAGTGGAGACGCACTAGAAGAAGAAGAAATGAAAAAATGCGAAAAGTTCCATCGTCACAGAATTAAATACCATTTACTAAACAATCTAAAAATACATTTTAAATTTAAAAAACACTATAGATAAACTACTTTTGTCTTTACAATACTTTAATTTACTAAGCACAGTGTAATTAACTGTTACCGTTTCGCTAATAACCTCATTAGGTTGAAGCGGGTTTTTTGTCAATAAAAAAAAGATATTTTAATAACAATTTACAACGTTGTTTTTTCAGTTTTCACAGTTTGGCAGTTAGCCCGGTTTTTACTTATCTGCTTGCTATATTTGACCTTTATTTATGAACGGAATATTATACTAAAAGTTTAGAAAATGCCAGTTTTTTTATAAAGAAGGAAATATTCTCAAAACTTTGCTTTCCATTGTATTACGTGTCGAACATAAACTTTCTGTAATTCTATCAACGCTGTAAAATATTGCACCTATTTCCTCTTATCTCCCGCAATAATTCTCACTCAATCCTTAAAAGTAGGGCAATAAACGTTAACACAAATCATTGAAACCGTAACTTCAACGGTCAGTTGAATGTCCACTAGGAAAAATGATCATTACGTCACAGCTGGACGTACGAGTGTTGACAATAATTATTGTGCTTCTAACTTCCGGAAGGTACCAACGTTGAATTGTCAAAACATCCTTATGATCTCGACCCCGGGAGGTCTTTACCTTTTGAATTGTTCCTCTAAACGCCTTTGTTGCACGATATCGATACTTTGAGTGAGTGATTCCTAAAAGGGAGTTTACGACAGAGGCGGAACTGTAGAAAATCCAATTATCCTTCTATTGGATTCGTTAGTTATCCTTTTATATTCTTGCTGTACACTCACGGTAAATTTAAGTTAAATTGTATAATATACTTACTTCAAGTTGGTTATATGATATTTCGTTTTATTTAATACCTGTTTGGAGAAAATGGAAAACCAATACAATTAAAATTTATCATAGCGTCAGGCAAAGGCATTGAAGATATTTAAATTATTTATTATCTGCTTTAAAACATTACAGTACAACAATAGAGAATTTTAGCGTTTTATATTATTAATTTTATATTATTACATAATTCATTTCTTGTCTGACCGTCAAGCGGATGAGATCGAGTGCCTAACGTTAAATTCAGTGCAGTGTTGTCAGATATTTAAATATTTCTTTGAAGCGAACCGGTACGTTTTTGTGTTAAAATGGAAAGTTCAGTGAAAAATAAATATTTGAGATCCCAAGCACGAGAAATTATTTTTAATGTATTGAAGGAGCTAATTTAAAGCCCGTGGCAAATTTAACGGATAAATGTTGAGTAGTCTTTTAATATTTTTGTTTTTATTATTCTTCTTATGTAGCGTACCGTAAAATGGGGTGAATAGAAACAGATTTTAATTAGATTGTCTCTCAGTAACAACCAATCTTGTACAGAGCACTTTAAAGAAATATTCAAAAGTACTCCAAAATAAATATAAAACTCTGCTTGACTGGTGCAATATACTCGTATCGAGCTAAAGATCGGACAATATATCGCGCAATATTTCGCGCCATTTATTGAACAATATAATATGCATTTTAATAATAATAATATTGACCACGTCAGGTGCCATTAAGTAGAATTAAATCAATATCATGAAAATATTTGCAATACCCTTAAATCACTAATTCGGGACGCCTATGACTTTTCAATGAAATTTTGTAAACTTTACATAAAACGATTTGTAAATACTGAATACACCTTTTTCCAAAAGTTTGTACAACATTTGAAGTTTCTTTAGGCTACGGAGTCTTTTATTTCCTCAGTATTTTGATATACAAAGCGATTTGGAAATAAATTGAGAAATCTGAAACTTTTTCGGGATGCTTATTTTTCTCTGTAAAAGATTAATGACTTTTTTAAAAGTTGTGTGTAATATTTTCGGAACTAACAAAGAGTTAATTTTATTATACTGATAGATCTTAGCTGAAAAAAGATAAGAAGGAGATTTTTAAAACCTGATACCAATTCGCTTACTATGTTTCTGTTTGCTGAGAAAAATATAGCATTATTTTTGCATGTGAAAAATTGAACACTACTAACACAACTTTTTAACTACATATCTGAAAGTGGTGTAATACCAAAGGAATGGCTTAACTCAAAATTCAAAGCTATGCCAAAGAAATCCAGTTCCCGCAAATGCAACGAATTTAGGCTCATTAGCTTAAGGAGTCACTAAAAATATTCTTAAGGATCATACAGAATCGAATTTATAAAAAATGTGAAATAGGCATAAGTGACTATCAGTTCGGATTTAGAAAGGCCTTGGGAACAAGAGAGGCGTTGTTTGCGACTCAAACATTCGTTCAAAAATACCTCGATCACCAGAAAAAAGTATATCTCCGTTTCAGCGACTACCAGAAGGCTTTTGATAAAGTCCAGCAAGAAAAATTGTTGTAGGGACTACAGAAAATGAAGCTAAACACAAAAGATCTCCGCATAATTCAAAATCTTTATTGGAAACAAGAAGCAACCTTAAAATATTCCAACTACACTACTAAAAGCGTCCGTATACAGCTGTCCGACAAGGCTGTGTCATGTCTCCATTGCTCTTTAACTATTACTGTAAATGCATATTTAAACAAGGACTAGATGGCGCCGAAATTTGTATAAAAACAAACGGTAAATATATTAACAATAGCAGATATGTAGATGATACCGTTCTAATAGCAGAAAAAATGGAAGACTTACAAAATATATTAGACAGAGTTAATAATACAAGGGAAGCAATGGGGCTGACAATAAATCTTTAAAAACTAAAGTAATGGTAATTGCAAAACCGATGAACCAGATATGGAAATAAAAAAAATAGAACAGGCTAGGAACATGTACAGTAAATTGAAACAAATTATCTATAACCGAAAACTTAGACATCCGAATTAGATTTATTAAACACTATGTTTGGTCAGTCTTTCGATATGTAGTTAAAGCCTGGATATTAGAATTAAATACCATAAGATGGCTGAACAATTGACAATTTTACATGGCTTTATCGCAGAATGCTCAGAATATCGAACACATTACAAATCGAACAGTATTAAATATCATAAATAGAGAGTTAGAACCTATAACAACAAAATAGACCGGCAGGATACCTGAATAACACTATATGGCGACACATTAACACTGAGATGAAGTCAAGCTTTCTAGCATTAATGGAAGAGAGGAGAAAACCCAAAGGGAGAAATGAGCCAAAATATCAAGAACTACAAAGTAGAATTAAAGTAGAAATAAAAAAGGCCAAGGAAAAGTGGTTAACAGATCAATGCATAGAAAACGAAGAGTATGACAAAAGATACGGCAGCTTTAATATGCATAAAAAAAATAAAAGAACTAACCAAAAAGCGAGCACACTATGAGATACTCAAAGATGATAATGGTAAACTCATTGCAGACATTAAAGATAAACTAAGATTTTGGCAAGAATACATAACGAAAGTATTCTACGATGATAAAATGATACAATAAGAACCTCAGGAACAAACAGGACCGAAAATAATAATGTGCGAATTAGAAGATGCAATTCGAAATGCAAAGACCGCAAAATCAGTAGATCCAGATCAGATATCCACTGAGCTAATTAAATGCATTGACGAAGAAACACTGCATATACTTGTAGATCTGTTCAACAAAGTATATACAACAGGAGTAACACTCGAAGATTGGTTTTTTGACTCACTCGAGTGTTACTTTGCGCGAGTAACACTCGCGCAAAGACGACTAGATATGAACCAGGATCTCTATGTCGGCTTTATAGATCATCAAAAGGCTTTTGATAGAGTACGACATCAGTAACTCGTAAAACTGTTTAAAGAAATGAATGTGCATAGTCGACATATACGGCATATTGTCAATCTGTACTGAAATCAAAAAGTAAAGGTTAGAATCGAAAATGTGGATACAGAAACTATAGAAATCAAAAGAAGTGTTAAACAGGGTTGTGTGCTGTCCCCATTGTTATTTAATCTGTACAGCGAAGCTATTTTTAGGGAAGCAATATCAGAGGAACAACAATGGCTTCGCAATCATGGACCGGCATGAACGTTCAACAATTACTAAGAGTGGCGCAGAATAGAGAACATTTTGATGTAGTGATCGCAAACCTCCATTAATTGAGTGCACCAGAAGAAGAAGAAGAAGAAGAAGAACTCGATACGTCTTAGAAATAATTTCTATTTAATATTTAAGTAATATTTATATAAAGTTGCGAAACTGCAACAAAGTACGCTTCTTTCAATATTGGTATGAGCTTATTATGTTTTACTCTAGCAAAGGCCTTTTTGTAGTCAATAAAATAAATATATACACTACAGTTGATATTTCTGCACCTCTTAGTAAGATTTTGAATAACGAATAATCAATCATAAAGAAATACCAATCATAAGAAAATTAAAATTGTTGTTTTAGATCATTTTTACGGCTTTTAATCACAATTCTATCTTCTGGATTTTTTTTATTTTTTAAAGCAATTTAATTAATCATTAAACATTATTCATTCAGTATAACAAAGTTTTCCAGACTTCCACGATAATTGAAAATCCTTTTGTTTAAGAAAAACATTAATTTCGGCTGCGATTTTAAAAAGCATTCAATATTGTTTGTATATCCGAAATCAATAACCTATTATAACCTCTGGAGCGTACCTCTCGACCCGTCGCTTAAAATAAAAACATTTTAAGGTTAGAAACGGGATTAAGGATAACTAATAGCTGTTAGTCAAGACGTTGCTCTATCCTTGATCCAATTTCAGACACTAATTTGTTACTTAGACGGCGTTTCTCGTTTCTGTGAGCTCTTTCTGCAAAATCCGCACACAATTATCAATCAAACTTCCATCTTAGTTACTCGAACGATCGGGAAAATTATTTTCAATCCAAGTTTTCAATACGGTACATTCTTGGGAGTGGCTATTTCGGCGAAAGAGGGAAGACTAATATATTTTTTTATTAGTGTTATAGAAGCTTTGGAGGCAGAGATCTAGGGCGTATAAAGCTTCAGTACAATATCAATATAATAATGGAATGACAAGGCATCGATATCAATACAATACCAACTATTGTTATGAAACTTTTCCTTTTTGTATTTCATCTTTTATCAAATATATCGATGGGAAGTATATAAATACAAGTTGGAAAAATGACTAGGTAATTTTAAATAAGAATAATAAAATCATTTATAAATAAAAAATAATTTAATATGGTTCATACGTTTCGGTGACTTTTTTTTATTGTAAGAAAATATCTCTCATGTCTATATACATATTATATCATTCGCCGTAATGTAGTTTTGAATTTTGAATTGTGTATTATTTGAATTTCGAACTTTACTTAAGTAGTTGGCTACTGTGATAGCTTGCATTGCCCATTCATCATCATTAACTGCTAACACATTGTTTCCTACACCCAGTTTAGAATTTTTGTACACTGTAGAAGTTTGTACAGATCTTTGCTTTTTTGTGTCCTAAATATACGAGGATCTCCTCTTGGTCCTAAATATACCATACAGTTTTTGTCTTTTACAGTCCATACGGTCCTCGCAATCACATAATACATATTTTACAGTTTCTAGTTCCTTAAGGTCTCCATTGTAAATGCCTATTTTATTAAGCAATTCTTTTACTGGTGCATGCCCGGCATTTCTGTTACATTTCTTAATTTGTATTAAGTTATTTGATGCAGTCCCACACCAGCCTAGACGTCACTTCCTGGCAGTGACGACTTCAGTGCCGCTTGACTGTCAAAAAATATATGGATCTGCTCTTTTTCAAGAGATCTTTCATTATTTCCTTTTGCACATTACAGTATGGAAATATTAAAGAAATGGAAAGGCTGAATATAGATATTTTAGGAATCAGCGATGTCCAATGGCTCGACTCAGGAAAGATAACAATCAACAATAAAACAATATATTATTCAGGAAGTCAAGACGGTTCACACAGATATGGTGTAGGGATAATATTAAACAAAGACATTGATGAAGCTGTAATAAATTTCACTCCATACTCCAACAGAATTATACTCTTACAATTAAACCAGAACAAACCCAAAATAAACATCCTACAAGTTTATGCTACAATTGTGGACAAACCAGAGAGCGATATTGAAACTTTCTACGAAGACCTAGACAACATTTTAAAATCCATTAAAACGCAAGATGTAACAATTATAATAGGAGACTTTAACGCAAAGGTTGGGGAAGAAAAAGTAGAAGAATGTACAGGAGGATATGGTCTGGGCAACAGAAACGAAAGGGGTGACAGGCTTATCGAATTTTGCCAAAACAATAATTTTGTTATAGCTAATACAATATTCAAAATGCCAAAGAGAAGACTATATACCTTGAAGTCACCAGCAGATCAAAAAGAGAGAATTGTAAGAAACCAAATAGACTATTTATTAATTAGACAAAGATACAGGAACGCAATTATATCGGCAAAAACCTATCCAAGTGCCGACATAGGATCAGATCACAACCCAGTAGTGACCAAAATTAGGCTCGAAATAAAAATAATAAAACGAAGAACAACAAACGCATTAACATGGATGTACTCACTATGTTGGTATATGTCTTATTTTGTATATTTTATGTTTTATTTTATGTTATGCGCATTAATGTATTTTCATCTCCTATTGTATTTTATGTATGTTATAGATATATATATATATATATATATATATATATATATATATATTTATATATATATATATATATATATATATATATATTTATATATATATATATATATATATATATATATATATATATTATCTTGTTTACTTATACATATAAACAATTTTTTTTACAAACAAATATAAAATTTGTAATCGTAGTTAAATAAATCTTGAATCTTGAAAAATAAATCTTGAATCTTGAACCATCCATGTCGGGATTAGTGGTAACGAAAAAGCTGATTGTTTTGCCAAAAAACCGCATCGTCAATGGATATCATAATATAGAAATCTGCAACGATCTAAAAGCTAGACTGAAGAATCTTAATCTGTCCACCTGGCAGATTCACTGGAATAAAGTTACCTTAGCACTGTATGAAAGTAAACCCTTTAAGTTTAAGTTAATCTCGGAAAAATATGGCAATCATACGGAGATTGCGTATAAGGCATACCCGTCTAACACATGGCTATCTGATGACCGCATCTGCACAATCAAAATGTCAGCACTGTAATACGAGTCTCCAAATCAGACATATACTTATCGAATGTCCTTTTTATGCCAAATACGCCAACAGCTCGGTATCAAAGAGGTCCTAAACAGTGCAGACTAAATCAAAAAGGTGATCAAGTTCCTCGAGAAACGTCAACTGCTAAAAAAAATACAAATGTTATGTTAAATATTTTTTTTTTTTTTAATGTTAGACGTTAACTATAATATTTTGTAATTAACATCATATTACCATATAAACCTTAAATTATAACTTGTGCTAATAACCATAGATGTCACATGCACGTTAATTTAAATAAAAAAAAAACAGGTGTGGCAGTCCAATGGGACTGCCGGTGGAAGTTACACTTCTATACACGCATGTTACAAATTTATTTGGGAGTCAATCTGCACAATCATTACATATGTAATTCTATAGGTAAGACATAGCAGAAAGAGAAACAGAATTAATAACAACTTACTAACAATGAAGGATTGAATCATTAATTTGTGTAAAATGTTTCATAGTATCAGACCTTTGTTAGTAATATATAAAATGTGTAAGGTGTGAAAGGATTTGAATGCAAAAATTTTTTTACACATACTCTGCAGTAAAATTCATTGTTTATTTTGTTATTAATATAATAATACAATACAAATTAAACTGCAATATTCATAAGTATTTAAAAATGACAATAATGTAATAATATTAATAAAAAAGTCCTCCCCGACTGGGAATCGAAATCCGGTCTTCCGCGTGACAGGCGGGGATACTGACTACTATACTACCGAAAACATTACACAAACAAACTGCAATATTTATAAGTATTTAAAAATGACAATAATATACATAAAAAAATACACTACAATACAGTGCAACATAATTCCATATAATAATACAATACAAATTAAAATGCAATATCCATAAGTATTTAAAAATGACAATAATGTAATAATATTAATAAAAAAGTCCTCCCCGACTGGGAATCGAACCCCGGTCTCCCGCATGACAGGCAGGGATACTGACTACTATACTACCGAGGACACAACACAGAAATATTTCAAAATTGACAGTTCTAGATCATACAGTGACTTATTGAGATTATTATTTTGAAATACAAAAGACTAATATAATTATGAACATTTAATAAATAATACAAAACATATCACATAAATAATAATATTAATAAATATTTTATTATATGTGTAATATTATATGTATATATATATCTTTATATAATATATATAATATTAAATTTTATACAGGGTGGTCCTTAAGTAATTGTACAAAAAGAAACAGTAGATTCTACACTTTAAAATATTACGATTTAAGCCAAATTGCTTTAATAAAATGTTAATATTAAGAAAGATACAGGGTGTTAAAGTGCAAAATTAAAATTTTATTTTTTACTATAACTTTCATGTTTGTAAATATTTATGTATAAAAATTTACAACTGGGTACATTTTTATATGAAAAATTATAATTTGATACATACTTTAATGTAACTGATAGAGGGCGCCACTTATGCCACATATGTGGTATAAATTTGCACTTAACTTTTTTGGTCTTTAAGTTACCTGTATTTGGGATAAAAAATATTAAAGATTCATTATTTTAACAAAAAAAAGGTATACCTGTTAATAACTTCAAAACTCAACGGTTTTCGAAAAAATCGCATTTTAAAAGTCAGCTGCATAGTTCTGATCTAAGGCAATTACTCCAGGCAACAAAGAAAAAAATAGACAAAACCATTAATACTTCTGAATTTTGGTATAAAATACCTTTAACTAAAGTTAATAGTGAACGAAATATTAAATAAAATAAATATATCAGCAGGATAATTAATAACAGGATTTGACAAAATAACAGAATAATATGATTTTACAACAAACATTTTACGTTTTATGTTAAATTAAAGTCATAATCAAAACATTTTGTTTACAAACCAAATTAAGAAATAGTTAAACTAAATAACATAACTTTTTGTCAAAGTAAGTGTTCGATATGTATACCATTTTCTTTAATTCATTTGTCAATATATTCCATAAAAAATAGTCTCATATTAAATAGCATCATTGGTTCTAAAGAAACTGCTGCAGTATTTATTTTTATTTCTTCACATAGTTGGTTGCGAATGTTTATGGAATTCTTATAGACACGTTGTTTTAATGCTCCCCATACACCAAAATCAAGCGGATTAAATTCGGGCCTACGTGTTGGCTATAATCTATAATGGATGAATATATCGATGACATTACTTATTTATATGATTTCGTTACAGCTTATGAGTAACTATAATTACATCTCAAACAAATGGACTATTATGATTTACTAACGAACTAATATTATGCTGAACTAAATTGCCTATGTGTTTACTATATTTATAACAATATCGGTTATTAGGACAACGATGATGTTTTTGTAAAAATGCTGAGTCTTTCAGGTTATGTTTGTAGCAAATGTATTATGAAACAGGACACATATGTGTCATTAACTACCTGTGCTCTAGTTTCTATTTGTCCTAATAAAAATGAGTAAACAATTTACGTAATAAACAATAAGTACTTATTCTTTTCGGATTTTTTATGAATTAAATAATTATATCAATATCTCACAACATTGCCAAAGAATATGACTACCACGACCAATCCAACATTCAGAAAAGTATAAGTATGTTCCAACTGCCTTCTCTCTAGAATGTGGATGTGTACTCTCTTGCATAAACCATATATTTTGGGTTTTTAGCATTTTACAATAGAGAAAAAGTAATACAACGCCATTATAGAAACTTAAGAAGCGATAGCAAAGGGAAATTGTAAACATGATGACTGCCAACGTCTGAATACGGACACGGCACCTAAAGAAGGAGGTGAAATATCTTTTCTCCAATAAGACATTGGACATATAACAAAGCATTTTGTGATGTTACATTATTATATTTGAGTTGTTTTAATAAGAATAAACTATGAATTATGCTTATCTACAGGTATTCAGTGCTTTACCGCACAAATATCAAACTAAGAATTATTGTGCAGCTGATTTATAAAATGCATTTATCTCGAAAACGGTTCAATTTTCAGGTTACTATCAAGTGTACCTTTTCTTTGTAAAAATAATGTATCTTTAATATTTTTTAACACAAATAGAGCTAACTTAAGGAGCAAAAAAGTTAAGCGCAAATTTATGCCACACATGTGTCATATGTGGCGCCCTCTATTAGTTACATTAAAGTAAGTATAAAATTATAATTTATCCTACTTAAAAGCATCCAACTGTAAATTTTTGTCTAAAAATATTCACAAACGTAAAAGTTATAGCGAAAAATAAAATTTTAAATTTCCAGTTTAACACCCTGTATCTTTCTTAATATCAACATTTTATTAAAGCAAGTTGGCTTAAATTGTAATATTTTAAAGTGGAGAATCTACGGTTTCTGTTTGTACAATTACTTAAGGACCACCCTGTATATAAAAGGAACATTTTTATATTCGAGAGAGGAAGAGAGAGAAAATATATCTTCTATCTCTCTCTTACTCATTATCTTACATATGTAATGGTTTCACAGATTCACTCCCATACAAATTTCCAACGTGAAGCGCGCGTATAGAAGTATAACTTCAAAAAAATTTTTTTATAATTGTTCTTCGTAATACCTCTAACAATATTAGAGTTTGTACATTGTTTATATCATTATATTATTCACATGGTTTATATAGCTACAATGGACTCAATCAAATCAGATTAGTCAAAAGCGCTTTGTGCTCTCATATTTAACAATAAAAGAATGTTCTATGGAGCGATAAAGAATATTACACCGACTTATCGTCATTTCTCTATTAGATCGAGTAATACGGAACAATCTTCTTATTTGAAAATTTTCATCTCACGTCAGTATATTCCGTTGTCGTCTGAGAATTACATCTTTCACTATTTATTATAAAGAAGATAGATATGTTGAAGTTTATCGGGCATGATGCAAGCACGATCAGCGGTTCTAATAAGAAGACTCATACACAAAACCGAACAGACTGTCGTAGAAAACTTGACAAGGGAGAGTCTCTCTGAGGAAGATTGTATGAGATATATATATATAAGATGTAGTCTAGAATTCCCAAGATCTTAAAGCTATATGTCGGTAAGTTATTTATTTCATTTTTCCCTCTGTATACAGTAAGTATCGAAACATAACATTTTTTTAATGAGTTAAATTTATTTTACCCAAAAATAAATCGGTTTTTATTGAAGACGTGATCTAACGGAAACTACAATATAACTTCTTTAGAAATATACAAAAATCACAAATAATTGTATTTAAATATTTGTGAAACTAATGTCACAAATTCACTTTCTCTTGTTTTTTTTTTACTTTTCTAATAGTGAATATGAACATGCTGTTATTATCTAGATTTAGCCATACGGCTCACACTCCCTCTAAGGGGAAAATTCAATTATCCCAGATACCTACGGTATCAAAAGGATTGAGATCTGGTGGGACCCTTTCCGTGTTATCGAGTCCTAGGTGACTTGGTACATTGGAGTATCTTCCAAAAATTTTCGTACACATCTGGACGTTGAAAGTAGTACAGCTTTCTGCATAGTCTTGTAGAGATGTTCATTCAGACCTAGCTTTTTTATGTTTTCTAGGAGGTTCTTTGGAATGACTCCAGTAGTAGAGAGAATAATAGGTATTGTCTGGATACTTTCCATTCTCCACTGTCTTCGTATTTGAATTTCGAGATCCCTGTACTTGGCTATCTTTTCGTTCCGTTTAACACGAAGTGTAGTTTATTAACTAGTATAAGATCTGGTCTATTATGTGCCGCTGTTTGGTCTGTGAGCACAGTGTGGTCCCAGTACAGCTTGTAGTTGTTATTCTCAAGTATACTTTCAGGAACGTATTAATAATATGCAAGATGGTTTGTTTGGAGAAGTCCCAGTTTGATAGCCATCTCTTGATTAAGGATCTTTCCTACTGAGTCGTGCGGTTCCTTATATTCAGTTGCAGCAAATGCCTGGCAGCGCCCGGTAAGATGTTGGATAGTTTCTTGAGCTTGACATCATATCGGCATTTGTCATTTTGGACCTGAGGGTCTTTGACGATATATTTCAAGTAATTTTTGGTTGGTATCCTGAATGGCGAGTAATGAACCTTCTGTTTCAGGGAACATCTTTCCTGATGTCAGCCAATAGTTCGACGCTATATTGTCGACATGGTCTTGACAGACCTCATTGGGATGTCGCCCGTGTAGAGGTTTACCCATCCAAGTGCACATTTTTTCATCCTTAGTAAGAGGGGTTTCCGGTTTCCTTAGTTTGAGCGATGTTATCATCTACTGCACAAATCACGCGATATAGAGTAGATGTCTGAGCCTGCACCTGAAAACAAGGAAACATACTATATTATTTTAAGTTTTATTACATAGTGATAAGGGCTGGGGTCATAAGTTCATAAGACCATGCAAATAAACTAAAGACTAGTAGATTGTACACTATACTGTTCAGTTTACAAATAAATAGCATTTATAGTTGGTTTTTAAATGTATTTATAAATAGAGAGTTTATAATTTCCGTTAAGAGACGTTCTTAAGCACGTCCCTTAAACATGTCTTTGGGAGAATAACTTGGGACATTGTTCTTGTTTCATCTGGACTCTCCTATTTACGAGTGATGACGCGATTTTGCATACATATCGTTCTTCTTGGCGCTTGCAGAATCGGCAGTTACTCTCTTTGTATGGTCTTCTCAAGACGCCGTCTGTAACTAAACTTTCGCTACTTGGTCTTATTGTAATTGAATAGTGTCTTATTGTGATCCTATTGAAGCAACAACAGGAGCTCTAGGAAAACGCAAAGTCATAATGAACAAAAGAAATAACAACAGTACACCATGGTTCAGAAAAAAAAAATAGAAATGTAAAGAGAAACGAGAGGCCTACACGAAGGACAAAACATCAAATACTCCAGATTCCCATGACACCTATAAAAGAATACGAAATGAAACAAAGCAGTTGGTAAGAAGAACCAAAAATGAACACTGGGAACAGTTTACGGTACATCGTACATCGCTTTGGTTTGATGCTTCGGGCTAAGCGAGTCATGCCATCATAATTTCGCTCTGTATTCTTGCACAGATTCGTTGGAGCCTTGGATACGCACTTCCAGTTCTCTGGTACTTACTTCAAATATTGGCTGCCGTATTCAGAGCTGATACGATGGTATCATAGCTCTTTTGCGTGTCCTCTGGGATGTTTTGGAGGATTTCTACAGCTTTATGAGAGCTATTATGTTGACTTCTGTGCATTTGCCATCCATTATTTTGTGCATTATTGATAGAGTAACGAACAATGAAGTACTGAAAAGCATAGGTAAAGAGAAGAAAGTTGAACTTACAATTAAAGATAGAAAGCTACAGTATCTCGGACATATGATGCGGGGCGAGAAGTATGGCATCCTGCGACTCATAATGCAAGGAAAGATAGATGGCAGAAGAAGCATCGGAAGAAGACGAATTTCATGGCTCAAGAACCTGAGAGAAAACAACAATTTAGAGCTACTGCCTCAAAAATTAAAATAGCTATGATGATTGCCAAGCACCTGATTTGATTGATGGCACCTGAAGAAGAAGAAGAAGAAGATTTTGTGCACTGGCTTCGAATTGTCTTCTATACACTGCCGTCAAATGTAGGAGGCTTAATTATTCCGTTGACAGGAAAACAAATTACTTCTCGTTTACATTCAATTGCTTGGTCTTTTTAATTTGTAGGTGGATATTTTCAAGCATTCTCGTTACCTCATCACGTCTTTTCTCCACCAGACCTCCTATTACTTTAATTTATTCTAATTATATCTTATTTTTTGTCTTCACTATTTTTTTTATATCTTCTTTACTCACTTGTGAGGCCTCTATTTTTGATGTAAGACTCATGAGCAGCTCTCTCTCTCTTCATAAAGACGTCTCTCTTCAGCTTCTTGTCGACGTTTTTCTTTTTTTGTTCTTGCCGTTTTCAATCTGCCTCTCTTTCTTCCTGGCGACGTCTCTCTTTAGCTTTCTTTTCCTTTAGACGGCGTTTCTCTTCAGCTTCTTTTTCTTTTCTTTGACGTTGTTCCATTGCGGCAATGATATCTCGAATTTCCTCCATCTTGGTCTTGCTTCTTGTTTTGATTCCCTATAATAACTTATTTTACTTACTTCCACTTCTAACACCAATTGTTACGTTTTTCTGCGAGTTCAGAGATTAAGTGAAGTACAATTTAGTTTATCTAACTTTATTTAACTCCAAAAATTTACTTAATTATAAATTATAATTACATTAGTAATTCTCGCTTACAATTCCCACTGATATCGCTTACAAAACAATTCGCCGATACTAATAATCTAATGTCACCTCGGTGGACTTATAAAAACTGAACGTAATTTCTGGAACTGCTTACCGGCGCCAAGAAACTTCACATCGATACAAACGTTACGTTAGAGCAGTGTTCCCCAAAGTGGGGGTCGCGACCCCCTGGGGGGTCGCCATGAGGTACTAGGGGGGTCGCCGAACATTTCCAAAATAAGACAAAAGCACCACTTTGTTAGATCATGTATTTTTATTTTAACAACACCGTAAATAGAAATTAACAATTAATTATCAGACGAAATATAAAACTAAATATTAAAGTCCGTAAAAATAAAAGAGTAAAACAAAGTCAAATATTATAATCTTAATGAGAGCTAAGCGCCTGTTTCTGTGAAACTAATCTATCAAATCTAGGCTGTGTATTTGAGACACACACAATTATATCATTTTCAAGTACGAGGCGATTTCTAACTCTTGTTTTAATGGCAGTCATAGACGAGAAACATAACTCACACAAATATGATGTTACAAATGGAACCAAACATGTTACAGCTTCACTCTCCAACTGGGGGTATTCCTGCATTTTTCGGTCCAAAATTGGTCCGAGTTCTGGGAAAAAAATTGGAGCTTCAACATTCCATCACTTGATATTTCAATAAGTTTTTCTTTCATGTTTATTGGTATTTCAACATGCTGAAAGGAATCGGCTAAAAACGGATTTAGTATCCATCTGCAACTGTCGTAACTGTTTTGAATTTCTTCGGGGAAATAATCACAGAGCTGTTGTTTTAAATTGACCAAAGTAACATGCATGTCAGCAAAAACTTGTTCAAAATTTGTAGCACTGTAATTGGATACATTTTCCATAATTTCCTGAAGGCACTGGAATGAATCGAGTTGTTTTTTGCCAAGTGAGGTCGACCATAAATCGATTTTTCTTAGAAACGCCTTAATTTTATCTGTGGCTGTAATTATATTAATGTCGCGACCTTGTAAATTACTGTTCAAAATATTTAATTGCTCGAAAATATCAGCAAGGAAACCTAGTTTCAGAAGCCAAATAGGATCGGAAAATTGATTTTCATATGGGGACTTCTCATCTTTCAAATACATTAAAAGCTCTGCTCTTAAGTGAAATACTCTTTTTAAGACGTTGCCCCTTGAAAGCCACCTTACTTCGGTGTGATAGAGAAGATTTTCAAATAAAGCACCCATGTCTTCGCAAATTTTTCTAAAAATACGGGTCTGCAAAGCTTTTCCTTTATTGGAATTTACAACTTTAATGATGGTTTTCATAACACTGTCCATTTCAGGAGGTAAAGCTTTGGACGCAAGAGCTTCTCGATGTAAAAAACAATGTCTCCATTTGGCATTAGGCATTATTTCTTGTAATTTGACGACAAGACCAGATTTATATCCTGTCATAGCTTTAGCGCCATCTGTGCATATAGCAATACATTTACCCCAGTCAATATCATATTTACTTGTACGTTTCACAAAAGTGTCGAGTAAACATTTTCCAGTCGTATTGGAACAAAATAAAATATCTTCTTGAATGCCATTATTTGTATCATATCTTACAAACGTAATGAATTGGGCACAGTTAGATAATATATCTGTGGATTCGTCCATTTGAAGAGAGAAGTACGTGCATTTATTAAGATTTTCCACAACTTGCGCTTGAATATCTTCTGCCTTATCACTAATTCTTCTTTGGATAGTATTATTTGGCAGAGGTATTGTATTTAATTTTGCAGCCTCTCTTTCCCCACACATTATATGAACCATTTCAACAGCTGCTGGAAAAATCAGATTTTCAGCAATTGTGTGCGGATTACTAGTTTTGGCAACACGATAAGCAACTTTATAATTTGCTAATAATGCTTTTTCATTAGTAGTGGTTGCCAAGGGAAAACTGTCTTGCTGTTTGTGAAGGACGTTCAGCTTTCTTTCAAAGAATTCTACGGGCTTGTCTTTTTTATCTGGATGGTTGCTATTTAAATGTCGAAGAAAATTTGATGGCTTCATGCTTTCTTTTGACAAAACTTATCCACAAATAACACATTGTGGTTTATTGGAAATAACGGTAAAACCATATTTAAGATATTCATCAATGTAGAATCTGTTTTTCTTTTTATTGCTGCTACTGCCACTTTCAGACGTAGATGGTTCTGCACTTCTTTTTAAAAACTTATCCATAATTTATAATTTATCGTCGACGTAAATACGTAAACGGGAATACGTAAGTCGTAAAATATTTACTCATTACTCAACACCGCGTTCGCCACTATAGGCTGTTTGGATTCGAACTGAGGTTTCGTTGTGCATCGCCGCTTATATAAAGCCAAAACGAGGCTACGAGAACGTTCCAGAGTGCCATCTAGTAGCGAGCGCTTTCGCGATTATCATGGAAGAGTTTTGCGATGTAGACACAAGCTAATATGTCGCGGTGTACAATGTGCAGTCGACTTCTTATTATTTATTTTTATTGTAAATGCTATTCTGGCAGAAGTACTTACTACTAATTACTAGTGGGACACATCGCAATCATTAAAATAATTGTATTAAAATAAAATAATTGTTTTTGATTTAAACTTAAACAGTAAAGTAAAATTAAATTTGAGAAACCATCAGATAATTGTAAATCAGGCACGCTATTTCTGTCAAATAATATTGAATAAATGAGTGGGGGGAAATTGGGGGGTCGCGAACAATTTTTTTAGCAAAAAGGGGTCGCGGTTTAGATAAGTTTATGAAACTCTGCGTTAGAGAATTCGAGAAGCCCCTATGTCGCGATAAAAAGGTGATCTTCGATAATTTCTGACTTCGCTAAACCACAAAGCCGCAATTAGGCATATGCGACACAACAATATATGTATGGAGACTAAGTAAGAGTCTCAAATACAGAAATACTAAACCAACTAGACAAATAAACATAGAAAATCATAAAGACCGAAAAAAATTAAAGTAATTCGGAAAATCTTTCGGACATACATATATTTGATTTTCTAACCTTGTCCGTTAATATATTGTTTACTATCACTCAGGTTTTTCTTGAGTTTATTTCGGTAAATATCTACTAATAATGTAAATCGTATCAATGTTCATTTCTTTAGGAAAACCTACATCCCTAACAGCAAATAATTATCTAGAACATTTCCGTAAAAGAACGCTTCTTCGATGGTAGTAAAACACCGCTATCGGGAGCATAGCCACGTCCAACAAAATTTAATGCTCCACAATTTCAAAGAGGCGACAAATACGTCTAAAGAGTTTGGGATACCCATTAATCTTAACAAAATCAGAATTTATGCCGCTCTAGTTGGGTCGAAAATGTGTCAAGTTTGTACTTGTAAAGGTTTGGTACAAAAAGTATCTGGATATCCATTTATAAGAAGTGTTGAAGAAGGAGGGTGAGAGGTGGACTCATTGATTTTGAATGAGTGGGCAATTTATTATAAACAAAGATTTGATGAAGAGAATTGGGAAATTGTATTGGAGGAAACGTATTATTAAATATATGTTTGTAAATTTCTTGTAACAAAAATCCCTGAGAAAAAGTAAATTCATGCTATATATTTGGCGACCAACTCGTGGCATAGGTATACAGGGTGTCCCGGAAAATAGTGCGTTCCTTAAAGGTATGGGCTGAATGTAGCATTTAAAACAAAAAAGTCTTATAACATTTTTTTATAAAGTCAACCGTTTTCAAAAAAAAAATATATTAAATTTAATCCATTTGATTAGTGTCCACAGAAAAGCAAATACATCCGGCAACGTTGCGCTCCAAAAGGTATGGGCAGAATGCGATAGCTTAATTTATTTTGATACAGAAAAGGTACATTATTTGTAAACAGTTGTAATTACCCGTAGCTCAAGAATAAATAGTATTGTCATGTTTTCGATTCGCGAGTATCACGATATGTTAATTACGTACGGTGAAGCCCACTGTGACAGTAATAGGGCTGTTAGACTTTATGTTGAACGCTATCCCGAACGACGACATTCTAATGCCCGAAGTTTTGTGAACGTGTCCCAAAGGTTATTAGAGACGGGTTGTGTGATACCTAAAAAAACTAGCGGTAGAACACGAAGTAACCGTAGACTAAATGCAGAAGATGTGATTTTGGATATAGTCAGTAATAATCCAAGAGTAAGTACTCGATCTGTGGCTAGAATGGTTAGCATTTCAAAAAACATTGTTCACAAGACATTTACGGAACAACTGTTACATCCTTACCATTACCAACGAGTGCAAGATTTACACCAAGGCGATTTACCTCGAAGATTAAGATTTTGTAGATGGTTTCAAAACAAAATCGCCAGAGAACCCGAATTTCCGTGCAAAGTGTTGTGTGCAGATGAAGCTTGTTTTACGAGAAATGGTGTGTTTAATTTTCACAATTGTCACGTGTGGAGTGATGAAAACCCGTATGCTATACGTAAGACAAATTTTCAAAAACAATTTAGTATAAATTTATGGGCTGGGATTATTGGTAATCGTCTGATTGGACTGTACGAACTTCCCAGAAGATTGAATGGAGAATCCTATTTAAATTTTTTGCAGCATGTTCTACCGATACTTCTTGAAGACGTTCCGTTACAAATACGCTCTGAAATGTGGTTTCTTCATGACGGGGCTCCAGCACATTTTACGAGACATATTAAAGATTTCCTCGACATCACTTTTCCTCGTCGTTGAATCGGTAGAAATGGACACGTTCTGTGGCCACCCAGAACACCAGAATGCAATGTTATGGACTTTTATTTTTGGGGACATCTAAAATCATTAGTATACGACAACCAGGATGAAATTAAAACAGAAGCTGAATTGCGACAACGAATTTTTGATGCTGCTCAAATAATCAGACATAATTTACATACTTATAATATTAATAATAATTGGATTCGTTGAATAAACGCGTGTATCTGTGCAAATGGTGGCCATTTCGAACATTTATTGTAATAATAATTTTCTATGTAAGTAAAAACAGTGTTCAAACTTTAATTATTAAATATTTAATAAAAACAAATACATGCTTTTTCTCTATCACTGTTATCAGTATCAATACATATTATGCCTAACGATCGATGATTCATGATAGCTGATTTACAGTAATTAACGAAGAATAACAAGGAACGCAACGTTGCCAGCTGTATTTCCTTTTCTGCGAACAATAATCAAATGGATTAAAATTAATAATTTTTTTTTTTTTAAAACGATTAACTTCATAAAAAAATGTTATAAGACTTTTTTGTTTTAAATGCTGCAATCTGCACATATCGTTAAGGAACGCACTATTTTCCGGGACACCCTGTATATTTGTCACGCAACTTGTGGCACGAAATTATATACAGTGATGAGTGTCTTACCACCCGGCTTTTTAACGTAAGAGATAGAAAACACAGTTACCTTGTGAAATAAAAAGAGATGAAACTCGTAGAGGTGAGAAATAATCGGAAAAACCTATAATTTATATTACATTACATTACCACTATCGATAGTCTCACACCTTTAGACTTTAGATTCGAGCTAAATCACCTCGGTCATAATTATTATGAGTAACGTCGAATGTGTGACGTATTTCCATTTTTTAATTTCGCATAAAGTAAAACTGATTGACCACAATAAAGCAAAAATGTGAATAAAATAATTTAATTAATAGTGATTATTTAATCTAAAGTTTTAAATTATTAACCAAGAATAATTTCTACTATGATTTGAGGAGTTTCATACGCTCTTGTCACGGATTAATTATAAATCCTTCGTAGATTAGTGGTAAGAATTCGGCATTGTGATACAGACATCGCAGACGATTAGAGTTCAAAACCCACATGTGGTTTTCTTTTTTTTTTTTTTTAATAATTTGAAATTATGCAAAGATCGTTTTGCTTTGAATCACTAAACAAAACTAAACAAAAACTAAAGTTAAAACAAAAAATCTTATTGACAAAACAGTATCGTCGTACTTTCGAAAATAAAGTAAAAACTTTTAAAGAATGTTTAAATAAGTAAAAATTCTACAAAAATAAAAAAATATCCGTTGCCACTAATCAATCGATTAGGAAAAGTCGCACTGAGATATTCACTGACGATGCTAGAATTATGTGCAGGACAACCATCGTGTTGAAACCATATGGAATCGAAAGGTATTGGTAAATTACAAAGGGCTGGGACAATTTCATTTTGCAGAAGTTCCAAGTATTTCCGCCCAGTCAACATACCGTCTATAAAAAATGGACCAATGACATGATTCCCTATTATGCCTCCCCAAACAGTTACTTTTCGCTGGGTACGAGCGACATAAATCTGACGAGTATTTCCTCGAGATCAATACCTAGCATTGATTGAATTGTGACGGCCATGCAATGAAAACGTACATTCATCGGTGAACAAAACGTTCTCTAAAAAATGTTCATCTTGATGTGACATTTCCATTGCAGTTTGACAAAATTCTAAACGTCTATATTGATCCTCAGGGAATTGTTCGTTGGATTTATGAAGTTTATAGGGACGGTATCGATGTCTTTACAAAATTTTCACCTACTCTAAATCTTGGAATTCCACATTGCTCTCCGAGACGAGGTGTTGATTGGGTAGGATTTTGCTCAATACTTACACAAATCAAAGTGTCCCTTAGTTCCAAATCTGGATTTACCTCCCTTCGTCTGCGAACTCCTCTTGGATCGAACACGGATCCATAAGTAAAAAATTACGTATAATAGACTGAATTGTTGACCGTGCTGGAGCCGGCCTATTTGGAAACATATTTACAAATTGTTGTCTGATCATGTTGTCTGATAATCAATTCACATGCCAGACAACAATTTGCACTTTTTCCTCGACCGTTAAAATCCTTTTCACGACTGTTTGCCGTAAAAAACACTTCTCGATGTGTTGTTATTTGATAACTTGAAGGCTTGATGATTTGGTTAGCTATAAAGCAGGTAGCTGTTCGCGCGCATCCATTCCAATGTCGTCAATTGTTTTGAAAATCATTACCTGTACAGAGGAATTGATATTAACACTGAGAATTTAGTGATGGATTTGACATTAAACAGTCTTCAATGGATTATTTTCCATTCACAACTGAAGACTGTAAAACTGGAATTGAATTTGAAATATTTTGTATTTCTATTTTATAACATTGGAATAAGAATAAATTGTAAATAATGAGTTTTTCGAAAACTTGTTACCTAATATGTATCATATTTTCTATTATTTTTGATCGAGTAAAACAAAAATTTTACCCTTGGTGTGAATTGAACCCCAGTGTTCTTATCAATAGACAACGTCTCTAATTATTACGCCAACTCTACGTACAACAATTTATTTCGGACTGATCATACCTATTTAGTTTAGTCAAATATTTCAGTTGAGTTATTTTTATTATTAAATAAACTTAAAGATTTATAATTTAAAATCGCTACTAATTAATGTTTTTTACTATAATATATCTTAATATATTTAATCATTTATTCTAAACATCAGAAATTATTAAAATAAAATATTTTCGAGGTCATCCGTATAATTATGACTGACGTCAAATAGACACGTCTAATAACTAGCCTTACCTCGTACTATCTCACAACTTAATCTGTCTTCTATCCTTTCCGCTATTTTGCCGGGTGGTAAGACACTCATCACTGTATAGATAAATCAACGTTTTAGTCTGTTTTAAGGGTTAATTAACGACAGTATTCGTCAGTGAAAACGTATTTCAGACTCTTTTTGACTGGTGTAATTTTTTAAAATAATTGTCTGCTTCGTGTTTAGTTACTGGACAGAAAATTTGTTGAGTTCAGGGGATTCGATAATTAGTTATATACGAACGCTAGTGCTTTGATATTTAATTACGGGACTTCGGTTACTAAAAAGAACAAAGTGTTTCGGGAATTAAATCCGGACTGTCTGTGGTGTATTTTATTTAAACAATAAAGTAGCTTCGGTCTAATTACTGGAGTACATACTCTATACAGTTGTGTCGAATAAAAATCTAACTTAATTTGTGTATTATCACATATTGTAAATATATGAAATTAAACCACACAAAACGAGTTCATTATATAAATCCTCTCCACTATCTCTAGTTCGACAGCATTTTCATTCAAGGCACAACAGCAAAAAAGTATCTGACAAATTTATATTTATTGTCGTTATTATAGTGTGAGCATTACCGGGATTTCGATGGCATTCAGACCACACACATATCACGTGTAGTATCTTCTCAAATTATTTCGCAATATTTTACTTAGGGTCTTTTGTCAGTTATCAGTTTTGGGATTTACTACAATGCGGCTAGACTCTTGAATGGATCTCTCTTTATTGTAAAGATGAGATATTTGTTTGTGTGGGGAATTATTTAATAGAGGAGTCCGTGATTCAAGTTGTTTGTTCGTGTAAATATAACGTTAGAAATTTAAAGTTGTAGAATTATTGTAATGCTGGGGATACACTAGCATCTAATGCCGTTAATTATCGCATTATTTGACACTAAAGAGAAGTGTAGCCGCGACTTAACGTGACAATTTGTTATTGTCATTATTAGTTACGTTAGGCGGCGGTTACATTGGATATGAATTCGTACGAAAATGTATTCGTACGAATTCGTAGGAATCAGTTCTTACGAATTTAAGAGACGTGTATGGTTACACTAGACGAGTTCATTTTATTATTGACTACAGTGGGAAATATGAAGAATATAGTTCGTCCCAAACCCTTCTTTCAGTGCGTCATAGTTGATCGAATTCTATCTAACACATTAAGCTAGAAGTGACATAAAAAACGTAAGTCTGTGATTATTATACATAGAACTTAGAAAATTAAAGAAGAGGGTTGAAAGACAGATACAAGATATTGAAGAACAAAGCGGCTTTCGTACCGGGAGATCCTGCCTTGATAATATATTTATCCTACTACAAATAATTGAAAAGCGTGTCGAAAGAAGTAGAGAGACCCATTTGGTATTTATAGACCTTGAGAAAGCATATGATAGTGTCCCGTTAAAGAAAATGTTTGAGGTCCTCGAAAGGTCCGGATTGGATTCGACGTATATCCGAGCGATATATAAATTGTACGAAAATGCAGTTAGTTGTGTAAAAATTGGAACCAGAACCTCAAATGAATTTAAAGTCACTAAAGGCCTAAAGCAAGGATGCTGTTTGTCACTGACACTCTTTAAAATATACGTCCAAGAAGCATTGAGGAATTGGAGAAATAAATGTAGATTTATGGGCATCGAAGTGGGACAAGAAACTCTGTATACATTGTTGTTTGCAGATGATCAGGTGGTGGTTGCAACCGATGAGGAAGATATAAATTATATGAATCGAAAATTATTTGAGGAATATGCCAAATGGGGGCTTACTGTAAACATAAGCAAAACAGAATATTTAAAAATTGGAGGAAATACCACAGATCTGAGGCTTGAAAACGCAGTCATAAAAGGCTGCAACCAGTATAAATATGTAGGAAGCATCATATCAGCAGATGGCAGAGTTAAGATAGATGTACAAAACCGAATAACCCAAGGGAAAAAATGCATCCGAATACTGAATTCATTACTGTGGTCTAATAAAATAAAGATGCATACCAAACTTCGCGTATACAAAGCAATTGTAGAACCAATTACCACATATGGTGCCGAATGTTGGACGATGACAAAGAATGAACGAGATAAAGTAGACGTTGTGGAAATGGATTATCTTGGAAGGTCATGTCGAGTATCGAGAATGGAAAGAATCAGGAATGAGGAAATACGAAACCGTACAGGAATTAGAGATACTCTTTCAGATAGAATACAAGGAAGGCAATTACAATGGTATGGTCACGTGATGAGAATGGAGTAGGAGCGGTGGCCAAAGAAAGCCTTAATGTATGTTCCGCCAGAAAGAAGGAAAAGGGGAAGACCACAAAATTCCTGGAGAAAAGAAATTGCAAAAACAATGCAATATAGAGGCTTAGAAGAGGGAGATTGGAGAGATAGGAAAAGATGGAGTCTGCAATGCGGGAAGCGGCAATCGCCGTAGGACCCCCGTTATATGATGATGATGACTTAGAAAATTATGTATCGTTTACGGGTATTTGTATATTAAAGCGAATTCTACTTACGGATGTATAATTGGTTGGAGTTTATAATACTCTAAATAGATATCCAATCAATGACGCGTATAAATATAATTTGACGCAGAAGGTCTTGATCTTGACAGTACTTTCAAAACGTCAACTGATAAAATGGTAATTGTCATTCCAGGTTAGTATTTTCAGACATTTTACAGTGAAACTTTAATTTTGTATTTATTGTCATAAAAATATTTTAAATATGCCGAGATATACCGAGAAGGAATAAAGACTAATATTAAAATTATTAAATTATTTTCAATTAGAAAAAAAACTGGGACAACTTTATTACCAGTTTCTGGCGTTCATTAACCAATAACTATGAACATGTTATGAGCCTCGGCCTACCCCTCGACTTAGCTGGTGTTCCAGAAATGAACATATAATTTTAAAATATAAAATAAAAATATAGTTCTTTACACTTTTCTTAGTGTAGAATAAGTAAAATATTCACTAATATCAAGTTGCTCGGGATACCCGACTGATTGGCACCACAGCCTCTTAAATAGTTTTCACACCTAAATACAAGAGGGATAATCTACACTTTTACGCAACAAGTATTATTTTATTAGTTCGTTCTCACAGATCGCCCTTGAGGCATCGCATTTTAAAACACTCTCAATTCACGTATAAAATATTTCTCTACGCCGAAATCGGGCATTTTTCTCATAAATACGGTTTTCTCTTTTACGTGTGATAAAGAAAGAATTATTTGATATTGTACTGTCAGCTACGGTCGTTTTGAACCTCTCTACTCTAAAAATGGTTAATTATAAGTCGATAAACTAAAGGTGATTTTATTTCTCTGGAGTTATATTTGCTCACATTAACAATCCTTATCCTTCAACGGTCACTGAAGAACCAAACCTATGGAGATACATCCACTCACAAGTCCTTTGAAGTAAGGCTTGGAATCAAAAGATTTCCAACCCTCGAATGTAGGGATCCAGTAACAAGGCCCTCACATTTCGTGGTCCTTCGAGCACAGATTATTTGATGAAACAGGACTGAAGAAAGAAAAGGATTACACACGCCGGAGAGCAACAGGAAGAAAGAATAATGTTTTCTCGTCCCTAGAAGAAAGATTGCACAAGTTGACCTTCGTTCAAGATTAGACACGTGTGTTTTGTGAAAAGTGCGTTATGTGCTGGTAAGCGACAGCGGTAATTAAATTGGATACTTGAAAAACATTTGGTGAGGTTAAAACTCTTTCTATATATTTCTATAGTCACTGCATGTACACATTTATATTTGGTAGATATTTGTCTCGACTTTTATTTGTTTATTAATATTTATATTAACTAATGGCTTTGATTTGACAACAGATCTTTCTTCTCAATATCGCTAAAGATAGCTGACAATTATTTATTATACAGATTGTCTCACAGACCGCTCTCAAGAAAAATATTTGTTTATCACTCTAGTAAAAATACTCTATTAAAATTAAAATCGCGTCTTAGTTGAAAAAGATATTTACACTAAACAAAATCATTCACTCTTATTTCTCGCTCAGCATATATTTGCAAATAAAATCACTTTAAATAAAAAATGGAAGCTTTAAAGAAAAAGCGCAAGTCACTTAAAGCATCAATTACACGTATCTCAGAATGGTTTATAGCCAATAAAGACACAGAAAACGAAATACTTGATTTTGAAAATAGGAAAGAAAAACTTTTTAATTTTTTCACACAATACGAACAAATTCAATTAGAAATCGAACAGACTGATGACAGCGACCGACAATCAGCTGATCGAGCAAATGTTGAAGAAAAATACTTCAACACACTCAAAGGTTTGCAAAGAAAAATAATAGAATTAAATTTAACAGAAAACAAAGTACCTAGCTCAAATAGTAATGCTGTTTCCAGTGCGAGGCTGCCTGAAATTAGCATGAAAACCTTTACCGGAAATTTCTCAGAATTCAATGAATTCTTTCAACTATTTGAAACTCTGATCACAAACAATTCAATTTTAAATAATGTACAAAAGTTTATATATTTAAAATCCTTCCTCAAAGGAGAACCTTTAAACTTAATTAGCAGTATCGAAGTAGTAGATGCAAATTTTGCTATCGCTATAAAACCCCTAAAAGAAAGATATGATGACAAATCACGAGTGATTAGTACTCTTATAAAAAAGCTGTTAAAGTCTCAATCTCTAGTTAAATGCACTCCTCAGGTACTAAGAGATTTTCTTGTACACACAAAGCAAACGCTTCAAGCTCTTTGTAATCTCGAAGTTCCAATTGAACATTGGGACCTCCTTTTAATAGAAATATTTTTAGAAAAAATAGATTTTACTTCTCACAAGGCTTTTGAATATGAAGTAGGTTCTAAGAGTGTTCCAACACTCAAACAATTTTTTGAATTTCTAGAAAAAAGATGTGATGTTTTAGAGAAACTTAATTACACTGAAACTCAGTCAAAGTTTAATAATAAAGTCACTCAAAAAACTGCTGATATTTCCACTATAAATAATAATAAATCTAGCTATGAAAATTGCATATTTTGTAAACAAACTGGTCATAAAATATATCAGTGTAACTTATTTAAAGACACAAATTCTCGAGAAAGGTTTAATTTTGTAAAGCGAGCACAGCTTTGCAGAAACTGTTTTGGCACTAAGCATTTTACTGATAAATGCATCTCTAAATACACATGTAAACTTTGCAATAAAAAGCACAATACACTTCTGCATGAAGAAAATAATTTTTCTCACACTCATCAAAATAATTTATTCTCTCCCACTCGAAGCAATCAAAGTGCTTCAAATTCACATGATGGTAATCAAAGTCACGCCAATAGGCAACAATCACGCTTTAATGCACCACAAACCTCTCAATCCTCCGCAAGTATACAGGGTGATTCACAAACTCGCCATAGTGCACCACATATCTCTCAAAGTCATTTTCATGTTCCTCAAAGGAGTAATAATGCCCAAGTTACTCAAAGAATTAATTCTCCACATTCATATAATGAATCACCAAACACTTCTACTCACTTAAGCACCCAGACAAATGAAAATTGTCTACTCTCAGACACACAAAGTCAAAATTCATCTTGCATCTCTTCTCTCTCAACTTTCAATCCAAAAAACGAAGTTTTGCTAGCCACAGCGCTGGTAACAATTTACTCTAAAAGTGGACAACCTGTACACGCAAGATGTCTTCTCGATAATGGATCTCAATCGAGCTTTGCAACAAAAGATTTAGTAAATAAACTAAATTACTCTACCACTAATAAAAGATTACAAATTTCCACAATCTCTCAAAATTGTTCCATCTCAAATGAAATGATAAACATTGAATTTTTCCCATATAAAAACAATGATATAAAATTTGAAGTATCATGTGCAGTTTTGGATAATATTAGGTGTAAAATACCTCAGGTACCTCTAGATCGTAGCAAAATAAAAATACCAGCTGGCATAAAGCTCAGTGATCCCTCTTACTCCTCCCCAGGGAGAATCGATCTCTTATTAGGTGCAGAAATTTACTGTGATCTATTAAAGGATGGTTTAATTCATATAGGAGCAGGTCTTCCAGTGCTTCAAAACACTCATTTAGGATATGTCATGTTCGGTAACCTATCTCCACAAGTTTCATCTAAGAAAAAGATGCACTCTCACTCAAACTGTAACTATTCACACTCGAATCATATTTCTTTATTTGTTCAATCTCACACTGAAGAAGAAAATATAAATAATCTTCTCCAAAGGTTTTGGGACATTGAAGAAGATCCCGAAATAAAGCATTTAAGTCCTGATGATGAAAAGACTGAGAAAATATTTAAAGCCACAACACAAATCCTACCGAATGGACAGTTCCAAGTAGATTTACCCCTATGCATGCCTAATGAAAATAATAAATTGGGCGACTCTTTCCAAATGGCGCGAAGGCGATTTCTAAACTTGGAGAACAAATTCTCAAAAAATGATTCTCTTTACAAACAATATAAATCTTTTATAGATAAGTATGTTGAATTAGGACATGCAAAATATGTTCCGTTGTCTCTGCAGAATGTACACTCAGAAAACAAATATTTCTTGCCTCACCACAGTGTAGAAAAAGACACTTCTCTCACAACTCGTTTGCGCGTAGTTTTTGACGCATCCATGAAAACCACTTCTGGTTTTAGCTTTAATGATATTATGTTAAAGGGTTATACCACACAACCAGAACTATTTGACACTTTAGTCAATTTTAGACTCTTTAAGTATGTGTTCACATCTGATATAAAAAAGATGTTTAGACAAATCAGAATTAACCCCAACCAAACTTTCTTATTAAATATTTTGTGGCGCAACTCTCCCTCGGAGCCGTTAAAATGTATACAATTGGAAACGGTTACCTATGGAACGAAACCAGCTACCTTCCTTAGCACACGATGTTTAATTGAACTAGCAAACATGCATAAGGAAGAATATCCTCTCGCTCATGATATGCTCATTAATTTTTGCTATATTGATGACATATTATATGGTACAAATAGTATTAAAACACTCACACTTGTGCATGAGCAAATCACTGCACTGCTACAAAAGGCAGGCATATCTCTTCACAAATGGTGTTCAAATTCACCACAATTTTTAGAAAATATTTCACAATTTTCAACTGACTCCACGTATGTTATATCTTCAGAAAATCATTCCAATAAAATATTAGGTCTTTGTTGGGACTCTAAATTAGATAGTTTCTCTATTTCAGTACCAGAAATCGAAATAAAAGATTCCTACACTAAGAGACAAGTGCTCTCGATAATCGCAAGTTTTTTCGACCCCAAGGGATTAATTAATCCTGTAATAGTAACTGCAAAAATAATAATGCAAAAAATTTGGCTTTCAAAAATTCAGTGGAATGAAAGTTTAGACTCTACACTCTTAAATGAATGGTTAAATTTTCTCAAACATATTTCAGCACTAAAACATTTAAAAATTCACAGACCTTTTTTTATTGAAAATTATATATGTAGTATACAAATACACGCATTTTCCGACGCTAGTGAAAAGGCATACGCCAGCTGCATATATATTAGAGTTACTTATAGCTCAAGAAATGTCTCTTCCACACTCATCACTTTCAAAAGAATAGTTGAAATTCTAAATAATAAATTAACTCAAATAGACTCAATAAACTGCTGGACGGACTCAGAAATCGTACTTGCTTGGTTAGGCTCACATAGCTCGAGATGGTCACAGTTTGTTGCAAATAGAGTTTCTGAAATACAAGGAAACCCACAATTTACGTGGCGATATATAAAGTCAAAACAAAACCCCGCAGATATTGCGTCAAGAGGCATGTCTGCTCCTGAACTTCTAAACTCAAAATTTTGGTTTCAAGGTCCCTCATTTCTACTTAATTATGACTTAGATTTAACTTCTTATGATTCAAAACCAAATGTAAGTAAAATACCCGAGGAAAAGAAAATAGTTCATCTAGCACAAGAAAGCCCAATAAGTTTCATTGAAAATTTATCTCTCAAATTTTCAAACTTCTCAAAACTACAACGCAGTATCGCACTTATTCTCAGGTACATTCACAATTTCAAGTTTCCAAATGAAAAATATGTTGGACCCTTCTCTGTTTCAGAATTAAAAAATGCTGAAAATTTAATAATAAAACTTTTGCAAGAGGCACACTTTTTTCGAGAATTTTCTTGTCTTAAAAATAAGGAGATAATTTCAAATAGAACAATTTTAAAACTCAACCCATTCATAGATAATCAGCAAATAATTCGTGTAGGTGGTCGTCTAAGGTACTCAGACGTCCCATATGAACACAAGTACCCATTACTTCTACCCTCTCATAATCACATAGTAAAATTAATGCTGCATAGAGAACATATAAGATTATGTCATGCAGGCCCTCAAAATACTCTTTCCAATTTTCGTTTAAGATATTGGTGTCTAAATGGTCTCAAAGAAACTAAAAGAATAATTAATAAATGTCACGATTGTTTTAAATTTAAAGCAAAGACAGCCACACAGTTAATGGCTGATTTACCACGGGAACGTTCATGTTTCTCCCCTCCATTTACCAATGTTGGTCTAGACTTTGGTGGTCCATTTCTTATAAAAAGCTCCAATTTAAGAAAGGCTCCAAAAATAAAATCCTACATAGCGTTGTTCGTATGTATGGTTACTCGTGCAGTGCACATCGAATTAGTCACAGGTCTCTCCACCGAAAGTTTCTTACTTGCTTTAAAAAGATTCATCTGTAAGAGAGGCTGTCCACAAATTATCTACTTAGATAACGCCACTAATTTTCTAGGAGCTAGAAATCAGTTGAGGGAAGTTGCACTATTTCTTAAACAAAAGGAAACCTCTGAGTCCATATTCAATTTTCTCTCCTCTTCTGAAATCCAATGGAAATTTATTGTAGCCCATTATCCGCATCATGGTGGAATTTGGGAGGCAGCCATAAAAAGTGCCAAATATCACATTTTAAGGCTTTTAGGCAATACCACTTTAACTTTTGAAGCCTTTAGCACAGTTCTCGCACAAATAGAAGCAGTATTAAACTCACGCCCTCTTTGTGCTATGTCAAATGATCCAAATGACTTTAACACATTGTCTCCAGGACATTTCCTAATAGGAAAACCAATTACGTCATTTCCTGAAGAGATAGTGACGGAAATACCTGACAATAAATTAACAATTTGGCAAAACTACATGAAGATTCAGCAATCATTTGCCAAACGCTGGAAAATTGATTACCTTAATCAACTTCAGAATCGCCCCAAGTGGTTAACACCACAGAAGAATCTTGAAGTTAACGACTTAGTTCTATTAAAGGAAGATAAAGTTCCACCCCTACACTGGCCATTGGCAAGAATTGTTGAATTGTTTACTGGTAAGGACGATAAGGTCCGTAATGTTAAAATAAAGACTAGAGATGGATATTTTAACAGACCCATTACAAAACTCTGTCCTCTTCCTGTGGACAAAGTAGAAAATTAAAATTTTAAATTTTGTCACATTTATATGTATTACTCTAGTTTAGGAATAGTTATTTCTTAAATTACATTTAAGTTTGCTTACTTTCTCAAATCACTCTTTCTTTCGTTTTGAAGTAAATACTTCAACGCGGGCAGTCTATGTTCCAGAAATGAACATATAATTATAAAATATAAAATAAAAATATAGTTCTTTACACTTTTCTTAGTGTAGAATAAGTAAAATATTCACTAATATCAAGTTGCTCGGGATACCCGACTGATTGGCACCACAGCCTCTTAAATAGTTTTCACACCTAAATACAAGAGGGATAATCTACACTTTTACGCAACAAGTATTATTTTATTAGTTCGTTCTCACAGATCGCCCTTGAGGCATCGCATTTTAAAACACTCTCAATTCACGTATAAAATATTTCTCTACGCCGAAATCGGGCATTTTTCTCATAAATAGGGTTTTCTCTTTAACGTGTGATAAAGAAAGAATTATTTGATATTGTACTGTCAGCTACGGTCGTTTTGAACCTCTCTACTCTAAAAATAGTTAATTATAAGTCGATAAACTAAAGGTGATTTTATTTCTCTGGAGTTATATTTGCTCACATTAACAATCCATATCCTTCAACGGTCACTGAAGAACCAAACCTATGGAGATACATCCACTCACAAGTCCTTTGAAGTAGGGCTTGGAATCAAAAGATTTCCAACCCTCGAATGTAGGGATCCAGTTACAAGGCCCCCACAGCTGGTTTAAGAAGAGAATAACGCTTTAGGTTAGATCGCAAGCAAGCAAGCAAGCAAGCAAGCAAGCAATTTAATTAAACCCAGCCTGTGAGACATGTTCACCCCTAAGAATTACGTTCGGGTGTAACAATTCATTGGAGCGAAGTGTATTAACTCGAGTAAAAACAGGAGTCACTTCACCCCGCTCCAATGCTCCCTTTCTCCACTATAGCACCATCTCCACTATAGACTATCCCTTTCCCTACTATAGCACTCTAATGCGCGATAGTAGCACAACTATCAGCCAAATGCTCTTCATGTGGGCGTCCTAAGTAATAGAACTCCAACATGGTTCCCTAACCGATTCAAATTCAGGATAGCGTGACGAACTTTATTCCTGTAATCCTTTAGTGACTTGTCCGCGAATCTAAAATTGCTTGCTTGAGCCTCAAGCCTCCTTTATGTTTTTTGTTAATTTTCTTTTGTAGGATGTCTATATAAAAGATCCTGTTGTTGTTCTGTTGGTCCTTACCCCTTGGGGCCCACACAGTACGGAGATTTGCAGTTTTTGTCGACTAATTAGAGCTAAGAACTATCCTCTGTTGATTTGTTAATTTTTCTCTATGCGGTTTTTGTTTTCTCTCTCTGGTGATTTTGTTTATTTCCTTGTTTGATTTTCTCTCCCGGATTTATTTCATTTTCGCTCACTACTTTTTATTTTGACTTCACTTTTATTCGGTTTCTTTATTTATTCCGCTATTTGTTGTTTAGGCCTTTTGTGTTTCCATCGGCGGAAAGCGTCGTATCTCATGATCACTCGCAGTATGGGACTAAGACGGTTTTGAAATTCTGCGAATTTTGTTCTGGCTCTATCCTTTATTATTTCCGTCACTCTAACCTGTAGCTCCCTGAATATAAAGCGTTCTACTACATATCTTGGGATGTTGTCTTTTAAGCAGCTGTTGTGAACTGCTTGAATCCTCTTCTTTGTGGTGTTACAGGTGTGTCCCCATGCGAGAGATGCAAATGTAAGTATCGATAGAATGATACTGTTTATTAATCTCATGCAAGTTTTAGACCTCAGTTTGCTTTTTCTGCCTGTGAGTCCTCTGATGGATGCTTTAGCCATATTGGCTTTTTGTACTGTTGCGTCTACATACTTTTTGAATTTAAGGCCTTTATCTATGATTACTCCCAGGTATTTTGCCTCGCTTTTCCACTAGATGGAATTGTTCTGTACAGTAAGTTGTTCCTCTGGCTGCTGAAATCTCTTTTTGAATAGCACAGCTTGCGTTTTGTCGGAGTTTATGGCGATTTTCCGTCTGATACTCCATTCCTTGATTTCGTCCTTTTTGCAGGTTGTTAACTGCTATGTCCAAATTTCGGTGCTTGGCCGCTATTGCAGTGTCGTCGGCACAAAGGCTTAATGGGATTTCTGGTGTTCTGAGAACGTCTGCGGCAAATATTGAGTACAGCAGGGATGACAGGACCGCTCCCTGTGGTACTCCAGTAATAAGGTTCGAATAAATTTCTACTAAAGATTAGGATGTTGCCAAGACGTTCGCGGCGAACATTTCGAACATTTGCTATAATCACATTATTATTTTTTTGCTTTTCACGTTAATAAGAAATATACAGCATCATTTATTGGTTTTTCAGTGTGTTGTAACAAATTTCTCTACTCACAATATAATTTTGAAACTTGAAAAACACTTATTATTTCCGAAATCGTTAAAGATCGGTATATGACATTGTACATAAGATATATCTAGAATATTGAACTGAGTTTATTAGTCTAATTTATTAACATTATTTATTATAAAAATATTCTTACACTTAGTTTATTTAAAGTCTTTATTTAATTTATATATACAATATTCTTACACTTATCACAACTACTTTAATTTATATTATTTATTTACAATATTTATTTTCGCGTTACAATCAGAAACTTGACGCGATATTATTCTTCAGACTGCCTAATACCATGAGAATTCTTCTATTTATATCGAACAGCCGTTATCCTGGAATCTCTCGAAGCAGGCGGATGTTGACCCTTGAATTGTCTCGAATGAACGGGAACCCAGACTGGTTTTATAGCGGCTCGCAGCTGTGTTGACCTTTCCCAGACAGGTTTCTAGCGGGTCGGAGAAAATACTAGAACAAAAGTAAGAATAAACAAAATGTTTACAGGTTTTTAATATGACTCATATTTTATTGTAACAATATCCTAAGAAATCCAAAAGTTGAATAATATACAGGAGATTGTATTTGAAATAAGGAACTTGGTATTGGCCACTATTAAATGACGACACACCCTGTATGAAACGTTTTTATTGCAAACAATGAACAACTGCAAATACCAATGGACGTGTCTGAGCATTTTTTGAACATGCTCCTATTTATTTATTATCGAATTTATTCCATTTGGCTGTTCCACTCTGTATTTATTTTACATCTCTCAAGTAATCTTCCAAAAAATATATGAAAATTTCCCGTTATATCATAAAATCACAATACGCCTCTCACATAAGCTAGAAATGGCGCATCCTAAAAGCTACATTAATATATACGTAAATGAAAGATGAAAAGAATTATTTGCCAGTTGTAATAATCTACATGCACCGCAAAATGAAAAACTACAAAACCAAACAAAACGCGATTGATGGTAGCAGATCGATCACTTTTGTTCCATTCTGTTTGCAACTTTTGCTTTTGTAATTATATTTAAATTGGATGAACGTAAATATAGAACGTAATGAAAAGTTTCGCTTTATGGAGATTAATCCTAGATGAGCTTTAGTTTATTACATGGTTATCCTGCGGGATTTCAGTCGACAATATGCTGTTCGTATACATGGGCACTATAAAAGTAGATGAAGAAATCTTGTTTAATTTATCAGCAATATTGAGTCAGGCTTAGACTTAATAATACATTAATATTATTGAAGGCATAATGTACTTAATAGTAGTTGTACATAATTAAGACTAGTTTGGATACACACGACTTAGAGAATATCAGCATCAATGAAATGAACAATAATATTACTCAAATATTGAAAGAAGCTGAAAACAAATACTGTCCTCGTCCTGAAAATAATAACAAAAAATTAAGCCACAACACAAAACATCTTCTAGAGGAAAGAAGAAAACTTAGGGAAAATCAGGATCATAACCAAAATGAACTAAGAATTTTGAATAAGACAATTAAAAAGGAAGTTAGAAAAGATCTGAGAAGAAAACAAAAGCTTGAAAGTACTCAGACAGAGCATGTCCATTGGAAGAAAAAACGTCCACAAATTAAGAAATGAACAGGGGCAAATCATTGAGGATAGAATTCAAATTATGAATACGATAGAGAGTTTTTATAGACAACTATACAAAGAACAGCAATGTAACCGGAGTGGATCATTACCAAAGATAATCAATCAGGGATCTGAAATTTTACCGGACGTAACACCCAATGAAGTTCGAAGGTCAGTGCAAGAAATGAAAAACAATAAGTCCCCCGGAGGCGATGAAATAGTGGCAGATGCCTTGAAGGTGGCTGGAAAAAGATTATGGCAGGTCCTTGCCAAACTATTCGCTAGATGTTTGCAGGAAGCAATAACACCAACCCAGTGGTATAACGCAGAAATTATCATACTTCATAAAAAAGGGGATGCTACCGACCTCAGGAATTACAGGCCCATAAGTCTACTTTCACATATTTATAAACTATTTACAAAAATAATTACGAAACGACTAGAAAATAAATTGGAATTTTATCAGCCCATAGAACAGGCGGGTTTTAGAAAAGGCTATGGAACAAACGATCACCTACTGGTAATAAAAAATCTTATAGAAAAATGCACTGAATATAATAAACCACTAGCTTTAATATTTGTCGACTATGAAAAGGCATTCGACACCGTAAATCAACAAAAAATGTTGGAAGCCTTGACAGAATGCCGAATTGACTATCGGTATATAAATATAATTAAACATATATACCAAAACGCAACAGCCAGTGTTAGAGTGGGTGATCGTCAAACCCAGAAATTCCCGATACAACGTGGAGTACGCCAGGGGGACACCATATCGCCGAAACTGTTCACTACGCTTTTGGAATATATATGTAAAAGGGCAAAACTGACCGACAAGGGCATAAACATAAACGGAGAAAAGCTTAGCCATCTAAGGTTTGCAGATGATATTGTACTAATAGCTGATAGGATAGATGAGGCCAAAGAACTTTTAAATCAGCTCTACCTTTCCTCGCTAGAAGGGGGATTGAAAATAAATATATCTAAAACCCAGATGATGACAAATCTTGTAGTCAGCGAAGATATATGCGTAGGAACAAGATCCATAGACCAGGTAATGGCCTATAAATACCTAGGTCATGAAATTCGCATAGGAAAAGATAACCAAACCGTTAAGCTTTTCCGTCGTATAAGACTGACTTGGGCAGCCTTCGGCAAGCTGAACCATATTTTCAAATCGTCTGATATACCAATATGCCTTAAAAGAAAAACGTTTAATCAGTGTGTTTTGCCAGTGTTAACTTACGGTGCCGAAACGTTGACCATGACAAGGAGAAGAGTTCAAAAGATCCGTGTGTGTCAAAGGGCGATGGAGCGTGCTATGTTGGGCGTTTCACTACGAGACAAGATCCCAAATCGCCAGCTACGACAAAGAACAGGAGTGGTTGATGCAGTAGAGAGAGTAGCAACACTGAAATGGAACTGGGCAGGTCACGTGGCTCGAATGACAGATAATAGATGGACAAAGCGGATACTGGAATGGAGACCAAGAGATGATGCCTGCCGAAGCAGAGGTCGTCCACCAACACGTTGGACTGACGATCTAAAACGTTGTCATAGGAATTGGATGCAAGAGGCACAAGATCGAAATAGATGGAAAATTATGAGGGAGATCTATGTCCAGCAGTGGATAAGCGAAGATTGAATGATGATGAATGTACTTAAGAAGTATTAATATTTAAATAAATTTGGATAAAAATATTCATCTCTATCGTTATATCTATATGGAGCCAGCATACTTTAGTTTAATGAGTAGCTACACAATGAGAGTATAAAGTCTTAACCCACTCTGTCAACTCATTTATTATAAAGATAAAATAAAATCGCTCGGACATGTACATTTGTTGTGTATGATGAGAGAGTGATATATCTAGCTCAAATTATCAATGTATCAATACGCAACAAATAAGAAACACTTCATATCCCATATTTCTTTCTAAACAAATAATCATAGATTGGTTTATCTTATAAAACCTTCTATATTGAAAAAATTATTTCACGAACCCTTAGAGTAGGAAATTTTACTCGTCAAAACGATTGACCAGCAAAATTTCCTACTTTAAGCACGAACCACATACATTCTACCTTTAATGCTCCTCTACAACAGCGCAGCTTAATCTCACCGACCCCCCATGTAGATCAATACGACAACAAAATAGACACGCGCATGTCGCACATAGCACGATATTCTTGCAAACAAGCAATTAAATTTAACCCAGTCTGTGAGACTTGCACACTCCTTAAGAATGTCACTCGGGCAAGGAGGATATATATATAGCACTCTGATGCGCGATAGGGGCTTCCTTTCAGTAGTGTTTAGCATCGTCTGTCTTTGTGATTTCGAAATGGATTGGGAACACGAGAAGCTCTTTTTCTCTTAAATGTGTTAACACAACGATGCAGAGTCATGAATGTAGATGTATATGCATGTTTTATTGATTATCGTAAAGCATTTGACTGCGTTAACCATCAAAAGATGATTGAAGTTCTGAGAACAACTGGAATTGACGAACAAGAACTATATTGGCACCAAACATCAACAATTGAAATAGAGCACAAAACATTCGAAGATATATGAATCTGACGAGGAGTGAAACAAGGTTGCGTCTTATCACCACCATTATTTAATCTGTATTCGGAATCTATATTCAGAAAAGCATTAGACGAGGTTCAAGGTGGAATCAAGATGAACGGAACCAGCATAGACAACATCAGGTACGCTGATGATACCGTCCTAATAACAAGCAACGCACAAGAACTACAAAATATAATAAATGCGGTAGTTCGTCATAGCGAAATGTTCGGTGTTCATCTAAATGTTTCCAAAACTAAAATTCTAGTAGTTTGACCGCTCATCCACAGAAGTCTTTCGTACAGCACTATCCAAAGCTACAATTGCCATTTGGATCGCCAACCTTCGAAAGGAGACGGCGCAATAAGAAGAAGATTCGTTTGTCTATATATGATCCCGTTAAATTCAAATCACCAGACAATAAGTAATCAACAGTAGTGCTCGGTTTTCGTTAATCTTTTTTTGTTTTTAATCTTAAGTAACCATGCAGTTTTCATAACAACTAAAAAAACCTACATTGTTGATTTTTACTGATAAACGTACACCATTTATTTTTTTAATGAACTGAGGATACTTTAGAAAATTATAAAACGAAACGTATTCAATTAAATCAATGAAATACATAGTTAACTTCATTTATTTGCCAATAATTTTGCGATAAATGCAAGTGCAATAAATACAAATGTACAACTGCAGCTGACTCTTGAGTCACGAAATGTACATTCAAGGAGATTCCCTTCTACGCCCCTGATTCCCACGATTAAATTTGCTGTTAGCCGCGGTACCACAGTGACAAGATATTTAGCGACCTCCACGGGGGTTCGGAACATCCCTTTATGTGAATAACCACCACAAAAATGTCCGGGCTCGCTTTACGACAATCAATACATTTATTGCGTTTGAGTAATGTAACAAATTGAATTTGGGGTGAGAATCATCACACGTAATGTTGAGAAAGTAATATTTTTGAGATAAATGAGTTTACTTATTGTACTGTCAGGGCAGAGAGACCCTGCTAGGTTAAGGTTGTGAAATATGAGAAAGCTGGAAATGAAGGAAATGAAATAAAACGTATTTTAAGACGCGAGGTAATTTGGGTTGTTTTTATACTTTTAGACACAATTTCCCAAAGCGAATGTGGCGATATTAACTTTAAGAAACATTAGTCGATATTATATGTTTAGTCATTTCCGATAAAATCTTTTTCAAAAATGGTTATTTTAAAAATTGTACAAAAAAAAGTTGTTAGGCTGGGTAAGACGACAATATTTAGAAACCCCGAGCTTCTTTAGTAGTTTGAGGACTTCTTCCTTGCTGGTATGTATAGTCCAAGGAATTTTCAGCATTAACCGGTTTTACCACATCTCAAACACCTCTATTTTATTTATTGTGTCAAACTTTGGCGTCAATATTTCACAACCATAAAGAAAAATAGACCAGACACAATGTTTAAGTGTTCTTAATCTCGTTTGAATAGTTAGGTTTCTGTTGATAAGTGAGGATTTTCATTTACTTAATGTTCTGTGTTAAGGTTATATCATTTGCTTCTTCGTCGTATGTGATTTCATTGTTTAGCTAACTTCCCAAATATTTAAAGTGTGATACTAATCAGACCATTCATTTTCTCTTCTTTCTGTTTATATTTATGCCTTACCTTTGACTGACTACAAGTACTCTATCAAGTAGCCACTGTAAATATTTTCAGCACTTCTGATGCTTTCAGCCATAATGGCCGTGTCTTCAGTGTGTCTTTGTTTATATCTATTGTTTCTTACACTTTCGGTCCTATCATACAACCCCTCTTAAAAAATATTTTTTAAATGTATGCAATAGCAACGGCGACAGAACACCTCCCTGTTTCACATCTCGTTCTATTAATGTTCTTCTTTATTTTGGTATTTCTCTTAATATTTGTTTTTTTTTTTTTTTTTTTTTTTTTTAGCCCGTTTTTCTATCCGAATTGTCGAATAAAGGCCTCTCCCATTTCTCGCCATTCATCCCTGTTGTGTGCTAGGCGTTTCCACATTGGTCCTGCGACTCTTTTGATATCGTCGCTCCAGCGCATTTGAGGTCTTCCTCTTGGTCTCTTCGCATCGTACGGTCGCCAGTTTCCGACTTCTTTGTTCCATCTACCATCTTCGAGACGTTCGTTGTGTCCAGCCCATTTCCATTTTAATTTAGCTGCTTGTTTCGCGGCGTCCTTTATTTTTGTTTTGTTCCGGATTGCTTCGTTCGTTTGCCGATCTATTAGTGAGATACCAAGCATCTGTCGTTCCATGGCTCGCTGAGTTTTTCGAATCTGGTCCATGTTCTTTTTTGTGAATGTCCAGGTTTGAGCTCCGTAAGTGAGAACGGGAAGGATACAAGAATCGAACACTTTGGTTCGAAGGTTTTGGGGTATCTTTTTGTCTTTCAGTATGTATGAGAGTTTTCCAAATGCGGCCCATCCCATTCTTACTCGTCTGCTTATTTCGGTAGTTTGGTTTTCTTTGTTTGCCTTGATATTCTGACCCAGATATATGTATTCTTCTACATGTTCCACTTTTGTTCCTTGGATGGTTATCGTCGGTTGATCATCTTTATTCGACATTAGCTTAGTTTTACTCAGATTCATTTTCAGTCCTTTTTTTATGGATTCCGTATGAAGCTCATCGATCATCGTCTTCAGTTCTTTCCAGTTGTCGGCTATTAGTACTACGTCATCTGCATATCTTAGATGGTTTAAATACTTTCCGTTTATCGACAGTCCCTTCGTTTCCCAATTTAGTGATTTAAAGATATCTTCAAGTGCGGCAGTAAATAGTTTTGGAGATATGGTGTCTCCCTGTCTTACTCCTCGGTTGATTTTTATTGGCCTCGTTTTCATTCCGTTATCCATCGTGACTACCATTTCAGCGTGTTGGTATATATTATGTAATATATAATAATATGTAATATGTAATATATATATAATATTTGTTATTGTCGCAATTTTAAGCAATTTAGGTGCTTTTAACCTTCCAGTGCTCGCTCTCGGTGTAGGAGACCGGCTTGAAATGGATTAGTACATATCTTTAGGAGTAGAGGGCACGAATCGATCCGTCCGTGTACATTTCTATCTAGTGGGCAGTTAGTTACTACTTGAAACAGTGGGTGGCGTCTAAGTAGGTGGTGTCTACAGAAAATTGTCGACGTACACGGTTGGGTAGACCGGGTGAGTATTCGTGTTATTATTTTGTCTAAAAGTTGTTAAGTTATATTGGGTAGGTCTCTTTTAGCTTTTTATCTTTTTCTTACAGAGCTTGCAAACAGCCTAAAATTAAATAATTTAACTTTATTAGGAACCATCCACAAATATAAAAGAGATCGCTTTGGAATTTACTATAAATTCAAGTCGGCCCATCGCCTCCTCGATGTTTGGAATTGGTAATCGGACAACAGTTCCTTCTTACATCCCAAAAAAATCGCAATGTTCTAGTAATATCTACTATAACAGAAAACTAAAAATTATTTTGTTAGTAAAAATAATAATTGAAACCGTTATGGGCCCAGCGTTATTCAAAATTTTCGGAAATTGGAAATTCTTTACAAGAAACTGGCGCACTAATGTTTGTATTTTGAGAACGATTTCCGAAGTGGAAATTGAAACGCCACATAAACTTACTTTAACCTTTAATTGTGGCTTATTCCCATTTAAATAGTAGTTATTTTGTTATATAATCCAACAAAAGGGGGCGTAGATATGGTAAATAAATTATGAGCTCAATAAAATTGTGCTCGTGCTACTCAACGATGGCCAGTGGTACCTTTTTATAGCATGTTAAATGTGGCTGCTATAAACGCTTTTGTAATTTACAATGGTAATAATCCTGATTCTTAATCACCACGTAAAAAAATTCTGCAGATGCTCTCAATGTCCCTTGTGAATGCACATCAAATAGAGCGTGCTATTTCCATCAATTTAGCGAGGAGCATTAGGCTGAGGTTGCAAGAAATCTGTGGTTTGGAACCAGAACAAGGACTATCAGAGAGTGTTCCCGGGGACCATTGGTCGCTGTGTGATTGGAAAAAGAAGAGAAAAACGAAATACTTTTGTCACCATTGTGGAAAATATCTATGTTTACAACACGTACATGCTATGTGTGCTACCTGCGTTGAAAATTTATGTTAATAATATAGGTATATTCAGGTTTTGTAGCGTTTTACAACCAATATGTTTTTTACACATTTGTTTTAGCTTTTTGCTAGTGAAACGTTCCCTTTTTATTGCATTATAAATCTTTAACGTAAAGAGAAATACGTCCCTCTAAGGGTTGTATCTTTTCTCTTATCAATAAAATTATTTAAAATTTGTTTGTATCTTTATTTAGTTAATCTAATTAATAAAGATACCACAATAAACAGAAAATAACAAAAATTTAAATTATTTAAGTCAAAAACTGAAAAAAGCTAACCCGGAATTCTAGACCCAGTGCGAGCACTTACGTTCTAAATTTTGCTGCGAGTAATGGAAACTTAATGACAATATTTTATATTGGTTATATATGGTATATATTATTGGTTTTTTAACTTGCAACATTGCAACATTATTTCAAATGATTTTGAAATTCCTCGTCATGAAGTTTAAATGCCTGTTAATTTAGGTTCTCGATTGCTTTTAATATGTATATATATATTATATTAAATTATATAGTCTTCAACAAACGTATATAAATATTTTCGACCTACATAGAGAATATTTTTAAACTGAAGGATTAAAAAAAGCAAATTGTAATCAATCATGCCAGAGACCACCCTCGCTAATAGTTTCCTCTTACAAAAGGTTACAAAAAATGCCCGATGAATTTCGAGGCTGTGCGCCTTTTTAATAAGAAAATCAATTGCAGTCGAATCTAAAAGGTCCTTAAGGCTAATCGCCGACTCCCGCATTGAAAGTGTCAAACAGGCTCAACGTCTTTTAAAAAAATTTAACGAATGAGCAAAAATCGTTTCATTTGAAGAAAGAAAAAAGATCGATTGCGCAACGTTCTCACGGCAATGAATGGGATTTTTTTGCAGCATCTTTTTTGGAACAGTAGGTCGAATACAGGTGCAACTAAGTCGGTGAATGGGATTATTGTAAGGATTATTTGGGGGCGTGTTGTGAAAATCGTTCTTGAATAAGAGGTTAATGTTTTGTGACTACAAAAGGTGTTACACGGGATTATCTGCGGGTATTTTAGAGTATTTACTTTGACTTAAGGATCAGGTGAACCCATAGAACGTTTTCGTAACTTTATTATCGTTTGTGTTATATTTTTGAATACACTACTGGACAAAATAAACCAAATACATTTATATGTGTAACTTTAAGGAGACTATTATCAAAATAAAACTTTAAAATTACTCAGTAAACTGAAAGTTCTTATTCCTTCTCGAAACTCATTATTAATTAGCACATTTAAAAAATTGTCATAGGAAGTAAAAGGCTCTAAACAGTTATCATAGAATCAGAAGTGAAACAAACCTGATTCAATTCAAACTACTAAAACTCAAAGTGCGAAGACCGGAGAAGAAAAAGTAGCATTAAAAAATCATGACAATTACAGTAAAGGCTCAACTTTGAACGGCATTTACTCAAAATTTCTTCTTCTTAAAGTGCCTATCCGTTCCGGATGTTGGCGATCATTACTGCTATCTTTACTTTGTTTATTTCAGCGCGGAACAGTTCAGTGGTATTCGTGTTATACCACTTTCGTAAATTTTGAAGCCAGGAAATGCGTCTTCTTCCCGGTCCTCTCTTACCATTTACCTTCCCTTGGAGAATCAGCTGGAGAAGGCCGTAACGTTCTTGATTTCTCATTACATGTCCTAGATATTCCAACTTTTTAGTTTTGACGGTCATGAGAATTTCACATTCTTTCCCCATTCTACGCAGGACCTCCACATTAGTAACTCTATCAACCCAGGATATACGTAAGATGCGCCTATAACACCACATTTTGAAAGCTTCGATAGTTCAATAGACGGCATTTTGTTTTTAATGATATGTCTCGACTGTTGAAAATGGTTCTCATTCTAACGAATGCTGCTTTTGCTTTTATTATTCGCTGTTTAATTTCTATTGAGTGGTCCCATTGGCTATTTAAATTGGTGTCTAAGTATGTATATTGCTCGACTCTTTCGATATTCTGTTGATTGATTGTAAGTTGAGCGTTTAGTATTGGTTTTTTTACGTTCCCCTAGACCGAAGGATCCCACTAAATTTCCACTTTGTCCTTTGCCAACTTTGGCATTAAAGTTTCCCATTATTAGTATTATTTCGTTTTTTCGAATCGTTTTGACAATATTAGTAAGGTCATTGTAAAATTCTTCTATGATTTCTTCTGGGGCGTCCGCTGTAGGAGCGTATGTTTGTTTTTATGGGAGTTGTGTTTAGCTGAACTCAAAATTTACTTAAATATATGTCATTAAATATTTTTATAAGTCGTTGAGTACCGTCCGGGTTAAATAGTTTTATGAGTTTAGCATATGCATTGTCAGGTCTAGGAGCTTTGCCATCATCTTTTAGTTGTGATATTGCTTTTTCCACTTTATCTGATGTGATTGGTAAGTATGTGATTGACAAATTTGGCCGATATGAGCGCCTTAAACGTGACGTTCTCCTCCCGTCAGCTGTGTAGAACGAATACTTACTATCGAATGAGATGACTGGTACTTTTACTTAATCATTTGCAGTCACTCGACGATTTTCCAAAACAATATCCTATATTTTTTCTACGATTTCTGGTGTTGTTGCTCTTTTTGGACGTCCTTGACATGGATTGTCTTTAAGTTTTGTACGACCACGTTTAACTTCAGCAATCTTTCTATTGGACTAATTAAAGGTGGAGAGTCCTTATACACTTTCAACATTCATTCATAAATTTTCCTTGCTTTTAAACCTTTCAAAAATGAAAGTTGATTCACTGAACGATACTTGATTTTTACCATTAAAAAAAATAAGTACTATGGCACGTTGACACGAAATAGCTTTTAAACAAAGAATGGACTAACAGATTGAAACGAAATTTCAAATACGTTCATATGAAGAGTATACCAACATAACAAAAAAAATTTAGGCTATAAGCAACGCCCTCTCTTATCGAAACGCAAAATTTATTGCAAAAAAACAATATCTATCAACAGATAGATATTGATAGACATAATTTGCATATTGTTATGGTTTTTTTCCTTATCTAAAGTGTTGCTTAAGTTTATTCATATTCGCACACCAAAAACAAAAACAAAAACAAGAACTGCGTACCATCCTATTCTCTTGTGCGATGTCGTTGAATGCATTTTCATAATCCATTGTATTTTATTTTCCCATATGCCATTTTATCACTAAATTTTACTCTGGTCAAATTTTATAATTCAGTTATTTAGTCGAGTCTCCCCAGAACACAGTCTCTCACGTTTAAAACCCCTCATGCATTATTCAACGAGAGTTTTAGACTTTGTAATTAACCAGTTTTCTGCCATACCTTCTTAAAAAGTTGTAAAATATTTTTATTGTAACTCCTTTAAGAAACCGCCGAAAAATTCAACATAAGAAAAGCGGTTAGCTTTTGGATAAACGAAACGGTCTGATTATGCTTTGGCAGAGGCTTTTCCCTTGATACCCAAATTAGGCGGAAATAAGTGACGAAGTTAGATGGAATTTATTCGTATCCGAAGATTATTCTTTAAAATAATTATGACAGTGATAGCGGTCTGTGATTAATTTCAATTAAAAATTGTTATTTGGTTTTAATTGTTACAGTATTAAACGAAGTGTCGATTTGAAGCTTTGCTTAACCCTTTATAGGTCAAATCTATTTTTTTACTACATATATGTTTAATGAATGCATTGAAAAGAAAAGTACTTTAAAAGTGTGTCAAATATTTAATGCCTAGCTGAGAGCTTTCTGCTTACAAAGCCACCTTCAGAGCTATGCTACAATAGAATAACTTAATATTTAAGTGTTACAATGTTTACCTTACGTCAAAATTTAAAGAGTACCACTATGAAACAAGGATCCTATTGTTCAAAATAATAAAAAAAATTTTCTTCAAAATTTAAAAAACTTTTAAAAAACCTTATTCCAAAAAACATCAAAATGACAGCACATTAAAAGACTTCACAAAAGACTCCATAAGTAGGATACTCCTGTAAGTCATAGGATTTTCTTTCTTGGATTTGTAGTTGCTTTGTGCACAATGTACGAATTAAAAAAGGATGCATCACATAAAGAAAAATGCAAAAATCAGTACTATAGGTTTCAAAAATCTGTAAATTGCATAACATTTTTGAAATATTTTGAATAAAATCCTTTATAAAAAGGTATATAAAAAACCCAGTTGGGCTATGTTGAATTGACAAAACGTTTTCGGAATAAATATTCCATCATCAGTGTCCTAAAATAGTATTTAACCACTTAATTAAAAAGAACATGAAATAATTTAAGTTTTGACTAAGGTTAATGTAAAAATGTGGTTAATACTTACTAGTTAATACATGGATGTAGCCACTAAATATGTGGGTAAAAACCCTGAAAAAATTATTAAATAAAATTTGGTTTACATTATGTCTAATTTACAGTTAAGATGTTAAAGTTACCGTTGGATTGGTAACATGGCGACATATGACTCTACATTAGTTGCGAGTCCTGAGACGGTATGTCTACGAGGACTTTGTCAAAGCAACTGATTGAAATGACAACCTTGGCAGGTTGAGACGGAAGTTATGACAGAGCAGTCAGTGTAACTGTATATGTCTATTTAAGACAGAAGCCAACGTTGTTTAAAATTGTGAAAGTTGAAATAAAATAAAATTATAACAGTATCAACCATCAATGTTATTGTTTTAAATTATGTATGTGAAATGAAATTGTGGTGAGAAAATTATGTGATTATAGTTAGGCAATTTTTTTTTTTTTTTTTTTTTGGGAGATATTGTGGATAAGTGAAACATTAAGTTTTATTATCCACAATATCTCCCAAAAAAAATTCCTCAAATTAGATTTATACGAAGATCTTGAAATTCTTAAAGAAAAACAAAAAAGCCCAAATTGCGTTAATCGTCATGTTTCATTCAATCGAGATTTTCTCCCTCTCCATCGCCAACTATTCTCCTAAGCCACATCCCCAATTTACTTCTACAATTAAATTCCATATTAATTATTAGTTCACCTAATACTCATCTCCCTTAGTTCACTCTAAAAACCTTTCTTCCAATACATCTTACTTTCCATCTATCCCACTCTTTTCTTTTCAACCCAAACTTCATGTCTTAATCACTATAACCAATACTTTCCATGCTTCTATTTCGACACTCCCAAATTCAGATCAGATCATCCATCATCCACCACCCATTCCATATTATTAAATTCTTATTTTACTCCTCTACACAATTCCCTCAGGGTTTGGCTTCGGTTCTCTGGGGAACTCAGCCTTTCGTAGTCTATCCGTTTATCACAATTTTCTCAAAACACCTTAATTTTCATTCTCTTTACTCAAATTTAACAGAGCCACATACAACAATTTCATTTTACTATTATAGTCAATATAGACCAATAGTTCATTCAACTTACCAACTTATAACTTAATCTTTTATCTTCCCATGTACCTAGTGTTGCTTTATAACAGATAGGGCTTTTTCTCAAGTTACAAGTTAAGTACTTTACGACCAATATATTACAAAACCACTTTCAACCATCAAATTTTGTCCATTTCATACTTGTCAACACACAAAATATAACTACTTCACTCAGTTTGTCAACACCCAATCAGATATTCATATTCATGAACTTACAACTCAAGAAGTTTTACATTTTCCAGGTACCAAATGTTGTTTTTTGACATACAGGGCCTAATATAATTGAGTTATAAGTTAATTTTTACATGAACTTTATATCATAATAGTTTTATTTCATTCATTGAACAACATCCTCACATATTAAATATATCAATTCCTATACTTTTTCAAGAACCCAACTTTCCACCAGTGTCTAGTTTCCATTTTCCAGGTACCAAATGTTATTAAAACATAAAGGGCCTTATATTAGAATCTTTTCATCACACCACTTGACACTGTATAGTTGGTTGCCTAACTATAATCACATAATTTTCTCACCACAATTTCATTTCACATACATAATTTAAAACAATAACATTGATGGTTGATACTGTTATAATTTTATTTTATTTCAACTTTCAGAATTTTAAACAACGTTGGCTTCTGTCTTAAATAGACATATACAGTTACACTGACTGCTCTGTCATAACTTCCGTCTCAACCTGCCAAGATTGTCATTTCAATCAGTTGCTTTGACAAAGTCCTCGTAGACATACCGTCTCAGGACTCGCAACTAATGTAGAGTCATATGTCGCCATGTTACCAATCCAACGGTAACTTTAACATCTTAACTGTAAATTAGACATAATGTAAACCAAATTTTATTTAATAATTTTTAAAGGGTTTTTACCCACATATTTAGTGGCTACATCCATGTATTAACTAGTAAGTATTAACCACATTTTTACATTAACCTTAGTCAAAACTTAAATTATTTCATGTTCTTTTTAATTAAGTGGTTAAATACTATTTTAGGAGACTGATGATGGAATATTTATTCCGAAAACGATTTGTCAATTCAACATAGCCCAACTGGGTTTTTTATATACCTTTTTATAAAGCATTTTATTCAAAATTTTTTAATATATGGTATACAGCCAAATACAGGAACTTTGTTTCCTTGTGGATTTTTGAAATAATAAGTGAATATGAAGAGATTATAATGTGATTATAATTGTATACATTATTTACATAATGATTATAATTATATACATTATGTATATAAAGAAACCTATATTAAACTACAGAAAAATTATTGAGTGCTTATTGCAGTAGATTGCGGAGTTATTGCTGAATCGTGTTATTCCAATCACCCGTTTCTGTTCACTTTTTCGCGTAAAACGTGGTAAGCCAGATGAAAATGGCGTTGACTTCAATTACACGTGCTGAATTAAGTGCAGTTTTAAGCGAAAATAGTAGTTTAAATGTAAGTTCTATTGACGATAGTGATGATAGTAACAGACAAAGACTATAGGCCCACTAGCGATGATTTTTCGTCTAAATCTAGTGAGGTGGGCATTTTTTCCTATTTTTTGGCTTATCATGTTTTTGTAAAAATATATTTCATTTATATTATATGGAAAAATGTGGTATGTCATGTGGCTTATCGAGTTTTAGTATAAAAATTTTGGAATATTCATAAATTCTAGAGTCTAAGGATGCGTTCATAATGGAGACCATCGCATCTTATCCTCGCCCAGATCATAGCACTGACAGTGAAAGCTCGCATTTAAAATAAAATGCATTTATTTTACCTGGCGATCGATACGATAGTCGGAGCGAGGGTCGGGGGTTGGCGCTTCGCAGTGTCGATCGTAGATCACTAGGGTCGAGGGGCGAAAAAATACTAAGCTGGAATACTATGATCCAAGTCTATGGTCCGATACCTGGCTCCAGGCTGGGTGCTGCGCTTTGACAGTGAACGCTGGCATTTTTAAAATAATGCATTTATTTTACCTGGCGATGAAAATATGACACCATCCTACGGTCCGAGGGAGGGTCGGCGCCCCTTTATGAGCGCACACTAATACAGTTATATTTTTTGTATTCTAGGATGAATTGCAGGAGCCCATACCTACGGTTTCCGCAGGTAACGAGTATATGGTCTTCAGTAAGAACATGACACAACCAGCACATATTAGTATAAACTGCATTCAAATTGAAAAAATCAAGTTACAAATACTTGGGTACTTTAATAGGATAGGAAAAGATCCAGAAATTTTGTCAACGACCAAACTAAGAAAACTCGAATATTTGGGTCACCTGATGAGAGGACATAAATACGCATTACTTCAAAATATAATGCAAGGAAAAATAGAAGGAAAACGGAATCCAGGCCGTAGAAGAATGTCATGGTTGCGTAATTTGAGAGAGTGGTTTGGCTGTAGGAGTGGCACAAGAAGAAGAAGAAGATTATGGAAACGAAAGAAAACGAAGCCGTAATTTGGGACAAGAGTATGCTTCGAAAAAAACGAAGATGATTTTTAGTTCACGTGAAATCGGCGAGCCGTGTAGTCGTAAAAATTAATGTAGGGAGAAACTGAAAGGTAATCATTTATCAACTGCAATCACATTTATTTAAGAAATTTTGGGAGTTGGGCTCATTCGACCTTCAAAACAGTTACCTCTTTGGGAGTACCAGTTAGGGAGTTAAAGTAGGAGATGTGGAGATTAAAGGATGCTAGACTGAAACGGTCTAAATAAACGGAATAAAGTCAAACTGGGTTATGGTACCTATTCCTGATATGAGAGGTAAGCACAAAAACAGACCCAATAAACTTTCAGAGGAACAGATTCAGTCAGTAATAGCTCATATTGAATCTATTCCTAAATACCAAAGTCACTATATCCGAGCCAAAAATATGAAGAAGGAATATCTGAACTGCGATATGACAATTACAGGACTGTATACAGATTTTTATGTGTTTTATCTCTACACCAACTTGGTGTAGAAAACTGAATATTACTGAATTGTACTGAATATAACATAGGGTTTAAACTACCTCGATCTGATACCTGCAAGACTTGTGATGAGACGATCATTAATATAAAGACAGCAAAATACGCTAATAATAGAGATCAAGAAAAAGAGTTAATTACTTTATTGAATTTACACATAGCTTGTGCTGATGCAATGCAAACTTTGCTAAACACTGAAAAAAACGAATGTACTAGAAACAAGTTAAAATTAGAATTTTCGTTTCCCTTACAGCAAAGTATGCCTCTGCCAAAATTAACCACTGGTCCTGCATTTTAGTGTAGAAAAATTTGGCTTTATAACTTGGGGATTCACGAATGTACCAATGATAAAGGACACATGTACTTATGGACCGAAGATCAAGCTAAGCGCGGAGGTTACTTCTGTTGTGATGAAATTTTTAGATAATCATGTTATGAAGAGGTTGTTGTTTTTACCGATAACTGTCCAGGTCAGAACATGAAATGGCAATGAATGGCTTTTTGGTTGCAGTTAGTCAAGGAAAAGAAATTTAAACAAATAACACATCATTTTTTGGTTAGTGGTCATTCTATTATGCCATCAGACCGGGGTTTTGCTCAAATTGAGAAATGCCACAGAAACCGTGCACCAGTTATTTATTCGCCAGAAGGTTGGGCAAATGTTATTATGAAACCTATTCTAAATAATGTTAATAAAAACACACGTTTTCCTGACAAGCAGAGCTGAAATTTTGTCTGAAACATAAAGCTTTCTATTTAAATCACAAAATATTGGGTCATTTTTTGTCAAACTTGTTAATGCCATAAGAAAAGGAACACCTGTAACAGAGTTGTCAAACGTTCAATAAAAAATAAAAAGAGCCTCTAAAAATTGTAAAAAATAAAACAAAAAATATAAAAAGCTTATTACCTCATATTCCGCCAGTCTACCATACTTTTTATAATCAGCTAAAAGAAGCTACTGACAGTGATAATGAAGAAGTGGAAATTGTACATATATCTTCTGCCGTCCCCATTAACGGAGGTTGGCGACCACATTTCTAAATATTTCTCTGTCTTTTGCAACGTGGAATAATTCGTCTACAGTCATGGTTGTCCAGTCTCGAATATTTCGCAGCCATGACTTCCTCTTTCTACCTATTACCTTTTTGCCATCGACTCTACCCTGCATGATGACCTGCAGAACACTATATTTATCATTCCTCAGTATGTGTCCAAGGTACGCAGTCTTGCGTACTTTTATTGTTCTCAACAATTTTTTGTCTCGACCCATCCTTCTCAGCACTTCCTCATTGGTGACCCTGGCAGTCCATGAAATTCTCAACATTTGCCGGTATATTGAAAGTTCAAAGGCTCCAAGCTTCTTAACTATTTTCGCTTTCTGCGTGCTGGTGTAGTTTCCAAGAAGAAGGGGTTTTGTATTGAGTAGGGGCTCTTCAGTACTTCTTGGAAAATACACTCGGAGGAGGGTAGTTCTCAACCTCAACACGGCGCATCCCAATGGCTGATAGGGAACGTCCTACAGATATGTGAGGAAGGTGTGAATAAGGCTTTGCCAAATAAACACCCGCGGATCAACTGAGAGCATGGCATAGAGCAGCAGCTATGTCATTACAGGATCGGAGCGGTAGAGAAGATCTCTTTACCGGTCTGATACTGAATAATCACAGGCGGTAATTATGATTTAACCGATTGTGACACTGCGAAATTACCGAATTTTTGCATTTATAAGCAAACTCCCACTTACTGACCAACGGCTTCGGGCGGATGAGTTGGTAAGTGGGAGGGCACTCTTTTTGTCCTGAGATTGAGAAATCGATCTCAAAGGCGAATGAACCAAGATCAACGGCATAAGGATAAGAAGGCAAGGAGAAACCACTGCATTAAAGATCTCTAAGGATTCTTAAGAACAACCTCAAATGGACGTAAATCAAACAGTGGCCCCGAGTGCCCTGCGTCCCTTTAATGCAATACTTTATAAAGCAGGAAAATTATACCACAAAATGTCCTGTGCAAAAACACAATACCGAGCGATAAGAATTATTCACTTCAAAAAGTTTTTCCGAAAAAGTATATTTAATGATTTTATTATTAACTTTCAATAAATTAATCACTGCCCATAATTGTTTAGAGCAAATTATTGCGTTAATTATTAACTTTTTACTTATGGGAAAAGCTATTTTTTGTCCCTGAAATGCGTACAAGTCAATTTACTATTGACATTTCGGCGTAAATCAATATTCGCTCCGAAATTTTTCAATGCTGGCCAGTCCATTACACATTTCACACAATCCAATGACATAAATTACTCAAAAGCGATCAGTACCTCCCACGTAGATTCAAAAAGACTGAAAGAACCGTGTTTTCAGCAACGAATGAATGTATCAATGAAGTGGTTTCAGTGGTTTCATATAAAATGAGAGTGAATGAAAACGATATAAATTATCCACGCTGGACGTTGTCAAAGAATCGAAATCAAAAGATTTTTGTGTGTGGGCCAGTTTTGCGACGAATTTTTGGCCAGCGTGAATTTTAAAATATAAAGTAAGGGGCGGTTTAAATGTCGGAGGTTGAAAAGGTGAAATGTGTAATAAAATTATGAAAAATTATGACTTTTATTGTAAAAATTGTGGAATTAATAGTGGCGATATAAAATTTGCTTTTTTTATTGTAAACATAAGCACTTTTTTTGAATGAAACCGTATTGTATTGTAGTCGTATTTGGAAATTTGTCACTTAGTAGGCTTTTTTGTGTAGTGATGGTAGGAATTTGTTTTCAGATTATGTAAATATACAAATTTTAATTCCTAAGAAAAATATGCAGAAGGTAATATATTTTTTCTAACAATAGTATTACTCATATTCAATGAAAAATAAGGATATATTTGAATTAAAAAGAAAAGAAAGATGTAGAAAAAATATACACTCAGATGCAAAAAAAAAACGCAACGGAGAAAATTTTGATCAAATTCAAAGTATTTCAGTTTTTTTTATTTGTAGCCCTATTTTTACGATTTCTTTAGCACACTGTGTAAAAAGTTATAAATTTTAATTTAGTATAGTGATCTTTTTAATAAAATTTTGTATTTGACTTATTATTAGGGGTAAATCTAAAGGTGGTTTTTTATCCTAATTTTGGAACATCCTGTGGAACAATTCCGTTAGCGGATTTTTGTAAAACGTTTTTCGGTTGCAACCATGTCTTTTAAGTATGTATTATGTTTTTTGTTTCATGTGAAAATATGGATTGGTTCATCTTTAGGAGAGAAATGACTTTGCCACCCACAATTTACGATTTTTCTTATTATTACCATTATCTTTTGTATTTATTTGTCATACCACGACGGGGGCTTTGGTGATTGATGTCGAAGGAATGTCATATTAACATCCCAGAAGTACTGTATTTAAATCATGATTAAAAGCAACGACATGATCTTGGTTTTAATGAACAATGATAACAATAACAAAACATAAAAAAACAACTTAAATGTAACACAACCTAAATACGCAAATAACAAAGAAAAATACTAAAAAATAACTTAATACTTTGTATTGCCTCCCCTAGCCTCTATAACTGCCTGTACACGTCGGCTCATGCTGTCTATGAGCTTGCGAATATCATCTTGCTAGATGTTTTGCCATTCCTGTGCTAGAGCCAAGCGAAGTTCGTTAATAATTGAGGCTGGTGCGACTTCGTGACCTCTAATATTTTTACCAAGCATGTCCCAGACGTGCTCTATTGGGTTCAGATCTGGCGAACACGCTGGCCAGTTCATTTTAATAATTCCAACTTCCTCTAAATATTGCGTGACACACATTACAGAATGGGGTCGCGCATTATCTTGCATTAATAGAAAATCATCGCCGATATATTGAGAAAAGGGTACTACGTGATTCGCTAAAATTTCCTCAATATACCGGAGTGCAGTCAACGAACACTTAATAAATACCAATTCAGTGTGCACCTCTCAGGATATTCCTGCCCATACCATCACCGAACCCCCTCCATGGCTAACGCGGGGATTGAAAGCGCACTCCGCAAATCTCTCTCCAGTTCGACGCGGTACTCGTTCTCTCCCATCTGTTGAGTGAAGACAGTATCTCAACTAATCCGTCAAAAGAACATTACTCCATTGTTCTAATATCCAATGTAAATGTTCTCTGGAAAATTGTAGTCTAGCCACTCTGTGCCGTGGAAGTAATTTGGGCCCAGTTGCTGGTCTGCAACTTTGCAAACCAATTTCACGTAATCTTCGACGAACTGTAAATACACTTACATTATTGCCTCGAACCTCTTGAAGCTGATTTCTTGTTTGCACCGCTGTTAAATGACGATCTCGCAATTCGTTGACTCATATAAAACGATCGTCTAAAACTGTAGTTTTGCGCTTCCTGTCAGTTCCCGTTTTACGCTTGTTTGTTCCAGTTCATATGAAACGTTCCACTACCCTTTGAATCGTAGAGTGATGAGTGTGTAGTACTCTTGCCACATATTCATATTTTCGCCCATCTTCAACCAGAGCAACGGCTTTCACACAATCTTCGACACTAAGAAGCATGATCAAGCATAGGTAAACAAAATAATCATAATTAAAAAAGTCCTAAATTGTGGGTGGCAAATTAATTTGGCTCTAAAAAATGAACCAAGGCATATTTTGACATGAAACAAAAAACACAATTCTTAGGAGACATGGTTGAAACCGAAAAATAAGGTTTTACTAAAATTTCCAAACGAAATTATTCCACAGGATGTTTCAAAGTTAAGATAATAAAACCACGTTTTAATTAACCCCGTACAATAAATCAAATATATATATTTTTTAAACTGACTACACCAAATTAAAACTTATAAATTTATACACAATGTGTTAAAAAAATCATCAAAATAGGGCTAAAAATAAAAAAATTGAAATACTTTGAATTTGACCAAAATTTTCTTCGTTGCGTTTTTTTTGCATCTGAGTGTACAATAATATAATACTTACATATTTCAAAACTTTTATTAAGTGGTGTGGCTTCTTGTCCAATCATGCAAATTAACTTATTATTCTCCTCCATTCATCTCTGCTTGTTCTCTTTCTTCCCATCCATCAGTTTCCATTTTTCTGAGGACTTCCTGTACACTTTCAAACCCTTTTTGGGTCGACCTTTCCTCCTTTTCGTAATTAGGCTCCGTTTTAGGATCATCTTTGGCACCCTCTTCCTTTCCATTCTCATCACGTGCTCCATCCATCTCACTCTCTGTGTCTTTATGAAGCGACTACTGCTTGGTTCATTATACGGTTCCTCTATGTTGTGGATACTTCACTATCTTATGTCACTGTGGGCCTTATTACCATTTTATGTATCCTTAACTTTATTTTTCTCGGTACATCTTTGGATTAGTGGTCTTAGGCCTCCCATCTTTTTATTTCTCTTTGCCAATCTGGTATTTAGTTCCCATTTTTATTGACCTTTCTGCTCTATAATAACCAGCAGATATATAAAATGGACCACTTTCTCGAAATTATATTGGCAACGTTACTGCCCCTTTTCTTTTTGCTCTGTATTTCCGAGTATCAAGTACTTTGACTTCTCCTGGTTTATTTCTAGGTCAAAATATTTTTTCTCATTTTTTAATCTTATTATAACATTTCTTAATTCGTTTCTTGTTTTTATTAAAATTGTAAGATCATTAATATTCATTGTTGAAGATATATCCGGTCGTTTTAATTCAGCTATTTCTGATCATTGTTTCCAATAGCAAATTAAAAAGCACCGTGGATAACGGATCTCCTTGTCTAAGACCTCTGTTCACTTCAAATTCATGCAAATTGAATCCTCTCTGTACTACATGACTTCGTGTGCTATTCAGAGTCATTCTTACTAACCTAACAAGTTTTGCGAGTATGCCAAAGGAGCTCAGTACTTCATACATTTTATTGCTTCTTATTCTATCAACGCTTGTTTAAAATCTATAAACAACGCATGAAGAGTTACCTTATGTTGCTCTAAAAAAAATAATTCGAGGGTCCCAAATTAACACAAATGGCACTATCTTTAAAAAATCTGTACAAGTTGTCGCATATATAGAAGACATAAACATTTAGGTCAACAGAGTCTTTGATCGATGCATTCCAGTCGTTAAGAGCATCTGCACAGAGAATGGGACTAAAAAATATAAATGCCCAAAAGACCAAACATATAGAACTGGTAGGTGAAGACACTTTTATATACCTAGGCTCGCTGTTGATTAAAGATAACAACGTTAACGAAGAAATTAAAAGAAATTAAAAGACCAGTGCTAACATATGGAGCAGAAACAAGGTCACTTACACAGAAGGCCAAGAACTGATTAAACGTTTCGAGCGAAACATTCTTAGAAGAATACATGCAGGAATAAAAAAGCATGTTTCATGTGCAGGCGTTCAACTTTGAGTTATTAAAGTCTTGGGTAACCTGAGGTAAAATTTATTAAGGTAGCACGTCTTATATGAATGGGGCATGTAATCAGCAAGAGGAAGGTGTAACGGTCGGAAATTTTTTTGACCGAAGAGGACCGATGCGACAACTAACCAGAGGAAGACCAAGACTTAGGTTTAAAGATAACTTTAAAGAGGACAATTCAAAATCTATTGGAGTTTTTTCTAGAGAATTTATTAAAAGTCGCCAGAGACACGGCAAATGGAGGATTTGTCATTGTAAAAACTGTATCTTTGATGGTGAATGATTTCCAAAATTTCACCAGATTTACTTCATCCATAAAATTATCATAAATTCTCTTCGTAGAAGGGTTTCATTTTCCTAATAACACCCTGATCCATTGGTTGAGCAATTGATGTAATATGGGCTGAAAAACAAAGGAGAAAGAAATTTTATCGTCATATCTTAGGGTTGCCTCATTGGGGTGAGCACCAGCATAATCCGGCAGAATAAGCGGATTTTGTGGTAACTTTTCCTTCTTCAAATCAGACTTTACTTCAGAAATAAACTTTTTATGCAATCAGTCTTAAAAGATATCACAAGTTATCTAAGCAGCTTGCTGGTTATGATAGTGAATTGGAAGATTCTGCGGTTTTAAGTTTTTAAAAGCACGAGAATTTTTTACTTTCCAATCACAGTCAGCTTTAATCTATGGTTGCCAGAAGCATTGGCACAACACAACACTGTTGTCCAGTCTTTGCAGCCAAGGTTTTTATAGGTATTGCTCGCCAGTATAACCCTCTTTTCTGTAATTATGGTTTATAGTTTATAGGAAAAATGAGCTTTTCGCCTTGAATAGTAAACTCACGAAATGTAAACTTTTTTTATTGGATCGATCCAACCACTGTATGCATTGAAAAGTTCTTTGATTCTTAGGTGTTCGTGAAACAACTCCGCTTGCTTAGCACACATTGGACCAGAAATTGATACGTCCTGATCTTTTCCACAGAAACCACTTGGAAAGTGCCTTATCAAGTTATTGAAAAGTCAGTCCTTTCAATGACTTCCGTGAAGATATGTTTTTATATCAGTCAGACTGAGATATGAAATTTGGTAGTTTTACTTTGTTTTATATGTTTATGTTTGTATTGTTTACTTGCCAACGTCACAGATTCGTGATAATGATGCGTCACTTTCATCCTTTTCCATTCTTCATAACATCTCTAGTTTTTGTTCAATCGTTAAAACATTTTTTTTACGTTGAACAAGAGTTATTGCAATTTTGAAAACAAAGACACGTGTTTAGAATAAAGATGAGCAGCGATTCTTCTGTAGCACGCAACTAAATCTCAAGCAAGCAAGCAATTTAAGCCTGTGAGACGTGTTCATCCCTAGGAATTATGTTCGGGTGTAACAATTCATTGGAGCGAGGTGTATTAACTCGAGTTAAAAACAGGAGTCACTCCACCGCGCTCCAATGCTCCAGGCCATCCCTTTCCCACCTATAGCATTTTGATGCGCGATAGATGCACAACTATCAGCCAAATGCTTTTCGTGTGGAAGTCCTGGGTACCAGAACTCCAACACGATATCCTAACCCGATCAATGCAGGCTAGCGTCACGCGCGCTTTTCCTGCTTTCTCTAGTGACGTATCATCGAACTGAAATTGCTTGTTCGGGCCTCGAGTCTCTGTTCCAAGCTGCGCCCAGTTCGGCGACTCGGTGTCCGAGAATTTGTGCCCAGGATTTGGGGTTTTGTTAATTTTTTTGGATGGTTATCGCCTTTTTGTTAGCATTTTTTGATGGCCAAAGCTTTTATTTATTTATTATTATTATTATTTTTCAATTAGTTTCGCGGCCTGAGAAGACAAACGCAGCAGAGGACGACCACCAATACGCTGGATGGACGACATTAGACGAATATCCAAGAAATGGCAACAAGAAGCACAGAACCGTGAAGAGTGGCGAAAATGGGAAAGACATATGTCCAGCAATGGACAGAAGAGGTTGCATGGCGATTATTGTTTTTTTAAAGGTTGTCCTGAAAATAAACATCAATTAATAAATTTCTAGCGCTGTGTGCTGGGGCTTCTTCTGTTGGTAGAGCTACGATTTATCTAGACTTTGGCTTTTTCTGCCATTTTATCTGTCACTCTTACTTGTTGCAGTTCTCTAAACAGAAAGCGTTCGATGACGTATCTGGGTACATTTGCCGCTTCTCTGAGGATGTTATTGTGGGCTGCTTGTATTTTATTTTTATTTGAATTGCTTATATTTCCCCATGCGAGAGATGCATATGTGATTATTAGAAGTGTGATGCTGTTTATCAGTCTCATTTTCATCTTTATGCGCAGTTTGCTTTTTCTACTTGTGAGCCCACTTATTGCTGCTCTGGTTGTTGCTGTTTTTGGATGGTTGTATCTACGTGTTGCGTGAAGGTTAAGCCTTGGTCAATAGTGACTCCTAGGTATTTTACTTCTCTTTTCCATTCGATGGGATTATCTTATACTAACAGCTGGGGTTTCTCTTTTCTTTTTGAATACAATTGCTTGTGTCTTTTCTGAATTGATTGCTATTTTCCATTGGATATACCATTCTTTAATGTTTTTAATGCTGTCTGTAGATTGTTGACCGCTACTTCTAAGTTTCTGTGTTTGACCGCAATCGCTGTGTCGTCTGCATAAAGGCTGAGTAGTGTTCCTGGTGTTTTTGGAACATCTGCGGTGTATATTATGTACAGTAGGGGTGACAGGGTTGCTCCCTGTGACTCTCCAGCCTCCGGAGTTCAATGCTCGGCTAGTACTTGTCATATTCGTACCCTGATTTATGTCAGACTCTATCGAAAGCTTTTCTTACATCCAGGAACGCTGCTCCTGTGTACTGTTTTTCATTAAATCCAGCTATTATGTATTCTGTCAGTCTAAGTACTTGTAATTCGCTAGAGTATTCTGCTCTTAAGGTGTGTTAAGGTGGACCAAGAGGTTTCAGCTAAAGTTTCTATTAAGCGTGGTGTCAGACAGGGATGTGTTATGTCACCGATGTTGTTTAATGCCTACACTGAACCAGTTTTTGAAATAGCGTTAAATAATCGCCGCGAAGGTGTTAAGATCGGTGGTGAAATTATAAACAACATCAGATACGCCGATGACACCGCAATAATGGCAGAGAGTCTAGAAGATCTTCAAACCCTGTTGAATGCTGTAAACAACGAATGCACTGAAAAGGGCTTAACAATCAACGCAAAAAAAAAAACAAAATGGATGGTGGTCGGAAAAATTAATATCGAAGACTCAGTGCTAAGATTATATAACAAAATCCTGGAAAGGGTGGAACACTTTAGATATCTGGGTAGCTGGATTGACTGCAGGGTTGAAAGTGACGAGGAAAATTCGACCAGAATAGAACTCGCACGGAAAAACTTTATTAACTGGCGTTCTGTATTATGCAGTAGAAGTCTGTCGTTGACCACACGTCTAAGAGTATTGAAGTGCTACGGCTGGTCCACTTTGTTCTATGGATGTGAAACCTGGACAACAAAAAATCTCAACAAATTAGAAGCGTTTTAGTTATGGTGTTACCGTCGCATGCTCAGAATCCCGTGGACAGCACACATATCTAACGAACGCGTGCTAGAGACCGTGCACAAAGAGCTAGAATTGATCAACATCATCAAAATGAGAAAGGTCCAATACTTCGGTCATATAATGAGAGGACCTAAATATCGCTTACTCCGGTTAATCATTCAGGCAAAATCGAAGGAAAACGTTGGGTCGGAAGAAAACAACTGTCCTGGCTGCGTAACATTAGACAATGGACAGGTCGAACGGTCGAGGAACTGTTTCATCTAGCTGCCGACCAAGAATAATTTCATCAGCTTGTCAATATGACGATAGCCAACGCTTGAATACAAGCACGGCACTCCTCAAAGAAGAAGAAGATTCTGCTCTAAATCCGAACTGATCTTCTGGGATTAGTCCTATTTCGTATGTTTCAGCTTGTAGTCTTCTTAGTATTACTCTTTCTACGATTTTGCTGACTGCTGGCAGTAAGCTTATCGGCCTGTAGTTTTGCGTAAACATGGTATTCTTTCCTGGCTTCGGAATCATGATAACCGCAACTAAATCTCAAACATTCGACGTAGCAAGCAGAGGCATTAAAGAATGTGAAATCATAGCACGGTTAATCTGCGGCCCGGATAAACTGCGCACGGATAGTTGGGGTTTTACTGTATATATAGTAACGGGAATTAAAACTCACGATTCGAATTATTTACACAGACAATTTATTTAAATGTTTATAATGGTCACTTATCACATTCATCACTGTCACACTCATTCCAGACTATTCGAAAGCATTCTAGTGAAGTTAAGGTTTTTAAATTGAATAGAAGTATTGTCTTGTATTTTCATTCAGTCCTAATTGAGTAGTGTACTCTCACAACATTCAACAATTATTATTATACTATTAAAAATACTTAACATTTTCATCTATCCGTCAAAGTCCGGTCCTGATATTTCTTAACATAATTCATCTGATTCAGTGACGATACTCCTTCATTTCTTTTCGATATTCTTTCGCATTTATTTACTCGGGTCGCTTCTGATTTGGTTTAAATTTATTGGTGATGATTCTGTCCACTCTAGTTTAATAGAGTTCGATATCCGTGACCGAGTATATTCAGAGTTTGTTTAGAATTCAAGTTTAAGAGCTCAATAAATCAGAGTTTTCAATAGGTTCTTTACCTCAACAAGCTATTCAAACTTTAAAACACGGAATTTATTTTGAGATAGAACTAGAACGTTTCTTTTAAATTACGATTTCTTAGATCCGAGTATTGTATGTAGGTTCGTTGAGTAATTTCGTTTAAAAAAAAGTTTACTTTATTAAAACAATCAAAAACAAGAACCAAAATTAACAGGCATTTAAACTTCATGACGAAGAATTTTGAAATTTTTTTAAATTTTGCAGCGTTTTATAGAAATAAAAAACTGTTTAGAGATAAGAAGATAAAGCCGAAACACAAAAATGCAAATCTACAAAATAAGAAGAGCAATTGTCATATTAGTAGGTTATGATTACGGTCACAGGGCTCTAGGCACAATGTATGGATACTCTTTGTCAGTTGTCACTCAAGGTTAGTAGATGTTAAGTTAAGATGTTAAGATGTTAACTTAATATCTACTAACCTTGGTTGTCACTACTTGTCAACGTCATTGTTAGAACATGGGTTTTGGGGATATTGTTGATTCTTGAAGACTTTGTTAAAAAGTATGTTTAAATAAATGTATTAAACACAATGAAATATTATTACTTGGGGCAGCCTAGTGGAAATTAAACGAAAATCATGGAAGCAAGGTTACCAAATCCATTATCATTTGAAGGCAATGTGGCCGCAAATTTCAAACGATTTAAGCAAAGTTTTTAAATATATCTAATGGCATCAGGAAAAAGTGGTAAAAGTGATGAGGTTAAGGTAGCAATTTTACTCAATTTAATTGGAGAAGAAGGCATTGGGATTTATAACAGTTTGGAATTAACAGAGGTCCAACAAGGAAAGCTAGCAGATGTATTGGAAGCATTTGAGTCTTATGTCACCCCTAGAAAAAACTTGGTTTATGAAAGATATTTGTTTTATAAGCGCATTCAAGAAGAAGGAGAGGCTTTTGACCACTTTTTAACAGATTTAAAAAATAAAGTAAGAAATTGTGAGTTTGGTGTTGAAGCATTTTCAATGGTAAATTATTTAAGGGCATTTATTCCAAACTTGTCAGAGATTTCCACGCTCTTAAAAAAAAGGAATGCATGGGTATGGACACATAGACATTCTGATGCACTAAATAAAATAAAAGAAGTAATTATGTCAAGTAGTGTGCCTGCCAATTTCAATGAGAAGTTACCAACCGTGATACAGACTGACAGTAGTAGTAATGGCTTGGGGTGCTGTCTCTTACAGAATAACAGACCGGTAGCATTTGCATCTAGGGCGCTAACGACAGCAGAGTGAAATATGAGTCAAATTGAAAAGTAGTTCTTGGCAAACCTATATGCATGCAATAAATTTCACAATTTTATCTACGGAAGGAAAGTGCAAATTGATTCTGACCATAAGCCTTTGGAGGCATTAATGCATAAAGGCATTGCGGACATAATGTCGCCGAGATTACAAAGGATTAGGGTAAGATTATCTAAATATGACATAGAAGTAAAATTTAAGCCAGGCAAGTGGCAGATTTATTATCGAGGAATTTTATAAAAGATGAAGTGAGTGATGATAAATTTATTACAGAAATAGTTCATACTATTGACATGACTGATGAGAAGAGAGAACAATTTAGGACTGAAGTGGATGCTGATGAGGATCTGAAACTATAACCTTGTCAAGAGTAAGCGATTCAATTAGGTATTATTATTATATAAGAAATGAACTATATTTACTTGACGGACTAATATTTTACAAAGACAGAGTTATAGTCCCAAAATATTGAGAGAGAGCATGCTAAGACTATTGCATTCGAGTCATTTTGGCATTCAGAAAACCCAACAGAGAGCAAGACAGATATTACATTGGCCACAAATGAACAAAAGTATAGAAGACTGGGTAAGAAATTGTAGCAAGTGTGAGATATTTAAAAGTCACAATGCTAAAGAACCACTATTACTTAGAGAGTTGCCTCAAGCACCTTTTGAAAAGGTAGCAAGTGATATATTAAATTACGGGGGACAGTCATATCTAGTTCTGATCGATTATTTTTCTAAATGGCTTGATATAGTGAAAATTAATTCAAAAACTTCTCAGGTGGTCATCAAGGAGTTAAAGAAAATTTTTTCAACACACGGAATACCCTACGAAGTCATATCAGATAACATGCCTTATAATTCGTGGCATTGTCAGCAATTTACTAAAGACTGGAATTTTCGGTTTGTAACGTCCAGTCCCCGTTATCCACGGTCTAATGGGCAGGCAGAAGCCGTTCAAATTGCAAAAAACATGCTTAGAAAGTGTGACGACTTAGATATGGCGCTCCTAGAGTATCGCAATACTCCAATAAATGGAACAGATAAAACACCGGCCCAATTAGTGACTAACAGGGTTCTTAGATCGAAGCTACCATCAAATAAAAAGCACAAAGACATAAATCTAAAGGAAGAGTGGGAGAAACTAGAGGCAAAAAGAAACGAATATAAAAATTATTATGATACAAACACCAAGGTAAGAAGAGAAATAGTGCTAGGAGAGAATGTAGGTGTCAGAGAGGGTAGAGAATGGAGACCAGGTAAAATTTTGGAAAAAGTAGATGAGGCACCCATATCTTATTTAGTGCAGAAAGAAAATGGGGAAGTGGTCAGGCGAAACAGTTATCACTTGAGGCCTTCCCTAGTTAAAGCGGAAATTAAGAAGAATACTGATTTTGCGCATAATAATAGATCATTAAACTCCTCATCTGGGAATCAGAGTTGTGGAGTAGAGGAACCTTCAACCTCCCAGATGAATGCTGAAAATAGAACTAGCGCTAGACTCAAAAGGGCTCCAGTGCGTTTTAAGGACTATCAAATGTAAGGGGAAAGATGTCATATCAGTAGGTTATGATTACGGTCACGGGGCTCTAGGTACAATGTATGGAGACTCTTTGTCAGTTGTCACTACTTGTCAACATCATTGTTAGAACATGGGTTTTGGGGATATTGTTGATTCTTGGAGACCTTGTTAAAAAGTATGTTTAAATAAATGTATTAAACACAATGAAATATTATTACTGCAATTTAAAGTTTTTGAGAGGAAAGTTATCAGAAAAATACTGGGACCAAAGAGGAAAAACGAAGAGAATGCGAGACAATGGATGAATCACGAAATATAAGAATGGATGGGTTAAGAGAACATAGTTAGAGCAATAAAAGCACAAAGAATTAGATGGTATGGACACATAACGAAAAGAGAAAAGAGCAATCCGTTAAGAGTTATAACGAAGTGAATACCACCAGGCAAAGGAACCAGAGGCGACCTAAACTGAGATGGAGACAACAAGTGGAAGAAGAGTTAAGGAGTATGGAAATTAGGAATATAGAGAGGACAATGAAAGAGAGAGAAGAATGGAGAAAAATAGTGGAAATAACGAAGTCAGACCAGAAACTGTAAAACCAAACCCAGAATGGGATGATCCATCACGCAAAAAGGATTAACCCCATACTAAAAGGAGTAGACCAAAAGTCTGGGAAATATGAAAAATATGAAGATTTGAAATTTGATGTTGCCAGATTTAACATGTTTCTGATGTCATTAGTCACTTTGGTTTTATAAATACAACACCGTGTATATTGTATGTACCTTTGTTGAAATCTCTACTTTAATACCAGTTCAACCATATACAATACTTTCGATTTTATGTAGTCAGGAACGTCTTAAAAAGTTAAAACCAAAAGTCCAGAAACGCCGAATCGTGTCAATAATTTTTTTAAATCAAATTATGTACAACTAAATTTGAACCTAATAATTAAAATCTACCTAATCAAGTTTTCAAAATGTTATCCATTGTTAATTTGGCAGTATCCTAAACGATGGTAGAATCCTTCTATTACATTTCTCCGTGTTTTTCTAGAAATTAATGTGGATTTATAGATAATTGCTTGCCTTGGCATTGTAATACTTGTTGGTTTAGTTTTATAAATTCTAGTTTACAAATATCTCCAATAGAAATAATCTTTAGGTATCAAATCGGCTGATCGAGGATGCCATTCAATACTACCTAATCTAAGAATCCATCGTCCGGAAATGTCTGATCTAAATAACGCCAGACATTTACACCAAAATAAGTTGGAGCTTTGTCTTGCTGAAACAATATCTCATTAAAATTGGCTCCTAATTTGTTTTTTAGGGCATATACAATTTCCTTTATAAGTAGAATTTCATAATTATCGCTTGTTAAATTTTCTTCTATAAAAAAACTGCCGAATTAACTGAGTACCTACTATAACCGACCATACATTAGGTTTTTGTGGTTTCTGAGTATGATTTTCACGTATCCAGTGTGGATTTACGTCACTCCAATGCCTTCAATTTTGGCGATTTACATTCCCACACCGTGTAAATATTGCTTCGTCGTAAAAATAAATCTTGTCAATGAAGTTTGGTTTCTTTGGTTTGATTCAGTTTGGTTTCAAAAACAGAGTTAGAATCATATAAGACACTCAACTATTTGCAGATGATCTTGTTGTCTATGTTGAAGGAAGTAACAGTACTACGATGACAAACGCACTGAAGTAGAAGAAAGTTGCCTAATATGTGGTACTTTTTTTAAGAACACTATTAAAAAATAACGTAACTAGTTTTAGGCACTATTTTTTAATTTTTGGTTTTCTTTTTAAGCATTTAGTAAAAAGACACTGTTTAAAAAAATATAAAAATAAATAGGCAGTATTTAAAAAAAGGTTTTCTATCCCATATTAGAGTCATAGAATATTCTAATATGGAATACTATTTACAATGTAAAATTTAAAAATATATAAATTTGATTATTTTGGGTTTTTTGGATTAAAACTAGGTTAAAATTTTTGGTTTTCTTTTGAAGCATTTAGTAAAAAGACACTGCTTAAAAAAAAAATCGGTTGCCTGTAAAGTCGGTTTTACGGGCGAAGATTTTACGTGACAACGTCTTTTTCTCGGTAGAATATTTATTGATATGAATATTATTAAATTGCACAATAGGAACAAGGAATTGAATGAAAATAAGAATTGCACAAATTTTAACTATAGAAATATATTTTGTTTACTAAAACATTGTACATGTAAACTTAAACTTAACTAATTTCTATTTGAGTGATTTTGTTGAGGATAGGACGATGATAGGAGAAATATGAAATGAAAGGAAGTGTTTCTGCTGTAATGTGTCTTGAACGCCAAGAACGCTCGAGAAAGACAGAGACACAAGCACGGAAGCACGCACCGATTCAACGCGCCTAATTCTCTAGTGCTGCGCGCGCAGCGGACCGATCATGTTTGAGTGGGAGAGAGACGCAAGGCATTGGCCGGTCCGGCGGGCCTCTCTCTCGTTCGGTGACTCACTGTAACAGACGTGAGCGGGCGTTACACTCTTTCATGAATGACTCCGAGCCACAACCTAATTTAAGACGTTGTCACGTCAAAATATATAAATAAATAGGCAGTATTAAAAAAAAAAAGGTTTTTTTATCCCATATTAGAGGCATAGAATATCCTAATATGGAGTACCATTTACAAGGTAAAATTTAAAAATATATAAATTTGATTATTTTGGGTTTTTTGGATTAAAACTATTTATTTATGAAAATGACATAAGTATAAAAAGTCATCTAACAAGAAGGTATTTTTTCTTAAATGATTTAAAAATCTAGTTATCTAAGAATAAAACACAATAAATCTATTTATCAGAGCAAAAGTCACAAATATACCAGTCTCTTTCACATCCAGAACATTTAACGTGAGCCCATTTAAAACGGCACTGACACATTACCCATTGTTCTGACCATTTGTTCTGACATCTTTAGAATATGGATATTGGCAAAAAAACAAACGGCGTCTTCTACAAAGTTTTCTACCAGGTCATCTACATCTGAATCTTGATACCCTACCGAAGGGCCGAATCTAAAGATGAAGAACTTTTGGATCCTTTTTTACGTTTATTTGGTTTTTCTTTTTCCACTGACAATTTCTTTTTTGTTAGGCAGGTTTAGTTTTTATTTTTATTTATTTGTTTTTGAAATAATTACCTTTCTTTTAACGCCAGAAGTTAAATGTAATTTCCTTTTTTCAATACTGCTCTCTAATTCGTCTTTGTATGGAGTGTCTGTTACAATGGCAGCTTTGCCACTTCTTGTACTCTTTTTTTAGGATCTTTTTAGAAACTGTTGAAATAGGCATCAAATATTCAAGAGTAACGTGTCCTGTAACATTGAAGAAGGTTACAATATAGACAATCAACAAAATCTACAACGTCAAACACACAGTGAAGACCCAACGAGAGAAGAAGTGTCAATGCCATCCTAAAACTCAATGACAATAAAACTCCGGGAATCGATGAAATCTGTTCGGAAATGTATGAAAAAGGTGGTGATCAACTTTGCCACAAAGAATGGCTAAAGGGAATAATATGTCTGTTGCATAAAAAGGGTGATCAACTGGAGTGTAAGAATTAAAACTACTCTGTTAGCATCTGCGTATAAAAACTTCGGCAATGTATTGTTTAAAAGACTTAAACATTTTACGAAGGATATTTTTGGTCAATATCAATGCAGATTTACTGCTGGAAAGTCAACTACACATCAAATTCAAGCACATAGGCAGATTCTAGATCTCTATGAGGCTGAAACGTGGACCTTACCTCAAAATGATGAAAGACTTCTTTTTGGTATTTTTGAGAGAAAAATTCTTAGAAAGATTTTTGGAGTAGTAAATGAAAATGGGTTATTGCGTCGAAGATACAACTTAACACTATATCAGTTAAACACCGATCCATATATTGTGAAATTCGTTAAAGTGCAGAGACTTAGATGGGCTTTACACAAAGAGATTAACATTTTCAAAACCAGAGGGTACAAGAAGTAGAGGATGACCACGAAGAAGATGGATTGATGAAGTGAAAGACTTACAGATTCTAAGGGTCAGAAGATGGAGGGAAGTTGCCAGGAACCGACAGGAGTGACGACTTCTTTGTGAGCAGGCCAACAACCACAACAGATTTTCAAACCACTTATGAACATGTCTTTCGGGGATTTTTTCTTCTGCTAGGTACATTCTTATAAAATTGCATTTCATCTACTGCTTTTTCTTCTATTATTTCTCCATTGACTGTTTCCTCTTCCACAGCTTCTTTATAAACTGTTTGTTCTTCTACTCTTTCTTCAACCGTTTCTTGTATTTCTGCCACAAAATCACATTCTGTGAATACTTTTCTGTTTGGGGAGATACATATCAGTTTTCTTAAACCGATTAATTGCTGTATCCATGGTAGCTGCTTGCAATGCCAACCAAATAAATTGGAAATATGTTGAACAGAATAGAGATCGATGGAAGGAGTTGGGAGAGACCTATTTCCAAAAATGAAGGATAGAAGGCTAAGGAGAAGAAGAAGAATAGAATATAAATCAATAGCATAAGTATGTCTCTGCTTAAATATAGTATTCAAAATATCCGTTTAACAAGCATAAATTTCGTAAACAAATTTTTTTTTCATCAGTTTTATATTTCCCTAAGAGAAAAAAGAATTTTGAATCTTATTGAATCTTAAAATTTAGATTTTATTTTGATTCTCATCACAAGTGTGCTGCCATCTACTAAGTAATAATCAAACGAGTGCCGAAATGTACAGACAGCAACTAAACTTTATTATTTTATCGATCAGATGACTCTAGTGTAATAATTGTCAAATGACATATGTTTTTGTAGGTTAAATTTCAAAAATAATAAGCAAAATGTACCTCAGAAATATAACAAAACTAACACAATATCTAAATAAATTTTCACCTAATAATAATGTGAGGTAAATTAAACTATACGTTTTGTTTTTAATCAAGTTAATTATATCATTTATTTCAGAAGAAATATCACCTCAACCACAAAGTTATTTATTCCAGGTGCTTATGAAGCTTCAGGTCAAACATCTGTACAAATTTTGAATAAGGATACAGAGTTAGGAATAATGATAAACGGGTTTAGTCAGGTAGATGTTCCAGGCGGATATTTAATAATATTATTACATAATTGTCTTTTTTAGGTTGGATTTAGGCTAAATAATGACTTCACTGTGTTGGGATCTATGGTTATATTTCCAAGGTATGTTATTTTATTTTGTTCATTTCTTATAAGATTGTACCAATTTTTGTTAGTAACTAACTCTGAATTATGTTATGATTTCATCTTAAACTCTCACTCTTTATGTTATATATTATGTACCTAGTACTAATATTTTTATATTCTACCACATTGTGATCCATATCACATGTATATGAATTATTGTAATTCATGTCTGAATGTATAAAATATCCATTTTATTTACAAGATTGTTTCTTTTTCTATTTCTTTATAGTTAATAATTTTTGTACAATATATTGAATCATTTTTTGTTTGGAATATATTTGTTGATATAAGAGTTCTTACATTATGCTTCTGTAGTCCCTCTTAATAAATATGTTAATAAACGCTCTAATGATTTTATAATTTTTTTTAAATCAATGAATACCCCCACATTTGCATAACTCATGTTAACTGATTTGTTTTTAGGTCAGTTCTATCATGGAATGTACATGATGTTTCAGAGATAACAGAAGATGCCCTTAGCCTGTTTTCCATTTTAGAACCAAAGATAGACATTTTAGTGATAGGAGTGGGTGATAGATTAGAAAACTTTGATTTTTACAAAAATCTATTACCTTTCATGAGAAAGCATAAAATTGCCTTGGAAATTCTTCCCACAGAATCAGCATGTTCTACTTTTAACTTTTTGAATTCTGAAGGAAGAAATGTAGTGGGTGCTATGATACCACCTAAAACATTTAGGGTTTCTGAAGATGATGAATTAGTTTCCAAAATGAGATATCAGAATTTATATGTTAAAGAATAAATAGTTTTAAAAATACTTTCTTTTATTTCTATGTTTGAAATTCATTCTTATGGGAGATGATTGGTTTCTCTCTTGTATAAAGAACTCTTGAAACACAAAAGACTTATTGTTAATAAAGATGCTATATTTTTTTTCTCTAATAAAATATATCAACCATTGTTTTACAGATTATTTTGTGAATTTAAAAAAAAAATTGTTTAACATAATTTAAAGTTTATGATTTCTAACTACATATTTTTATTAGGATATACCAACAGTGAGATGTGTTTATTTAATCTGATGCAATTTCTAGCACAAAAGCCATGAATTGCTTTATATCCTCTTTCGGACTAACTCACATATGCATTAATATTGACTTATGACTCTCCTTCAATGGAAACGATCTAAAGTTGATCTAGATGGTACAGTAAGTACTATAGAAAACAAAATAACCTAACTAATCTCATAAAACAATAAATTTTAGCGTTCAAATTAATATAATACAAAAATTTGATTTGTATAACAGGAAATAATAATTGTGGAAGATGCTAATAATGTAAAATGTGTTGCTTGCCAAGTAGATCATATCGCTTTTGGATGCATACACACTATAGTAAAACCATTTAAAAATCGGAAAAGAAGATTTTCAACCTTAAACTTGTGACAACTAAAAACGTAAAATATATTGGATTTGGATTTATTGTTAAATTGAAACATTTAAAAAAACAATAAAATGGCATTTCAACAACTTCAGACTGATAAAATTTGTAGAACTTGTTTATCGGAAGAGAATCTGTTGCGATCTCTATTTACTATTGATGAATCTATTGCTGAAAATCTACCATTAGTGGAGATGCTAATGTCTTTTACATCACTGCAAGTAAATAAGATAACTACTAAACCGAGACATTAAGTTTAAAATGCCTTTCGTGTGTTCTAGGTAATAATGGATGACAACTTGCCACACCAAGTATGTATTCAATGTGCCTACTACATTCAGAGAGTTTTTACTTTTAAGCAAATGTGTGAGAGGTCTGAAACTGTTCTTAGAGGCATGATAAACAGCCAACTGCAAAGAGATTTCTTGGAATTGAAACCTTTGTTAACTAGTCAATCTTTATCGCCTGATTGTACTGATACTTTACTGGAAAGCCAGAATCGAACTGTTAGTGAATTAAAGTCAGAACTGACATTATCAAATTCTGTTTCAGAAAACATAGTTGTTAATGAAGTTATATCATCTAGTAATGAAGCACTTAAAAGCGTAGAATCAATTCAATCTTATTTAGAAAATGTTGGTGATCATCTATCTGATAATGAAGACATTAAGAGTTGTGGTTTAGATATCAAGTACACTGAATTCACTGCTGTGCATTGTAAGTATACATTTTGGGGATGTAACTTATCAGTTCTAACATAAGCTTAAATGTATACAAATTAATGGCGCACTCATTAATATGTTAAAGACAAGATATCAGTGTTTTGCTATACAGACTAACAGCTTTTTTATTTTAGTTTCTAATAGCAATGAAGGAGTTATAGATACAGGTCAAGATAAAATAGGTCAAAACACTGTTAATAATAAAAATACAAACCAACCACAAAATGATAGAACTAGAGCTGATGAAACTGAAGAACCTATATTTCCTTGTGAAGAATGTACTCTTTGTTTTACTACACAGACTGATTTAAAGGTAAAATGTACATTTCCACACTCTACCAGTGAGCACTACAAAATTGAAAAGAAGATCGCACACATCTTATAGAAAATGTAGTTTTACTAAAATACAATAAAATTTACACACGAATAGATTTGTCTTAAAATTATAATCATTTCATATCATTGTGTCAACTATGAATTGTGATAAATAACATAAATTGATATAAATAGGACAAATAGGACCTAAATCTAAAATCAAGAGATTTTGTAAATCTTCAGTTCATAAATCTTATTGCAGGTGAAATGATTGTAATTTCAAGACAAATCTATTCATGTAAATTTCATTGCATTTGAGTGACATTACATTTTCCATAAGATGAGTGTGATCTGCTTTAGATCAGTATGAATATAAAGATAATCTCATATGTTACCCACTCAACACATAAAACTAATCACTAGAAGAAAATATATTTTGTTCCTAAATTATTTTTTTATCAAATTCATGCTATCAGTTGTCTAATATAATACAGTCTATAATAAAAAAACTGTATAAAAAATTTTGTTAATTATGGATATTTTCTTTTACAGGCACATAGTAAAATCCACTATAAGTCAGGCCAGATTATCTGTAAGATTTGTAAACAGGTATTTTCCAGTCAAAGCACATTATGTAGACATATGAAAACACACAATGGAGCAAGGAAGCATGTTTGTAATGAATGTGGTAAAGGATTCACCAGATCAGATGATCTCACAAGACATTTGAGGACTCACACAGGTTTGTATATTGCTATAATGTTTTCTAATATGTTATTTAACACAATAAGTATTATTGTCTTATAAACTCTCTCTGAAATAATAAGTATTTGATCTATCTTATGGCTTAGATACTTTAAATTAAGTCAACAATGATTATTATCTTTGCATTTATCATTATGCAGGGTCAGGTTTGATAATTACATTTGTCTATGAGTTTGTATCCAATATGAATTCCATTTACCAACATTTTCTAAATGCCCACTCCTTACAGGAGTCTGCAAATCAACAATTCTTCATATTGGGTGATTAGAGTACAAATTTCACTCATTGTTACAACTTGCACTACATTGTCTTTCATCGTTCTATCCACAATTATACCAACTCAATTTCTATTGTCCTAGTGTGACTTTTCTAACCTCTAATGGCCTTTCCCTGAAATAGTCCTCATCACCTCATTACTAATTTTTGTTATTATGGCACATATTTAATATGGAATTTATTTGAATCAATTCAGCAGTATTGAGACAAAAGTATTTTTTCCTTTCCCAGATGCTTCCTCAAAAAATTTTTAGAGAAGATTCAATTTCTGGTGAAACTTCTGTCATTAGATAATTGTTGGAATATTCTTTGGCTGTCTGGAATTCACTCTATCTGTGATTATCTTTCTTATTTCTCTATTTTTCCATCTCTATATCTGTCTATCAGTTTATTCTGACTTTTTTATTTCAAAAGAAAAACCTTGAATAGTTAGATTAGCTGAAAAATTTATTAATTTTGTTTTCAAGTGTTTACATAGGCTTAGATTGGTTAAAGTATTATAATATTATGTATTTAAGTTGAAGGCTCATTTTAAATTATAATTTTCTCATTCTGTCTTCACTGAAAGACCTTTTTATTGAAATGCAACATAAATTTCACCTATTACCATCCACTTCAAGATTGTTTGCTGAGCTCTTGCTACTGTAATTCATACCACTTATCAGTTTCTCTTTTTTGTCATGTATACAGTATGAATTTTTTATTCTAACAACTTTTTAGGTGAAAAACCATTTAAATGTGAAGAATGCGGAAAATCTTTTGCCCAATCGTTTAGATTATTAGAACACACAAGAGCACATGCTGATAAAAAGACCTTTATCTGTTCAGTTTGTGGGAAAGCATTTTCGAGATATACCAGTTTTGCAGCTCATAGTAAAACCCACAGTGGTATAAAGAATGTTATTTGTTCTGTTTGTGGCAAGGGGTAAGTAGTATTTCAGTTTAAATATTTGATACTGTTTCAGTCTCTTGAAGTTTCTTCTGTAAAGAAATTGTTTCAAAGTTTTGAATGCAATAGTTTTGAGCATTTTTTTTTATTAGTGTTAAGATAGCATTAAAAATTTAATAATTTTGAATTTTTTATGACTATTCTTAAGATTTTAATGATATTTCTACTAACTCAGTTGGTTTACATAGAAATTACTGATTTAGAAATTGTTACCTTAATATCCAACACAAAAATCTTAAAACCCTACACATGTACACTAATTGGATCGGAGCTGTTGTAAGTCGTTTTTTTTTACCGCAAGAAAAAACAGACAGAGGAAGCTTAGTTTTTGATCCAGATATTACATTATTAAATATCCCAAGTGTTAATCAGAAAACTGGTTTCAAATTGAATAAGTTAGAAGTATTCAATTCTCCAAATTTTGACACAGTTGGTAAAAATTCTTCAACTTTCAATCAAAAAAGTTTTGGCTTAGTTCATCAAAATATACAATGTATATCAACAAGCATTGAAAAACTAGAGTTCTTCCTGCAGTGCGACAGTCTACATAATATATGTGTCTGTTTAACTGAGCACTGGAAATCTAAAGAACAACTAGAACTACACCATATAAATGGATTTTCTCTGGCTTCTTCTTACTGCCGTGACCAGGGGGAACATGGAGGGTCTTCAATCCATGTGAAAGAGGGTGTGGTTTGGAAGGAACGTTCTGATATATGTTCTGAATTGGAGAAATATAATTTTGAAGTGAGTGCTGTTGAAATAGACTATTGCCTTTTTAATTGTGTTGTGTTGTGTATTTATCTGCCTGGACGTGGCTCTATTGATGTTTTTATGTCAAAACTGGATCTAATACTTGATGTCCTAGTCTCCGAAGGTAAGGCTATAATATTAACAGGTGATTTTAATATAGATTTCAAATCAAATACACTAAGTAAGCAGAACTTGGTAAATGTTTTAGATTCTTATGGCTTAACCGTAACTGTAAATGATTATACAAGAGTTACTGCAACTAGTAAAACTCAAATTGATTATATTGCTACAAACATAAATCACCCACAAAAAACAAGGGTTGTGGAAGGTTTTATCTCTGATCATCGTGCGCAATTGTTCCAATATAGCATTAGCACAGACAATGATGCCTATATATTCATCCGTTCATATAGTAAAAGGAACATAAATCGTTTTGTTCAAACCCTTGAGTCAACAAATTGGTCAGAAGTATTTAATACAATTTCTGCTGAGGATAAATCATTAGCTTTTTTAAATACTATTCAAAATTACTTTCGGTCCCATTTTCCACTACTTAAATGTAAACCTAAAAAATGTACACGTTTGAATTGGTTTACGCAGGAACTGTACAATTTAAGGGATCAGCTAAAAGTTTTTGAAACGATCTGTCAGAAAAATAGTAATCTTAGGCCAGTCCTTCATTTTGCAAAGGCAGAATATTCAATTAAATTAAAAGCAGCTAAAAGTAGTCACTTCATGAGACAGTTAAACGAATCATCAAATAAAATGTAAAACTCAAAAGTACCTAGTGATGATAACAGTAATTTAGCAGACAGATTTAACCACCATTTTGTTGAAATGGCTCCAAAGTTACTTGCCGCTTTGGATCCTACTAAAATAGGTGGGTTTACATCAGCATCAAAAAACCGTAATAGTTGTTCTATGTTTTTATATCCTACTAACCCACAGGAAATAACTAGTATAGTCGAAAGTTTTAAATCCAAACATAGTTGTGGTTTTGATCAGATTTCCCCTAAGTTATTAAAACAATGCATTCATGCTCTCGCAGATCCACTGACGGATATTTGTAATGCCTCTTTTCAACAAGGAATATTTCCTAGTATGTTTAAACTATCTATTGTAATCCCTTTATTCAAAAGTGGTGATAAAGATGACCTTAACAACTATCGTCCCATAAGTCTCTTATCTGTGTTTTCAAAGATAATTGAAACTCTGGTTTATACTAGAATGAATGCATTCCTAAAAAAGCATAGTGTCTTGCATAATTTTCAACATGGTTTTATATCTTCTAAGTCTACAACTACAGCTCTTGCAAATTTCGTCAGCTTAGTGTTGGATGCTTTGGACAGACGAGAGAAGGCATGTGGTTTATTTCTCGATTTGTCCAAGGCTTTTGACACTTTGGATCATAATTTGTTGCTAATAAAACTTGAGGGTATTGGTATTCGTGGTGTAGTTCTAAAATGGTTTACTTCCTACCTAGAGAATAGAAGACAAAAAGTAAAGATAACATCTAATGAACTTGTAAATGAATTAAACACATTGGATATCCATTATGGTATCCCTCAGGGTAGTGTATTGGGTCCTCTACTTTTTATAGTATTTATTAATGATATGGCTTTGTTAACTAATTCACTGACTGGGGTTAACATCATCAGTTATGCGGATGATACTAACATTCTAGTCACAGGAACGTCTGATCAAAATTTGCAAAATAAAACCACACAGATACTATCCACCATCAACAGTTATTTCTTATCCAACAAATTAGTTTTGAATAAAGAGAAATCAAAGTATATGATTTTCACGACAAATAATTTATTAAACCACTATAGAAGCCACTATAGAAGCAGCAATAGATAAAACAGACTGCACGAAGTTGCTGGGGGTACTTCTAGACAGTAATTGTAAATGGTCAAACCACATTTCTAATTTGAAATCCAGATTAAGTAGCGCATGTTATGCATTGAGAATTCTTTCACGTCTCTTTCATACATCAGTATTAAAAACAGTATACTTTGCCCATTTTCACTCAATAGCCAAATATGGCATTGAAGTCTGGGGTTGTACCTCTGAGTTAGAGCAGATATTCGTACTTCAGAAAAGAGCTATTAGGATAATGTATAAAATGAAATTTAGAGATTCTTGTAGAGGCATCTTTAGACAAAACAATATTCTTACAATTCCTGGTCTGTATATATTTTCGTGTATAATGTATTTACATAGCAAAATTTATGAATTTAATAAATTGCAATTTAACCATGTTTATTCAACAAGATTCAGAGACAATCACTTTATGCTTCCACAACATCGTTCTGTTTTGTTGGAAAGTAGCACACACTATGCAGCCATAAGTTTCTTTAACAAATTGCCAATAGATATACGAATGAATTTACATCAGCCAAACTTTCGGAGGTGTGTACATCAATACATTTGTGAGCTAGAGCCATATTCTAAAAATAACTTTTAAGTATGTTTTATCGTGTTTATTAATTTATATACTTTTAAGATAACTTTGTAAAATGTAACTTTGACTTGTCTCATACATGTACTTTGTATAATGTCGCATGTGATCAATAAATTTGACTTGACTTGACAAAGTTTATCGTTTAGTTCTGTACGGTCAATCATTCTCTGGATTTTTAGACCCAAAACTGCAACAGATACAAAAAAACTAACATTGTATATTCTCTTTGCAGTTTGGTTGCATAGATTCGAATGATGTCCACAGTGTTTTTATTTTTATATAAAATTAAACTTGTAGAAAATATAGTTAAATTATACAAAAACTATTATAGCTAGAAAAAGTTTGATAGCAGGTTCATTATACATGTGAAAAAAACGTTTTAACAGTACTTAATATTGGGATTCATCATCGATTGGAAAAAAGATCTAGATGATATGTAATGTACTTTATAGCTCTATGTTTGGCAAACTACTCATTTTGGTTCTTAAATTTTTAGGTTATGTGGAACAGGATCTTTGGCGATACATATGAAAACTCATACTGGAGTTAAAGATCATATATGTCCATTCTGCGGAAAAGGATTTACTACACCTAGTAATTTAAATATTCATAAACGAATACACACAGGTAATTTCTTCTTTAAAATATTTGATATTGTTTGAAGTTTATTGCAGAAATTTTCAAAAAACGCTGCTCTGGATAATTTAAATGTTTGTTATTTTATGTTAAAAGTATTATTGAACAATTTTAGGTGAAAGACCTTACGTTTGCAACGATTGTGGCAAGGGATTCCCTGACCTGTCTCGTCTTACCGTCCATTCGAGATTACACACAGGAGAAAAACCTTACGTTTGTTCGACGTGCGGTCGGGGTTGCATAACTTCCTCTCAACTGAAGAAACATATACGAATACATTCTGGTGAAAAGCCCTATCTGTGTCAACTATGTCCAAGGGCGTTCATTAGGAGCGACGATTTAAAAACACATGTAAAGACTCATACAGGTTAGTATACACATATATATTATTTAAAGAAAAAGAAATACTCATATTCGAATCACAGGTTGAGATTACCGAAAGTACAAGCTGAATATAGCCGCAAATGTCAACCATGAAATAAAATATTTCGGTTTGGCAGTGTTGGGATGTTTTTATAATTTATATCTTGTATGCTTCAAATATAAAGTATTTTATTTAAATAGTGGCCTGAAAAACGGTTATTTGATATTAACTTTTATAATTAATTGTGTATCTTAAATATTTTCTGCAATGACACTGCTATGACATTAGAGTTATCCTATTGTCTATGCTGCACACCACTTCTTAGAATGCTTCGTCATTCTGTTTAAAATGAAAATACACTAAAATTAAAATATATCACAATGTACATTATGTCATCACTTTTATGATGTCAAGAATCAATGGTACCAATATAATGCCATAAAAAATCAACTAATTTTTACTCTAAATTTAATTATTTTAAAATCCTAGTATACTCGGTTCGATATTCCCAGTCCGGACTGTCTAGTGAATTTAGTAATTATTTTTTTGCGAAGTTAGTTACTTTTTGACAGACTAGAAGTGACTGGAAATTATTATACAACCAAGCACACGTACTCTTAGCCAATATTAATAGTAAACAAACTAAATAGTAAATAAAATAGAACTTTGCAAATTACCGACAATCAATATTGCACCATATAATAAATAGTTATGTTAAATTATAACAACTAAAATATATTTTTTAAATATATACTACCCAAAATTTGATGGGTTTAGTATACACTTCCACTATTCAGAATAATTCTTCTTTTTTTAAAGAAAGAAGTCTGCAATACTAGGATACTTGAGCTATTAATACTGAAAAGTAGAAATTGTTGTGTTTCTGACAATGAATCTGTCAAAATATGCCCGAGCTAAGCGAATGGAGTATATTTAATATTTATGTATAAAGTTACATCATGGAACTTGATTAATTTGTCTCCTGCGTCTTTGAAGTCGACTGCTCCGAGGATTCCGACGATAACTATGAATATTTTTATTATCTATATAATTTCTTGATGGTTTCTCCCATGAGTTATCAACAATGTTTGTTCCTAGCCCTGGACGTTTGCTATTACCATTCCCAAAGTATAATTACGGAAATCCTACTGCCACTGCGTCAATTACAATATTGGCTTTAACTAAAAACACTATAAAATTCTGGAAAAATACTACTGACTGCGACAATTACAATATCAGGAGCCGAAAACGGGTTTTTAAAAAATGAATATTGCAATAACATTAATTTATTCGGAACATACAATTTCAAATAGAGTGACAACTACAAACTAAAAGCTCTTAATACAATAAAATACCGGTATATATAGTCTTTCTAGACTTCGTAAACATATTGGATAGCGCAGGGTGGTAACTCCGTTCTAAGAGAACTTAAATATATATTATTATATGATCGTAATAGTGTATATTTGATATTTTTGGTACTTCTGATCATTTTTCAACTTATATCGAAATAATCAATGGATAGAATAAGAGATATTTTTATAATGACTAATAATTTCCTCAAATATATTAATTAGTATGCTATTTTTGCTTGGTTTTATTTCTCATTAACAAATGTGTTCATATTTAAATAAAATCCTTTATAAAAAGGTATATAAAAAACCCAGTTGGGCTATGTTAAATTGGCAAAACGTTTTCGGAATAAGTATTCCATCATCAGTACCAAGTTAATACATGGATGTAGCCACTAAATATGGGGTTACAAACCCTTTAAAATTTGCTAATTGAAATTTAGTTTACATAATGTCTGTTTTACAATTTAGATGGTAAAGTTACCGTTGGATTGGTAACATGGTGACATATGACTCTGCAATAAGTTGCAAGTCCTGAGACGGTATGTCTACGAGTAGACATACCGCAACTTATTGCAGAGTCATATGTCACCATGTTACCAATCCAACGGTAACTTTACCATCTAAATTGTAAAACAGACATTATGTAAACTAAATTTCAATTAGCAAATTTTAAAGGGTTTGTAACCCCATATTTAGTGGCTACATCCATGTATTAACTTGGTACTGATGATGGAATACTTATTCCGAAAACGTTTTGCCAATTTAACATAGCCCAACTGGGTTTTTTATATACCTTTTTATAAAGGATTTTATTTAAATTTTTAATATATGGTATACAGCCAAACACAGGAACTTAGTTTCCTTGTGGAAATGTGTTCATCTTACTAATTGTCATTCTTGTTTTTTAGGTGATAGGAGCCATGTGTGCACCTACTGCAATAAAGGTTTCTTCCAGGCATCGACTCTCAAAGTCCACATGAGGATACATACTGGCGAAAAACCCTACGACTGCAAAATATGTAATATTTCCTTTTCTCAAACAGGTCCCTTAACTACTCATATGATGAAGGTTCACTGCCATCGACTGAAGAAAGAAAATGTAGAACAAAATATACAAGGCAGTTAAATCTTTTCTGTGTGATATTGAAGCTGGTCTAAGATCAAATTTTGTTCCATTAAAACGTTTCAACTGACTCACTGGGGTTTGTTTCTGATTGGTTCCAAAGCTGGTTCTGTACTCTTTTGAGTTTTTCTCTCAACTGACACTAGCTCTCACTCATTGTTATACTGTTCTTCTTAAAGAGTATCCTTTCTAGTAGTAGTATAATGTGAATATCTTTAGTTTTTTACAGGATAAAATCATTGGCAAAGAAAAATAATAAACAATTTAAATATTTTTCAACTTGATACCCTGATAAAAACAACAACAAAATACCTTGAAATACAGTAAAAAATAATGTTTTAAACAAACAATAACATAACCTTAAAATATGAACATTCATAGTAAATATCTTAATACTTTGATATTCTTACCTCATAAATTCACAAACAACAAATAATACCAATGGCACAGAATGAATGTTCATAACCAAAAGTCCTTAGTTATTCTTCAAACAATTAGAAAATCAATATTTTCAACTTCTTATGGAAAAAATACACACAAATTAGAAACGTTTGGAAAGGTTTTTAAAAACCCGCCCATTGTGACGTCAGACTTAGGTATTCCATACATCATCAGCCGTTTTGAGTCCACTGCTGGACATAGGCCTCCCGTAAATAATTCCAATGCATTCTATCTTGAGCACCCTGAATCGAGTTGTGTTGAATGCGCTTGATGTCATCTGACCACCTTGTTGGAGGACGTCATCGATTAGCATAAGCATCGTGTTTAGGTCTCCTTCCAGAATTTTCTTCGTCCACCTTCCATCTTTTAATCTGGCAACATGCCTCGCCCAGTTCCATTTCAATGTTATAATCCTTTGAACTGCGTCAGTAACACCAGTTTTTCTCCTAATTATTGTATTTGATACTCTGTCTCTGAGGGATATATTCAGCATTGACCTATCCATCGTTCTCTGTGCCAGTTGTACTTTATTGATTACTTTTCTGGTAAGGATCAATGTTTCTGCTACATACGTTAGAACTGGGAGTACGCATTGATCAAAGACCTTCCTTTTCAAGCACATGGGAATATCTGATCTAAAGACTTCTCTGTTTTCCGTAAGCCGCCCATGCCAGTCCTATTCTCCTGTTTAGCTCCGTTGTTTGATTATCTCTTCCTAATTTAATCTCGTGGCCCAGATATTTCTAGCTATACACCTGTTCAATTTGCGTGCCGTTAGTTGAGATGTTTTTCGCCAGTACTAGGTTGGTCATATATTGTGTTTTGAAGAAATTCATTTTAAGTCCAACTCGTGTACACCAGCTCTGAAGGTCTTAAAGAAGCTGGCAGGCATGATCTGCCCTGTCTGCAATAAGGACTATGTCGTCTGCAAATCTCAAATTGTTCAGAAATTCTCCATTTATGTTGACTCCAATATTCTCCCAATTATTGTTTCTCATAGCACTCTGCAACAAAGCGGTGAATAGCTTAGGAGATATGGTATCTTCTTGCCTAATACCCCTCTCGAAGGGAAATGTATTTGTGTTGCCATAATACATTCTAACTGCAGCTGTTGCGCTATTATATATATTCCGAAGAAGAGTTGTGTACCTATGATCAATACTGAACTCTGTAAGAGCTCTTAACATGGAGCTACGCTGGACTGAGTCAAACGCTTTCTCAAAGTCTACAAATATTAATATGAATGGCTTGTTGTATTCTGTAACTTTCTCTATTAAGGATTTTATTACTTGTAGGTGGTCATTCGTTCCAAAGCCACTCCTAAATCCGGCCTGCTCTAATGGTTGTTGAAAATCCAGCTTAGGTTCCAGTCTGTTAGTAATTATTCCATATTCCGTAGTAGTTCATACATCACAACTGAAAGGGTGACATTTTGAAATTATTTTCTTCACGAAATTCAATTCAATATCTTTGGACACGAGAGAAATTAATATACTCGACTTTAATAATAAAAAAATTATAGACTATTTCTTAATTTGTTTAAATTCCCCCAGTCATGGTTCTTTGCCGTCTAAAGGCTATCGTTAGCTTTATAGTGGTAGTTTGTAGTGGACAAAGGGCTCTAAAATTTCACTTCCAGATTGCCTAAGGTAGCCGTATGCAAATTTACTAATCATCAATTGATTGAACATAGGAAAAAACATTTTTTAGCGCTTTATGGCGTTTTCGTCCCACTTTGCGGCGAGCCTTTTACTACGGTAAATCCAATTCCTATATAATATTTTAGAGAGGTATTTTTGAAGGTGAAAGGAATCTAACGATGTAAAAAAAAATTGAAAATTCTAGACGGTAATTCCACGTAATTTTCGCATGGACACTTTTGTATACTTTCTAGATGTATTACATAAGTATTTTCTCATTTTAACGCAGACAAATCCAGAGCTGGCTGTAAATTGTAGATAAAGCCTCTCCTCTTACCAGGTGTCGACTGATTCCCGGCTACTAACCGTCCTTAGCTTCCATTCGATTTAACTCGCCTAACAGAATTAGCAACCACTACCGATCATTAAGAGAATCATTTTAAAATTTTGTACGTCTCTCAAAATTGTAGATGAATGAGAAAAATTGATAAGAGGTATAAAAGGTATAGAGATAAGATAAAGAGGAAAAGTTTTTCTGGTATAGACCCTTGTGTAATTTATACTTCATAAAAAGATGATATTGTTATTCATGATTTGCAGGGTTGGCAAAAACCAAGGTTTTTAAAAAAAAAAACCAAAAAACCAGGTTTTTTGGTTTAAATCAGGTTTCTTTGTTTTAAACCAGTTTTATTTGATACAAAGTATTATAGGTCTAAATACTTGACTAAATAAATTAAATATTTATAAAATAATAGTAATAAACAATGAAAACAAGGTTATTTTTATTTACATAAAAAAAATTAATATAACAAAAAAACATCAAACGTAAAAATATTCAAAATAATTAAGATTGAAAACACAAAAATATAATTTATCTTTATTTTAAGCAGATGTATTAAACACTTTAAATGAAAAAAAAAACAATTTGGAGGCTTTTTCTGTGCCAAACCTGTTTCTAAGTTTCGACTGCACTAACCCAAAGGAAGAAAACATTTTTTCAACGCCAGCTGAAGACGCTTGGGCTATGTGAACTTGTTCAATAACATTAATGATGTTAGTGTCAATATTTTTGTGGCTTTTCCACCACTCAATCGGTGTCACTTTTGAAGTGACACTGTTTTCAAAAAAATGTTTTTGAAAAGGTACACTTTTTGCCTGAAACTTTACAATTATTGGTAAAACGTCAATTTCGGGATACTTTTCTTTTGCGATGTCCAGTGCTTTTGAGGTCTCTTTCTATGTTAAATCTAAGTTAGGAGATTTTTCCCTTGGGTCATCAGATATGACGAAAAATGTGCTTCTGTCATTGCCATTTCATACCGACTTTTGAATTTTCTTATATACTCCTCATTGCCAATATTTCTGAAATTGTTTTCAAGCTCAAGAAAGTATGAAAATACAATCATCATTATCATTATTTCCAGAAGAACATTTGATTAAGTGATGCTTCATTCTTGATACCTGACCGTCTAAAGTTATCCCACATTTTTTTGCTCTTTCACCTTTTCTTATGCTAAGTTTAATACTTTCAAAGAAATTCCATACTAAGTCACGTCTTCGTCCACTTAAACCTGACATTGTCTCTTTTTTCCAATTTAATAATCACACAAGCGTTTATAAAAATAACTAAAATAAGTAGGTACTAACTAAGTGCCAAGTCAAAAGCATAAACTATTATGCTGGAAGCTGGAATCATAGATCAACTTGGGAATCCCCTGAGCCACCTGATCGCCGCACCATCACTCACAGTGAACGATGCTATGGGGAAACCACCTTGTTGAATAATAATAAAATACAATAGAGATATTCAAAAGTGATCTCCATCAGGACCGGTCTTGAATGATTATATTTTTGTTGAGATAACAAAATGAAGAAAAATTTAAATACATATTACTAGTGTAAAATTACAGTTGTTTTAATTATTAGAATAATTTAAAATATATTAATTTAAAAATTTAAATCACCAAATTTGTATTTGTAGTTTGTGGAGCTGTAGTTTTCATTATTAGGATAATATCAACAACATAGAGAAAAAAAAATCAATAAAAAACCGTGGTTTAAACCATGTTGGTTTAAACCTGCCAACCCTGAACATTTGTTATTAAGATGTGATAATACATTTTGATTTTTTAAACTCTTCTCAATGCTGTAGCGAAATTCTTAATTTTTAAACTTAATTATTTATTTTTAAAGTTAAATATTTGTAGGTATTTATGTAAAAAAGTGATAATATTGTATTTGAAATAAAATCTGTTTTATTATTTTTGATGTTGTACACACGGTGACCAAGTTGTGGTCTCTAGGAGGCCGCGTTCTTGTGAGCAACGTGAAATCGATTGCCTAAACTCCCGAACTCTATAAAACCATTTTAATCCTACGCCCTGTGGCCTACGCCTTATGAAATTTCCAGAAATTGAACCTTCTTCTGGAACTTGGATTTTAAGGAAAACAGGTATAATATGAACTGTTTTATCCGCCCTTTTCTATGGGGTCTGGAGACTGAAACAATCCAACATTAAAAACCTGGAAGCATTCGAAATGTGGTGTTACCGACGTTCATAAACTGCAAATAATTATCACCATTTAAATTGTTATCCACAATTCCTGCCCAAACATTAACTTTGAAAGTCCTTTGGTGATGAGTCGTTTTTTTGACGTGAGGATTTTCGTCGGCCCAAATGTGCTCGTTATGATCATTATTCCATTTCTACTGAAGGTAGCCTCGTCGGTAAAAAAAATATTTCTAATAAAATTAACATTTCGAGTATTTTCCATTAACAACCAATCGCAAAATCCAATCCTTTTAGAATAATCTTCAACCAATAACTCTTGAACCGTTGTTAAGTGATAGGGTTTAAGCAGCTGCTCCTTCAAACGCCTCCAAACCCTTGCGTGAGGAACATTTAGTTGAGCAGCTATTACCCTTGTACTTGTTCCACGGACTTCTTCAATGATTTCTAGAATGTCTTCATCAGTTGCATCCAATATTAGACGACGACTATTGCCAGCAACTTGCAGTTGGAATGTAAACGACGATCAATGGTCAGAAATAATCGTCTATCAGGTGTATTTCGATTGGGGTATTTTACTGCATAACGCCTTGCGGCTGCGGCACTATTTCCTTGACATTCACCTACGATATTCCGGATAGTTTATTGAAATCATAATTTAATCTGATCCAACTTACCCAAAGTTAAATGCATATCTGCCATTTCCTGAAATCTGTAGGCCATTGTAATATCAAAATTTTTAATATTAATCTTATTCACACGATAGAAGACGATACAACTTCGAACTCTATAGGATATACCAGGAACCAGATATCTTAAAACACAAAGATAGGACGTCTGAGGTGGGTAGACCATGTAATGCGGATGGAGCAAACCGACCCAGCTAGAAAAACGCTCCTTGATATACCTATTGGTCAAAGAAGAAGAGGAAGACCCAGAACAAGATTCCTAGATAACATAGACCAAGATATGAGAAATATGGAAATACGTGCTTGGCGGAGGAAGGCGATGGATAGGGACGACTGGAGAAAAATTCTTGGGGAGGCTAGGACCCACACAGGGTTGTAAAGCCAAAATGATAATGATGAATCTTATTCACACAATAAATGATAGCTTCAAATTATTGACTATTATCGATGGAACTGTTTGTAATTATTATATCCGTAGAAACTAATTGTAATTTTATGGCCAACTAGGAAAAAACTAGTTTTTCGAAAAAGTGATAAGAGGCAAAAAGTTTTAAAATTAATGTGTTGACTAATGATGCCACAAAATTCATTTGATTTGAACGTACTCAAAAGTGTGGGTGGATTTAGGGCTGCACACCCCCTTAAAATTTTTCTGTGCGTTTAGATTTTGTTGTTTCTTTTGTATGACAAATGCTGTCAGAACAAGAAAGTAACGTGTCTATTTTTCTTACAAAATGCCAAGTAGTTTAGGAGATAATGCAAAAAAACAATTTTTATTTTGTAACTTCAAAGAGCTGTAACTTTTTTTGTGTACACTTTTGTACTAAGGTAAGTTGGATTCAATCGATTAATTTTTATACCCGGAATGCGTGATTTAATTTATGAGATGCCTTTTTGAAACACCCTGTATAAATGTTTTTTAGAAACACAAATTTAATATGGTTGTGGTGTTTCCATTAAATATTTTCTACATCGGAGTAAACCACAACGAATTGTAATGAAAATTCCATTTTTTGTTTTTGGCATTTACATTTTTAATTCCATTTCTGAAATTCAAAGAAATTCCTGAAATAAAATTGTAAAAAATTTATGTATTTTAATATGGTTGCAAATTTCTTGGCTTTCCATTCCATGTAACAAAGGGATGTTGATGATCAAGATGATAGATAACAGAAAAAAAAATCTGAATTTGTCGTTTACTGTGTATAGTAGTTTGCTTTTGCTGCACGCTGCACCCCTGTATCCTTCCGTTTTCATTTTTTTCTTGAGCTACTGTTCACCTATTGCTTCTTACACTTAATTAATTGATGGGGCAGATCGCTAACACCAGGTAGCCTGCTAGAGTATGCATTCCTCCACGGGACGACCTTTACCCCTACAAAAATTACAGACTAATAAAATTAGTATGTAAGCCAAGCGTTACCAGGGCTTGTTTATTTTCCTTACTCATTAGTTTAAGGCACGAATTCATTAAGTCTACATTTTTTATGTCAACATATTTTTACAATGGTACATATGTATGCAAAATGTGGTGCCATCTATTACAAGATGGAAGAAATACCTTCTTTGAAAATTATAGGTAACTATAACATTAAATAACTTAGAATTTCAAGACGTAAGAAAACTGTTTTTGAAATATTATAGACGCTCGGAGACCTTGACTCATAAGGGGATTTTGTCCAAAGTAAATAAAAGTTAAGAAAGTCCATATTTTTTGTGTATGTATTATCCTGAATAGATAAATGTTTCTTGTCTATACAAAGAAATTATTTTCATTAGGCATAGATTATTCAGAGTTTATTGATCATAAATTTTCCACCTCAATAAATATCTAAATGTATTTTGGGTTGCATATAGAACTGTTCTTTGAACTGTTTCGTGCCATTTCCTACAGTTTAAGAGATACAAATCAAATGTGGTGACACTTTAGTTGAAATTAAGATATAGTAGTGGTAGAAGTCAAAAAATTGTTTCTGTAAAGCTTTACAGGAGTAATGTAAGATTACAATAAATTAAAGAAAAACAGCAGTTTAGCTCAGCAGAAATCAAAATAAGAATAGAAAAAGCCAGATCCATATTCACTAAAATGAAGAGAGTGTTCTGCGGAAGAGATTTGAGCCTTGAAATGAAACTTCGCCTGATGAGATGTTACGCACTTTCTGTGCTGTTCTACGGAATGGAGTCATGGACGTTGAAAAAGATTGATACCAAAAAATTAGAGGCATTTGAACTGTGGATGTATCGCAGAATCCTGAGAATATCATGGACCGAGAGAGTCACAAATGTCGAGGTCTTGAGAAGAATGAATAAAGAAAAGGAAGTCATATTTACGATCAAAAAACGAAAACTGCAATACTTGGGACACATTACAAGAGGCGAAAGATATGAACTGCTTCGAATAATTATGCAAGGGAAAATAGCAGGAAAAAGGTCCATAGGAAGAAGATGAAACTCCTGGCTAAAGAATCTACGGGAATGGTATAGCTGTAGCAGCAACGAATTGTTTCGGTCAGCAGTTTCGAAAATACGTATAGCTCTGATGATCGCCAACCTTCGGAACGAAGATGGCACTTAAAGAAGAAGCAGTTTAATAGGTATGATATTCCGACTTTGACAGGCAATTAATACAATTAAGTGTCAACGTTCTTTTTTCACATCAAAATAAGGTGTTCTCGTAAATCAGCCTTGTTGTACGACGTAACGAATTGTCAAAAAACAAAATAAATGTAGAATAGAAGCGTGTAAGTAGAGCCAATATAGAAATGGTAAATTCTGCAGTCTAGACACTTCGAACTGATGATTTTTAAGTTGGAATTTTGGAAACAGCTCATTTTTTAGATGAATTATGCCGTCAAAGTCTAATGTAGAACGCCAAATTATGCCAAACGTTCAAATAGTATTTCTTCCGCCTAATACAACAAGCATTATTCAGCCATTAGATCAAGGCATATTGCAACGTTTAAAAAATATTACATAAAGGCAACTAAATCCATCGTGAGTAAACTAGAAAATTAGCCCTTAACAGTAAAAGACGTGTGGAAGCAAATTTCCTGCTGGAAAAAGGTTTGGTCAGCATATGTAACAAGCAATGCAACTATTCAAACATCGACACTATCAGATGAAATAATTAATTTGGCACATTAAATTGGCGGAGATGGTTTTAATACCTTCAGCCATGATGATACCCCCTTTCGCATTTGCGGACGACTTCGCTATGCTGGTAGTGGCGCGGGACAGGGAGGACCTTATCTTTGGTGCACAGCGTACATGCAACCAAGTCGAGGAATGGATGAAAATGCATGAGCTTAAACTGTCTGCGGGTAAGACCGAGGCTATAATTCTCAAGGGACCAAGGAAAAGGGACGGGATAACATTTGAGTGTGCAGGAAAGAGAGTGGTTCCAACGAAATGCGTGAGGTATTTAGGGGTGACTCTGAGTCAAAACGGAAAGTGGGGGTAACACGTAAAAGTGATGACTCGAAGAGCTGGCTCAAAAGAGGGCCTAAAACTGAGAGGAGGAGAGCCCTTCATTCTGTTGTGCAATCGATCGTCCTCTACGCTGCGCCTATCTGCAGTTTTAACAAAGCCATAAAGAAAGCAGCTCACTCGAGCAGATAGGAAGAGTCTATTGAGGGTGGCGTGTGCATACAGAACAGTCTCTGCCGAGGCGTTAGGAGTTATCACCAGGTGTATTCCGATGTACGTGCTAGTGAAGGAAAGAGGAAGAATATACGAGAAAAGAAATGAAGATACAGCAACAGAACGTTTAAAAAAAGAAAAAAGGGAAAGGTCTATAATAGTGTGGCAAGAGGAATGGGATGAGATGAGAAGGGTGGCGCAGTGGACGAAGTCGTTGATTCCTAATTTGAGAAGATGGATGGATTGCGGGCACCAGCGTTTGGATTATTTCCTGACGCAGATGCTCACATTACATTAGATCAGGACATGGTTGCTTTAGGCAGGGCATACCTTTACAGATTTGGAAAGGCAGAAAATGACAAATGCCTGTATTGTGAAATATCGGACACTGTCTCACACACTCTATTGGTATGCGATAGATGGATAGGTGAGAATAGCCTGCTTGAAAGAGAGATAGGAAGTAGGGTGCAATCAGTTACGGAACTAGTGGAGGAGATGCTTAGGTCGTCAGATCGATGGAGAGCAGCTCAGAGATATGTGAGGAGAACATTAGAAAGAAAGGAACAAGAAGAAAGGCAACCCGGAGGTAGGCAGGATGCCCAGGACCGATCAAGAAGATAAGACAGAATGAGAAGGGGTGAGATTGAACATGAACAGGGAGGAATAGAGGGAGAGAAGAATTCCGTCGTAGTGAGAAAGGGCTAGAATGCGTGAAAATTGTGCGAGAATGAATTATCGGGTGAATGCCGTGCCGATGTTGCGTCCCAATCAGGGCGATCCGGCTGGTAATTCACCGATGAGGAGGGTGTTATTTTAGCAGGTAGGTCTCTAGCATTGACGGCGATAGTGTCCGAACAACCCTAGCGTGCGGCCTCGGATATCATCGTGGCCACGCTGGAGAAGTCCTGCATAACCGAGGCTGGAACGCGGTTCTGCCCACCTTCTAGGACCGAGGTATGTTTCGAACAGTTGGACCACCCCCTCATAAAAGAAAACAAAACCATGATAAACCATATTACCATGGTATGGTAAGTTTTAAGCTTTTGTATGAATTTCTTTCAGATATTCAAAGTAATTTATCATGTAATTTTAGAAGGCTACGGAACGTATCCCTATTTTTTCAAGGCAAGTAATATCTTTTTAATGCGATTTTTTTATATACGCTTTTCTGTGGAACGTATCCACCGCATAAAACGAGACGTTACTGTATTTGATATTTGGAAGGGTGTACAGTACAGACCCCTGGTCATCCCCTGGCTACCTTTACTGCTATGGCTTGTAACCTCTGGAGAATAAACTCTCCACTGTCTCAAGGCTTCCAATGCTCTCGTTAATAAGTAGAATTTATCCATTTAATGGTAGAACTTGCCATTTAAACTGCACTGTTTTCATTTATCCATTTTGAATTTTTTTATACTTAATGAGCATGTCTAGGCTCATATTATATCAGCGAAGGGGGTAAAAAATAAAACACAATTTTCTCAAAAAATTTATTCACAAAAATAAAACGAATGTATGCAAAAATTTAGTAACAACGCCATATCTACTTTTGATTTTAATTGAAAACTGTACAAAACAACATATTCTTATTCTCAAAATATCGTGAACATTTTAACCGTCACATAACAGATGAAATTGTATAAAAATTATATTATTTATAAACTTTGATCAAATAAAAGGGAGATATCGAGCACAGTTTTATTAATTAAATCTTGCCCAAGTACTTTCGCTTCCTAGAGCATCTTCAGGGGCATTTCGTCAATTTTGGCCTATCCAGCAACTATAGAATGTCATAAACATAAAATTGTACATCACACTACCATAGAAAAACCGATCACATAGAAGCGACACAACGGTCCAAAAGCGTGTACCATTTTTGTATACGCATGCCCGATTCTGGTTGTGTAACTGTCAAAAACACGTGCTTATTCTTTAATTCTGGTTGTTTTCGATAGTCCGTAGGCGTCTTTGGTAAATACTCGACACAACAAGTGCATTTGACCATTTATATAATTTATTTATAGTTAAAAGGTTATAGTTATAGTTTATAGTTATAGTTAAATATATAAGTTTATAGTTATAGTTTATAGTTAAAAGTTTAATTTATATATATTTAAAATGTCTGGATATATTTGTGCGATTCGCGGATGTTCATCTGTGACAGGAAAAGGAATAAGTTTATTTAGATTTCCTAAGAATAATAACAGGTAATTACTATTGCTTTGTAATTATTATTAGTTATTACATAATAGTATTGGTTTGACTTTCGAACAGTAAGCCGACGCCGACGTGTCTGTCCGACCTATAAAAAATAAACTTTGGTCTGCCAAGGGATAGTTCAAAATGAAAACATTAAATTTGGTGTCAGTGCTATTTCTTTTATTGAAAGACGCAAGTCTCCGAAGGCTCAGGTCAAAAAATCAACAGATGGTGGCCCGGCGTCAGTGCGCTCGAAGACAACAATACGAATATAGTATTTTTAGGAAATAAAAATATATAGAGGGTTTTATACACGAGAATATTTTATTTAAGAGCGTAGGCGCAAAATTTCGGGCAAATGTTTTTTAAATGTATTCATTTTTTTCGAATCCTGAAAAAACTAATAAGTATTTTTGAAAAATTTAAACGCAGAATGAAAGACCACATTATTACTGAGGGCCAAAAGTCCCCGAAAACTTCTATAATGTTTATTTTAATAAGTTACAGGGGTGAAAAAAAAAAGAGAAAATTTAGTGTGATTTTTAATTTCAAATATCTCATTCAAAAAAACTTTTTGTTTATTCTAAGGGACTTTCGGCCCTCGGTAATAATGTAATCTTTCATTCTGTGTTTAAATTTTTCAAAAATATTTGTTAGTTTTCTCAGGATTCCAAAAAAATGTTAAAAAGCATTGGCCCGAAATTTTGCGCCTACGCTCTTAAACGAAACAAAGAAATTACTAAAATGCTCAAACTAAAAATTGTTGGAAACATAATTAGACCGATAATTGGGAAATCTTAAAATTACAATAGAACAAGACTTCAAAATTGCAAAAACATGGTTGCAAATAAACAAACTTACATTAAATTATGAAAAAACTAAATAGGTACTCATCTACTTTTTGCTATATACAAAAGTTGTCTGCCAATTTTTAATTCGTTAAATATAAATAAAAAAGATCAAATATATGGATCGAAGTACATAAAATATTTAGGAGTTTTAAATGGGAATTACAAATAAAAAATATTAAAACTTTATTTGTTGCATATCTCAATGTTTAGTGACATTTTTGTGACTTAGTCAGGAGAAAACTGTAAATTTATTAAGATTAGATATTGACAAAAGTTAAATATTTCATAACTTACAATATACTTAGAATATACTAATACTCTTATAGTTGTAAGTAATAAAGTATTATTTATAAATACAGAAAAAGTTCTTTGTTTAAAATTTGTTCTGTTAAAAATTTGTAGTGCCAAAGTGTGGATAGAAGCTTGCAGACGAGAACACTTTATAATAATTATAGGATTTGTGAACTGCATTTTGAAGATAATGTTATTGTAAAAGGAAATAAAAGAAAAACATTGGCGCATGACGCAGTACCTTAAATGATCTTTGTTATTTATATTTAACGAATTAAAAATTGGCAGACAACTTTTGTATAGGTATAGCAAAAAGTAGATGAGTACCTATTTAGTTTTTCATAATTTAATGTAAGTTTGTTTATTTGCAACCATGTTTTTGCAATTTTGAAGTCTTGTTCTGTTGTAATTTTAAGATTTTTAGTAATTTCTTTGTTTCGCTTAAGAGCGTAGGCGCAAAATTTCGGGCCAATCCTTTTTAAATACAATCATTTTTTTCGAATCCTGAGAAAACTAACAAATATTTTTGAAAAATTTAAACACAGAATGAAAGATTACATTATTACCAAGGGCCGAAAGTCCCTTAGAATAAACAAAAAGTTTTTTTGAATGAGATATTTGAAATTAAAAATTACACTACATTTTCTCTTTTTTTTCACCCCTGTAACTTATTAAAATAAACATTATAGGTGTTTTCAGGGACTTTCGGCCCTCAGTAATAATGTAGTGTTTCATTCTGCGTTTAAATTTTTCAAAAATACTTATTAGTTTTTTCAGGATTCGAAAAAAATGAATGCATTTAAAAAACATTGGCCCGAAATTTTGCGCCTACGCTCTTAAGAATTTATATTGTGTGATATGCCCACTGACTATTAATTTTCTGGTTGTTAGCTGTCATTGGCGGCTTGGCCACGTAACTTCAAAGGACTGTCGCTTCTCTGTGTTCGGTTGTTCTCTGACACTACACTACACAATGACAAACACTTTAAAAAATTTTTAAAATAGGCGAAGCTGCATTATGGTCGGCATCAGGAGAGAGAATGATCATTCTCTCCGAACATAATGTAGCTTCGCCTATTTTAAAAAAATTTTAAAGTGTTTGTCATTGTGTAGTGTAGTGTGATGTACAATTTTATGTTTATGACATTCTATAATTGCTGGATAGGCCAAAATTGACGAAATGCCCTTGAAGATGCTCTAGGAAGCGAAAGTACTTGGGCAAGATTTAATTAATAAAACTGTGCTCGATATCTTCCTTTTATTTGATCAAAGTTCATTTACTCGAGCATTCAATCTTATATCAATATATTATTTATATTTTAGACATCTGGTCTCGGAATATAGTCAAAACATTTTACTGAATTTGTCAATATATATATATATATATATATATATATATATATATATATATATATATATATATATATATATATATATTACAGGGAGTCAAATTAAAGTGTATATTAGTTCTGAAAATTGATAACGCTGTATAGAGGGCGCCAGTAAAAACAACAATACAGCTCCAATCGATTTCAACATTTTTTGTAAGATTCATATGTTTGTTTTCCTATATATAAATTCGCTTAGTTAAACATAAAAGTCACACAGTTGTATTAGCGTCCTCTTAAAATATCTAATGACATATTTAGTATAGGCCGGTTACAGATAATTGAGAAATTTAAAGAGATAGACCAATTTGTGTACGAGTGATACCGAACAAAATATATCCATGTGCTTAGATCAAATGACATCTGTTTTAATAGTTCCTCTTTAATATTTTGCCTTATTACAGGATAGTATTCAGAAAAAGTTTTTAAATTTCCACGAAATTCTGAACGAGCGATAACAAAACTGATGTGGCTTTCGGTATTGTTATACATATAATTTTTAGTTTAAACTCTGTAAAGAGAGCACGCATTTATTAGTGACGATTTCGCAATCAGAAAATATTAAGTAAATAAAAATGAGGCGTCCATGGGAGAATAGTGCATTAGAAATTGTTGAAGAAAATGAGGAAATTCTACCACCAAATAATCCTGAAAATGTTGCTGGACCAAGTAGAGGAAGTATTAAAAAGCCAGAAAAAAAACATTTATCGAAAGACGCTAAAGAAATTGTGTTAAATGTGTTTAATGGATTATATGAAGATTGGAACGGCACGCGAGTGTTTTAAAAACTGCGGCTTTAACAAAAGTTTCATGTGCTACTGTATATCGAATTATAAAGGAGGGCATTACAAATAGACAAAAAAGGAGCGACTTTGGACGACATCGATCTATTGAGCAACATCTTTTAGGTCTCATTTCAGAAACCATTTATAATATGTTTGCAGGTAATATTATACCCACACTTAATCAAATTTTAGCTGAATTAAAATCTAAAAATATTATTAATTGTTGTAAATCAACTTTAAGAAAATTTTTACTATCAAATGGTTTTAAATATAAAACAATCAATAAACGACATACTATAATGGAAAGTGCCCGTTTAATAAAATGGCATAATGAATATTTGGAAAAGATAACCGAGTATAGAAATAGCGGAAGAAAAATTTATTACTTAGATGAAACGTGGTTTGACACTAACGAAACGATTGGAAAAGGTTGGAGTAATGACAATGTAAAGTGCAAAGTTAATGTACCAGCTTCCAGGGGAAGACGGTTGGGTAACCGATGGCTTACTATTAAGTGCAAAAGACATTAAAGACAGTTGTTTGGACTATCATCAAGATATTACGGGTGAACTTTTCGAACCGTGGTTTAAAAATAACTTATTACCAAATTTAGCAGACAACAGTGTTATTGTTTTAGATATCATTCTAGACAACTTAAACAAATTCCGAATAAATACTCTAGAAAGGATGAATTGCAAGATTTTTTATTATCACAAGATTTATATTTTGAAGATTGGTATACTAAAGACCAATTAGTAGAGGTACTTAATACAAAATTATTTGTAAAGGAATATATTATTGATGATGCAGCAAGTAAAAATGGACATACAACTTTAAGACTACCACCATATTACTGCGTTTTAAATCCAATAGAGCTGTTATGGTCTCAACTGAAATATAATGTGAGACAAAAAAATGTAAGTCCAAAATGTTACAACACTGTCGTGAAACTAATAGATTCTGACTTTAAAAATATCTCTGAGGATAACTGGAAGAACACAATAGAGCACGTAAAAAATATCGAAAAAGAATATCTTAAAAACATTCCTGTTTTAAATAAAATTATTATCAATGTGGAGAACAGTGATTCAGAGGAAGAAAGTGACGAAGTGTAATACCAAGACAACTTTCTCTCAATACTGAGCTTACCCGGAATATTTTCTTACATAATCAGATGTAGGGATTATCGACATATATTCAACACCAAACTACTGCTTCAATTTAAAAAAAAAACTTAGCCTTATTATGAAAACTTCACTTATTGTTGCAATATATATATATATCTTTTAAAATCAGTTCTTAGGAGAAAATAATAATGTAAGTAAGTGTTGACTAGATAAACTTTTAATTTTTACTTCAAGGTTTTATAAATTATTTAAATATATATTTTTTATCTTTAAGTGCCTACCGTTCGCTCAATTATTAATTAGTTTTTGTATACAAACCAATTATTGTTTAAACATTTTATAGAAAATGCATTGTAGAAATATGATTAAAGTAATTTAAACTTACACAAAATCATCAATACATAAAATTAAGCTTTGTTTATAACAATACAAATTTATAGAACCAATTTCTTATAAAATATACCATATTATAATTCATTTAGGTAGGTACTATCCTGTTCTTCACTGTTCATAGTGCTGCTTATCGCATTTTTCTCAAATAAATATAACCGACCTATACCTGCGATCTAATTACAATCCTGATTCTTTTGATTTTTTACTATTCTAAAGCTTTTGATTTTTTAACGCTTAACCACTCTCTATTGATTTCACTATTTAAGTACATTGGTATGTCTAAGCGGGCATATAATATGCTATATATCTAGTTATCCCAGTAATAGAAGTCAATCTTTCGATTACAATGGTAAGACATCGAATAAGACGTCTTAAAACAAACAAAGCGGTACTACAGGGCTCTATATTGAGTCCCACATTATTTAGCATATACACTTCAAACTTTGCTGCTAACTTTCTCTCCTGTACTCAGCACTATTTTGCTGATGACACTCAGATCTATTTATTTGTTCATCCTGATGAATTTAAACAAGTAGTGGCTGCAATTAATTATAATTTAGAAAGAGTTTCTTAATTCTCTTTGCCTTCTTAATGAAAACAAATTGGTAGGTATAGTGTTTAATCCAGCTACACACAGAAATACTCTGAAGGACCCTTCTTCGAACAAAGTAAGCTGTCGATTTCGCCGATACTTATCATCATTTATAGATTAACCAATGACTTTCCACAAAAACAAATCAAGAAACAAGCCTCACTCAGTGTCGATGATGGAGCTATTTTTATATATTTCTGTCGAGAAATTTATACCAGATATTTGGAGGAGCATCCTGTGGAAATTGGAGGATTCGATGAGAACGGTGAACCAATCACTGTGGAAATAGACGCCTACAAGATCGAGGTGCTTATAGGCACGGAAAATGGATTTTTGGAGGTGTGGATAGAAATAGTGGGAAGTTTTTCATAACACCACTGGCAGCAAAAAGTAAAGAAACACTTTTACCCATCATATTCTAATATGTTAATGTTACAAATATTCTTCTTCTCATGGCGCCGACTCCTTTCGAAGGTTGGCGATCCAAATGGCAATTGTAGTTTTGGAAAATGCTGCGCGAAAGATTTCTGCGGATGAGCGGTCGAACCATCTCCTCAGGTCTTTCAGCCACGAGTTCTGGCGGCTTCCTACTGAGGATATCAAATATATATCCAGGGAATAAAGTAATATTATTTTCTTAATGATTTTATCGGGATCAATCATTGTTTCTGATAGATGGAGAGCGTATGCCAATATAGGTCGCCTGGGCGGTGGGGTGTATGAACACAGGATTAAATTTTAGACTTCTGCCCAGAAAAACCTTTGCCACCCCACAAGAAACATCTGCGGCAGGATTTAAAGTCAGCAAACAGAGGATAACGGTGAGAGCGTTTAAGAACATAAACATGGAAACTCTACCAGTGGATCACCCGTCGCAGAATTCAGCATGGATGGACACATATTTGTTCAGGGAATAGTTTGTGTGCGAATTTGTTCCAAAAGTGAAAAACAATTTGACAAAATTAGATCTGCCCATCAAAGCACTTCTACTGCTTGACAACGCGCCTACTCACCAGGAAGGTCTTCAGTGTGACGATGAAAAAGAAATTAAACTGCTGTTCCTGACACCGAATGTAACCAGTCTTCAACAGCCAATGGACCAAAGGGTCATTGAGTTCTTCAAGAGAAAACTGCTTTCTGAAGTTCTTTCCAAACTGGACGCTGATGACAACTTAGACCTCTTAAAAGTGCTGAAAGCAGTTATGAAGGATGTTGTGTACATGTAGGCCAAGCTATACGATGAAATTGTCGTTTGTAAAGTCTTGGAAAAAACTTTGACCAAATATAGAAGATAATATTCACCAAGCAAACACATCAGCAGATGAGCCAAACAACATTCTTGTTAACGAACCTGATGACAATGCAGCTCTATTGCACGACCTTCAGCAACTACCGAGTCCTATTGTCGAAGATGTTTTGGAGTGGATCAACTTTGAAAAGGAGCTACACAACGAGGTTTTGAACGACGACGAAATCGCCGAGTGTGTCATTCGCCAAAAAAATGAGAAGGATACCGATACAGATGCTGTTGAGAATGAAGAGGAAGATGAAGAAAATAAAATGAGCCACGCTGAAGGCAAAGCAGCTCTGCAACTGGCAGTTACCTATGTCGAACAGCAAAAAGAAACAACTGCCATCCATTAAAAAGTGGCGTGACTTTGCACATCAAAAATCATTAGAAAAGAAAATTCAGAAAAAAAATTACTGACTTTTTTAAATTTTTAAGAAGCCAAACCACCAATATGCAATATTTTTAAATTTTATTAGGGCTAGAGTTCTGTAAGTATTGTTTTATAGTATTTTTGTAACGGTCTATCTTTTCATATGTGTTAAATATATGTCAGAGTATCCCTATGTGTTGTCTTCTACTTAATGTAGAAGTGTTTTGTTTTTGCTAGATCCATACAAACAATAAATGGGCATTTTTTAGATAAGCATCGGTTAGTTCAGCCTAGGTTTCGGTCCCGAGGTGACCGAACTTACAGGAGTCTACTGTACCAACAAATATAGTTTATATTAATTTAAGAAACATTAAAATCTTAAAATAGCAGAATTTAACTTCTTTTGCACTTTTAACTTTATTATTTATACTGAAATTTTACGATTTACTTTTTAAAAATTGTTTTAAAACTATTTACTTCTTTGTTGGTATTGCTTTTGATTGCATACGGTATATGTCTCATTTTTAATGTAAATTTAGCTAATTTGTTATGTGCTAAATTGAATTTTTCTTGATTTTTCCCATTTTGTGTTTGTTTTCCATGTTTAATTAATTAATGAATATATATAGCATGCTTTTTCCCGATTTTGAATATAGCTACGTTTACGTTGCACTATTTTGTAGGATAACCAAATATTGGTTATGAGCATAGACATATAATACAAATACCTAACGTGACCAATAGGACTTTTTATCAAAAAATAGTGAAAGCCATTTTTTTCGAACAGACATTTTGTAAACAAACAGGTTGTTAGTAATATAAATAATAATATATACTTCATCTAATTTACTTACCGTCGCACGTCATCCGCGTCATAGCCCGTGAGGTCACACGATACCAACACGAAATATTTAGGCGGTAGGTGCGTTCTTTTTTAGAATCACTTTGCCGAGTACACTGGCATTACAGCCACTAGACATATTTTATTATCTATTAATGTTAACTTAAAGAAATATACAATAATATGTTTCATTTAATATTGTATTGTATTGTATAAATGCGTTATAAAGCGTTTTTATGAAGAACATTTGTTCGGAACACACTGCAACTGTAATCGAACGAAGGTGATATTTTGGCATAAATTGGTAACACTTATTTGACAGTTGCGGTGTTGACTAATGTTAATAAGTAATGAAAAAAGTGTTGTTTTTGTTTAAGTATTCCATTTTACATCTTTATACTACGCATACAAGCGGCTCAAATTGTTTTTAACAAGATTATTTTTTAACTCTTGTTTTGTTTCTATTTATTTACATTAAATATTAATTTATTTTGTTATATAATCCACTTTTACAATAATTATGTGACCTATTTGATTTAAAATGTATTCACGATTTTTTTATACTTTGGCAACTTCGATCTCGGTCATGATAAAGACGTGCAAAGGTAAGTAAATTAGATGGACTGTAGATAATTAATATAAAAAATAACAAAAGTCTAGTTATTGAAAAAAATAAAGTGCCACAATTGGCAAATCAATTATTATTATGATGCCTGTACAAAAAGGAACAACGAAGCGGTGTTGTGATGGAATATGTAAGAGTAATACACGTTCTAAATCATTTAAAGACAATACATATATATTATTTTATAAATTTTCTCAAGCCTTCTTTATAAGCAATGTTATTTCTTTATTAAATAAAAAGTATTTATTTAATAAATATTTCTTTATAAATTTACAAATCTGTCTGTACTAAAAACATGGCGGCCGATGAAAAGTCCTACGGGAAGATCACGTGGTCGATAAATCCGGCCCATTAGAAAGGGATGCGGAGACTGTTTTGCGTCAGTTTTCTCTGTCGCGCTTGGAGAACGGGACTGTATTGCAGCGCTCAGTCTATTTGTATTATATTTCTATGGTTATGAACACATATGCTTGGTTGTATAGTAATTCTCAGTCTATAATTCTTAAATTTACTAGACAGTTGAGACTGGGATCATCGAACCTAATATAAATACATTAATTGTAGAAATGAATAACAAACATCTAATCTGAAAGGAAATAATTGCTTATAGATTGCTAGAATGTCCAGAAACATAACCTCAAACAAAATCCATTAAAATATTCAGCGTAATCATCAAACAGTGTCAATGTTAGTCGAATAGTCGAATAGTTGCATAACCTTTCGAAACGTCTTATCTTTGTAATTAAAATTGTATGTAAAAATGTTTCAGAATCACACTTATTTTATTATTAAAATTCTCAGACAGTCTTTAAATTATTTTACAACCCCATTAATACATCAACTTAAAAATAAATTATTTTTATATGAGAACATACATTACTTTTTATGGGCAAGCTTGATTTGATAAATATTCTGTTCAGGAATCTGGATTAAGGTCGTATACTGAGGTTCCAATGTACTGTTTTCTCTAGCAGTAAAATACGAGGGCGGTCCGATAAGTAATTTAGCCACAGCACCAGATGGCGCCACTATCGCAAGAGAAATTTACTATAGAAAATTCTCGTAGACGGCTACTGTCAAAATTTCAGCCGAATCGAACTTGTAAGTTTGTTAAGCCGACTTGTGGGCGGATTTTAGACAAATAGAAAAAGAGCAATATCGGTCGATGGTTCGTTTCTTGTTTTTGGAAGGGAAAATGGCGCAACGATATCAAAAAGCACTTGGATGTTGCAAGCGACCGTCTAAAATTGGTTTAACAAGTTTCAACGTCGTCGCACGTCTTTTTTTTTATGAGTCACGCCCAGGTAAATGAAAGTGCGCGAGATAGCTGAGACAGTAGACATCTGAGAAAAGACCGCGTGGGTCATATCGTGCATACATTTTTGGGCATGAAGCAGTCAGCAGAAGCACAGCAGTGTTTAACACTTGTACACACCAAAGACTGAAACACACCGTTTTCTGAGATTCACACATCACGAATTCACCTTAAGAAGAGTAAAACGATCGCAGGGCTCTACTATACCGATTTATTGTACCGATTCGGCTCCGAATTCCAGAAAAAATGGCCCATTTGCAAAGAAAAAGTCCCCTTCCACCATGACAACGGGGCGGCTCAAACCTCTGCCGTCGCCACGGCAAAATTAGTCGAAATGCTGCCTCATCCACCGCATTTTCGAGATTTGAGCCCGTGCGACTTCTTTTTGGTTCAAAACTTGAAAAAGTCACTCGCGGGATTGAAATTTGAGCCGAATGAGGAGGTCATCGCCGCCATTGAGACCTACTTTGGAAACTTCGAGAAAACGCATTTTTCAGACGGGTTAAGTAAGTTGGAGCATCGCTGAGTCAAGTGAATCGAGAAGGCTATGTTCAGAAATACAGTACATTCAACCAACTTACACCTCTAAACAATTAACGGAATTCGCAGAAAACCTTTCGCTGTAGTAAAAGGCACGGTAAACTGCACTGGAGTTCCCCATAATGTCATTAACCCGTTTTTCGTAGTTTTGCATGTTTTGTTTTATATTTTTTTAATAAATAGTATTCTTGCATAATATTATTTAACGTAAATTTCTTTCACCTACTTGTTTAATAATTTTTTTTCTGAAACAAATACTACCGTGCTAAGGATAATTTATATTTAAAGTAGATGTACAAAGTATTAAAATATCACTTTTAATTTTTGTTAAAAGATACTTCGGAGTGAACTACAACATTTTGTCAATTTAAATAGTGGTGGTTAGATTGACCATATGTCTGTTAGAGTGTACCGTTTTTGAGACGTCTGCGGTTATTGGTTAAAGTTAGAGTTTTGGTAAATATATTTAACCCTTTATTTTCAAATGAAAATACTTGTCCTAAAAATAAAATAATTGTGGGAAACATTTTAATTTGTTTATGTACGGTTTCCAACCATTTCTAAACTTTTATCATTACAATCGGCATTCCTAATGATCATTAGGCTAATTTGCTTAATGTGTTTAGGATCTTTGTAAGCGGTTATATTTATTTTTACCTCTCAAGCACAACAGTTAGAAAGTTTCTGTCATATTGATCTAAACTCAGTATATTGCAATTCAAACGTGTAGTTTCAAGTGACCATCATGCCTAGACGTAAGATGGATATTGATGAAGTGATTTTAAATGTGCATAAATACTTTACCATGGAAAGAGACAATGGTTGACCTTTAAAGTCATTATTATGTATAAATCAACGCGTTTGTGACGCACTCGGGATAAGTGAAAATAAGTTAAAAACTGTAATGAAGACTGTGAGAGATTCTCAAGAAGATCTTACTGTGACTGAGTATCACGAAGACAAGAAAATAATTCGTAAATATTCTAGCAGCATTGACTTGCCTGATGGAGAAAAATTTGAAATTCGCAATATTTTGTATCGAATGCGTGAAAACAATCAACATATTAATTTAGATACTTTACTGGCCAAAATAAGAGAAAGACAAGTTTCTGAAATTAAGAGGACTAGCCTTTGGAAAATGTTAAGAGATTTAGGATTTACATTCCAAAAAAAATAATAGGTTACTTTTATGAGAAAGGAGTAGTGTGGTTCACAAAAGAAATAAATTTTTGAGAAAATATACTAGATTTAAATCTGAAAATGCAACATTCTATATACGTATACTTAGATGAGACATGGATATTTGCAAAGGGTGAAATTAAAAGAATTTGGCCAGACGACAGCATAAAATCATCAAAACACACAGATAGCGAAGGCAAAAAGACACATCATTCTTCATGCAGGAGGGAAAGAAGGCTTTATAGTAAACGCAGATTTGATGTTTTCTTCACAATCAAAATCTGCTGATTACCATGAAAACATGAATGCAAAGACGTTTGTTAAATGCCTTGAGGAGAAACTGTTACCTAGTCTGAGTGAACAATCAGTTATAGTTTTAGATAATAATGCACCTTACCATTCGGAGATTTTGGAGAAATAACCAAAACAGTCGTGGAACGTACCGAGCATAAAAAATTGGTTAGTTAAAAATAATATCAATTTTCCGGAATACGCCTTCAAATCAGAGTTACTGGAAATTTCTTCGAAACGTAATGAAAAACCAACAGTTCATATAGTTGACCAAATTATATCAAGAAAAATTAATAGAAGAGTGGTGGATCCGGGAAAATAAAATTAGTGAAATTAATCCAGTGATTACAGATATACATAATGATAGCGGTAGTGAATTTAGTGACGATGATGATGATTTATAAATTTAAATAACCAGTAAGTACCCTGCTATAATGTTATGTACAAAATAATTGTACACCAGGTTAACCATTATATTTATACATTCATTATTAGCCAAATAAACAATAATATTTAAAATTCCATTTGAATTTTTGCTCCTAATTTTATACAAATTAACTCTAACTGATAATACAAGCAAAAATATTCTAAACAAAGTAATTAAAAAGATTATGGAGAACTCCAGTGCAGTTTACCGTTCCTTTTACTACAAACAAAGGTTTTCTGCGAATTCCATTAATCGTTTATATCTGTAAGTTGGTTGAATGTACTGTAAATGGCCACATGTCCAAAATTTTCGTTTTTTGTAGGTTAAGTTTATCTGACCGACCTCGTATATAGGACATGAAGTGTAGAATTAATGCTATTCAAAACAAATACCACTATACACAGATATATTAGGTTAGGTTTGACAGATTTTCGCGCGCCTTTATTTAAAATTCGGAATTTATGAGAATATATTAAAAAGAATTACAAATTTCAAAACGTTAATTTCTGAATAGTTTATTAAAACAGATATTATTCCGAGCCAGAGGTGTAAACATACTCCGTAGTAAAATTTAAAAGCATTAATTTATTCTTCTCTCCTGTGGAGATAAGTTGAAATGTTAGATTCCGTATAATCCAAGATTTTCCTTTGACACTGCCTAATGTACTGCTGTTGCTTGTGGTAGATCTTCAAACAGCCTTTGATAGCGATGAAGGTAAACCCGCCCAGAACTGTTTTGTGAAAATTCGACCTAATGGAATCGAAGAAGAATTTTCCGAACATGTTAGCGATGGTCGGCATTAACAGGGCACCGCAGAGAACTCTCGTGGCAGATACTGGATTTGAAAGCGGTGGGATGTCTTCATTATTCGATGTTTCTGACGAGCTAGAATTCATTTCTAGTCTGGTACATTCGCTAAATAAAAAAAGCTATTATTGGAAAATGATACTGGATTTACGAATATTTTCAGTCTAATCCAAAGTCTCACTTGAATCATAATGATTGTTGCAAAAGTGTTTAAATAAAAATTGAATCTTATAATTTATTAAATTGGTTGTCTATACCGATAACCCTCTACTTCTGATGCTGTATTTTTAGACAATTTTGAGAATATTTTTGACATTATATTTTGTTCTAACCTGAAATGTATTGTGGCTGGAGATTTTAACATAGATTTGTTGTCCACAAGTTTTTATAGAGGTAAAATTAAGAGATTGTTTTTACAATATGGAATTGAACAGATTACACAGTGGTGCAATTTAAAATTCACTGAAATTCATACTATTTTATAATAACAATTTGTCTCCATTGTTAAAATATGACAATAAAATTCTTACCTAAATGGAAAAACATTTCTTATGATTGGAATTTTCGATAGGTTCTTCCTCATAAAGGTAAGCACTGCATCTTCCCATCTAATCATTTTGCCCAGTACTAAAGCTACCGGTATAGCTGGCAAACCTATCAATAAAACTAGAGGATCAGCTTGTTCCATTATTGCCAAACCTTCTTTTTGTCCAATTACCTAAAATGTTTCTAAATAACCACAATGTTTTATTGATTCTTGATAAAAATCTGTCCTAGGTATCTAACGCAGTGCCTATCAATATAAAATTGTAATCCTACACAGGCTACTAAATATAAACAACACACGAAAACAATAAGTTCTATGAGTCATATACTTATTTGATTTGCTAAATGTTATAATCCTCAGTTTCTTATGTTTAGTAAGTAATCTGGTTAATTTTGGTAATTGTTTGTCATAATAATACTATTTTATTACAGAATCTCATATCCAAGAAGAAGAAGAATATCCTGGTTGCTAACCTGAGAACATGGTATAAAAGTACCTCCACACAGCTATTCCATATAGCAACCAACAAAGTAGTCATAACCAGAATGATCGCCAACGTTCGGAAAGGACAGGCACCATAAGAAGATATCCAATGCCTAATAAAATGTATTTAAACTTCTGGACAGAGCACGTGACCAACGAAGAGGTACTACGCCGGATAGGTAAAGAGAGAGAGGTAGGAATAAGTATAAAGAAAAGAAAGTTGGAATACTTGGGTCACGTTATGAGACATAATAAATATAGAGTACTACAGCTGATTGTTCAAGGGAACATAGACAGCAGAAGGGGTCCAGGGAGGAGAAGACACTCGTGGCTCCAAAACTTGTGGCAATGGTTCGGATTGTCATCTACTGAACTATTCAGATCTGCCGTAAACAAAGTCAGAATAGCCATGTTGATTGCCAACGTTCGGAACGGACAAGGCACATGAAGAAGAAGAAGATAAAACTTGCATGAGCTTTCCTTCTTCTACAGTGTGACTTATTTAGATTCGAAACACCTATACCATTTGAAGTTGATAATATTATCTTTTAAGTGTCATGTAATAAAAGATCTACTTCGGAACATAATTTAAAATGTTAATTCAAGTTTCCAAGACATACTACACTACTTTTTCTTAACCAAAAATGGAGAATTTTTATTGGTGATATATGAGTTTGAAACGGTAGAACACTTTAAATATCTTTAGGTCTCAGTTAATGGAACTAATGATAGAAGCATAATAATCAATAAAAGAATTCTGGCAGGAAACGGAAATACAATTTCCTCAAAGATAAGAAGTTTACTCAGAATACTAAACTGAAAATTTACAGAGCAGCAATTAGACCAGTAATCATCTATGGTGCTGAAGTAATGTACTTGACACAGAAAGATGAAGAAAGACTGAGCATCCTAGAGAGAACAATCATTCGGAGAATAGCAGGCCTACTACACTTGGTAATAATGAATTTGAAAAAACTGATGAACTGAAGACTGAAAATGACTGAGATGGGAGAACCAGATAATTGCAGACCTTAAGAAGTTGGGGTCAGAGAATGAAAAATCATAAGCAAAAAGAGAAAAGACTGGAGAAATATTTTAGGAAGTCACACAACAAATTTATTGTAAAACCAAGATGTTAATGTACACTGAATCCCTGCCACAAATGAATCAGAAGAGAGAAAAGGGGGTGTACAAGTTCAAAGTACATATATATGTTAAACAGTAAAGACAACAGTGTACCTTGTTCTATTCATATAGCAAAATCTTACCTGCATAATTGTTATGGCGCCATAAGTGACTGCACACCAATATATAGCTCCTACAACTATCCCTGCTGCTAAGAAGGGACATCCTTTGTAAATAAAACTATCCACTGTGTCCAATACCAAAACTAAAACACCCATATTCGGAAAAACTATTATATATTCTGTTTGGCATTGTGGACATGTCACTTTTCCAAGATTACCACCTTTTTGTTTTTCGTCTACCCACCTTTGTAAACAAGCTTGATGAACCTACAAAATTAAAAGTTACTGTATTTTCTAGGGGTCTAAAAACTTAAATTATTCAATATAAGTAGTATGTTTAATGGGACAATTATTACAAAAAAAAGTAGCATATATATATTACATATATGTATATATATATATATATATATATATATATAAATATATATATATATATAAATATATATATATATATATATATATATATATATATATATATATATATATATATATAATTTGGAAGAGGATTGGATTAAGGATATATAATCGCTCTGTCTGCAGAAGCTCTCAAATAGAGGTGTGCTTATTAGTTCTTTTAGACGAACTAGTTCAAGAGAAGTATTTCACAAAAATGAACTAGTTCAGTGAACTAGTTCGCGAAAGAACTATTTGTAGGACCGAAATCGAAATCCAACCCTAACATAACTGGTTGCCAGATGTCTCGTCTTATCATCACACAAGCTCGGCGCGGCCGCGCGTTTTCTTCCGTTTTCAGTCAGTCTTTCACTACCGTACAAGTAGTTCGGGTTCGGAACCATTTCTTTCGATCGTATGTTTATGTTTAAATGTTTTAAATTTATTTCTCAAATGTTTTGCAAATAACATTTTTTTATTTGCAAAAAATTATTAAGATTTGTTTTTTATTAACCGTTTTAAATATAAATATGGTTCACGTATGATTTATTTTTATATTTACGTATATTTAAACTCATAGGTATCTATATTAGGTTATTTCTAAAAGAACCTTACAAAAAAAATCAGTGAATTTTCTAGGAACATTAAATAACACATATTCATTCTCACTTTTACATAAAATTATATTTTATGGAGATGCATCAATCATTTTAACCAACTTAAAATTGTTATTTCAAAATTACAATACGAGAAACAACACAGCATGTCAACATTCAAGCCAATGCATGGGCAAAATCCGAACCATTATGATATTAAGATAAGACTGTTTATGTTATTGTCAAGTTTATAAGAATTATGATCTGTTATCTGAGGCTAATCGACACTTCTTTTTTTAAACTATTCAGTCCATCCCATTCTCAAAATAATAAATATATGATCTCATTCATTCATTATTTTCTTCTTTAAAAGTTGAGACACAATTTATAATGCAAATCGTTCGCAGTGAACTAGTTCTATGAAAATTAATGAACTAGTTCAATTAGTTCAGTTGAAAGAATCGTTCATTTGAACTATTTCGATGGTGAACTACACATCTCTACTCTCAAACATTTTAAACTTTTCAATATAAACAAAAAACTGAATGCCACTGTTAAAGCAATATATTAAACACACTCTGTGGTGGAATACAACTTTGAGATGTCACTCAAAACTATCATATTATATTATGCAAATTTAATTCATTCTTTCTCTATACAATTTTTTTTATTCATATTCATATCTTGAATAGCAATTATGGAAAAATTAACAATAACAACCAATACATTTCATATTAATACCCACAGCATCCTTATTAAGCATTAATGTAGATGTTATGGGTCACAGATAGACCTGCAACTTAAGAAAACCATACAAGAAAAATTCTAATAGGGTCAAATCACAGTTCACATCACCTCCATGTGAAATGACTATGTCCTCAAATTGCTTGTGTAGAATGTCCAATGTGGCATGAGCAGTGTGATGTGGTCCTGTTAAAACCACATGCTGATGGTGTCCATATCATCAAATTCAGATTAAAATAAGTTAGAATCACCTTATACTAGGAGAATCGTTAGAAATTAAATTGCTATATTATCTATATGGTAAATTTAAGTATTTTTATTCTTTTAATGACAATATAATTTTTCCAGCTACTGAAATGCATACTGTATTTTCAAGAGTGGTAATAAAAACATCACTAAATTTTTTATAACTGAGTTTTACACAAATGTAGAATAATAAAAGTGAAATTACAACAAATTGAAAATAAACAAAACTGCTAGTATAGCCTCATAAACAAATGACAATATGTGGAGCAAGGAGACCAGAAATTTATCTTCAAGTATATTCAACAAAGAATAATCAAGTAATCAAATTAAAATATTTAAATAAAATGTTATGTATTCATTTGTTATTAGAATTACAAACATGCAGTCATTGTTGTATAAAGTTTACCTAATTTAAGTGTAAATTTATTGCATGATATGACCCATTAAAATAATCTTTCACAACTTAGCAGGCAGGCTATATATTAACAAATTGTAAAAGTAATTAACAACAAAAATAATTATGTAACTATTTTTTAAATTACCCAAATACACACCCAACTGACCTGGATTTGAGATAAACAAATTAATAATAGCTTTTATTCAGTATACTATTCTATATGTTACATATTGACTATAAAATATTTATGCCTACACATTTTTTAGGTCATAATTAGACAAATTGTTTAATATTATATGTATATATATATATATATATATATATATATATATATATATATATATATATATATATATATATATATATATATATATATATGTGATCAAATTAAAAAATTAGAGAAACCATAACAAAAACACTGTAATTAAATAATAGAAATTATAGAAAAATAACACTGTATAAAAACAAAAAAATATAAAACCTATGTAAAACGATTTAATGATATTCCTGTAATGTGTATTCAAAGGTCATCTAGAGCATTTAATTTTCAAAAAAATAGTCATTAACTTTTTGCAAATACTTGAAAATACGTAAAAAAAACTTACCCATTTTGTAGTGCCCCTACAATTACAGGGTTGAACCCATGCAGCGGTTCTATCTTCCTCATCTGTTGCAAAACATACCCAACAGTACCTGGCAGAGTCTTTGCTGTGTACTTGAACCCCAGTCTCTGTATTACTGCCTCTATCTTCTTGCGAATTACTAGGCGATTGTTCATCAGTAACTGAGTCCATAATGTTATATTTTCATAACAAGTGATTTAGAGACAATCCGTGACAATTAGTAATTGAAATATATGAAACTACAAATTATATCATATTGTCCAAATATTGCAAAATTTATATTGAAAAACACATTACAAATGTCAATTACGAAATGTCACTTTTGACTTGGGGTTGAGGAGATTTCTTCTGACTGAAGTTAGGTACAATTTCAATGTGTTTTATTTTTTATCTGACCAGTGGCAGACAACATATTATTTTAAGGAGATATTTTGAAGGGAATGATGAAATAAAAATAAATCTTCAGAAATTAATTACGAAATTTGTAATAAAAATATGAAATTACTTCTGATAAAAACAGTGCAAAAAGCAATACACCAAAACAATCCTTAATACAATACAATTCTGAAATTATTTTCTTTTCGTATTTTTATATTAACTAGGTATCATATTTTATGAAAATGGAGGATGTATCCAAAGATTTATTAAAATAAAATATAATACAATTTGTATATTATTAAGTTTTCTTTCCCTTTTTTCCTTTTTTCTTTTTTGGTTCAGCGGTCATTTTATTAATAAACTGTTCATATTGAAAAGCTCCCTCTAATTCCTCGGCTTTAGCTGCTTTCAATGTTTGTTTCTCCAATTCCTTCCATTCTAATAAACTTAATTTTTCTCCCACCTTACACAGACCTTGTCTCAACTCTTCTAACAGTATAATTCCGTCTTGGTCTTCATCGAATACTTTAAATGCTTGAAAAATCTCATCCTCGTTAGTGGATTCCATTTTTCGATGAATAAGTATAAGCAAAGGAAAGAACGCTAAAAAACCTGTATTTTCTGGATCCATTTCCTCCATCATATCCATTAATTCCGCCTCAGTAGGATATAATTTTAAGCTACGAAGAACAATTCCAAGTTCTTTAATTTTCATTCTATCTGCTGGTTCTTTTTTAGTTGCGAGATTAAAGTTTTCATCGAAGAAAAGTTTATACTTTTCAATTTCTTCGGGGGGAAATAGCTCCTTAGCTTCATTTTCAAATGGTTCAGCCTTTTTTAGTTTATTTTTCTTTGCTCCAAATGGTTGGGCCATTTTTAAGATAAAAACTTTAAAGTTTACAAATTTAATAGATATAATATGATTAGGTATACGTTATAGCAAATATGTCATGACAGATCAACGTCACACATAAGAATAATTGATTTGAATACCCAAAATATTAAGTGTGATTAAGAACCAATATCACCCTTAAAAGAAATAAATTAATAACAATAAAATTGTTTGTCAATTTGTGTCACCTTCATACTTAACATTAAATTGTGAACCGATAACCATCCTTTACCTACGACCTATTCCATCAAAATGAAGGTCATATTGGCTTTTTTGTAAATATATTAAAGGCCATTTATTCGTATACTTACAAACGTCGGATTTATAACTACCATTAATTTTTCTTAATACTTAATTAGTAAAAAGTGATTTATATAGAAGTGTATTGAAATATTGTAATGTATTATTGATTAATTAATTAAAAATTTATTATAATAATTTGTTTAAAAAATATAAAAATTGCAGATTGCTCAACGGGATGAGAAATGTTAGCCATTTTTACGGGATGAAAAGCTGAATATTTTGGAATGAATCTTTTTTTTAAACAAAAATGGAGGTTTTGACTTTGTTATCCGATTCAAATTTTTGCAGGCTTTGTGCTGAAACTAACGAGCATGGCATAGACTTATTTACACCAGACGAAAATAGTTCAAATTTACAACAATTAATAAATAAATATTTACCTGTAGAAGTAAGTAAAACTGTCAAGTTTAGAATTCAACTTGATCCTTTAAGTAGTTGGGGAAGTTTAAATAAAAATTTCTCTTTTCAGGTTGAAATGGACACTAAATTTCCAAAATATATTTGTCCAGGATGTCACATTCAGCTGGAATCTACAAAATTGTTTTTAGACTTGATAGTGGAAGGACAAGCAAAGTTAAGGGAAATGTACAAGAAACAACAAGAAATGTTACAAAAACAAACAGTTGATATTTTCTGTAAGGGAATATTACATAGTATATTCGTATATATTAAGTTTTAAAAAATTTGTTCTAAACTGGAAGTCAAAATATTTCTGATTATTCCATTCTATCTTTTAGCTTCAATCAGTTATCCTCTTTATGCAGTAGATAATGCCCTGAGGTTACAGGCGGAAGGGCTGGAAAGACCGAAAAGGAAACGAGGTAGACCAGCTAAAAAAACTGTTCCTGAGGAAGGACTAAGCAATCAGGAAATAGAGATTAAACATGATGAAAAAGAGGAGGAGATTGAAGAAGTTGGAGCAGATGGAAGGCGAAAAAGGAGAATTAGAGCACCTGCTAGATATCAAGGAGTTGTACAAGTATGGATTTTTTTTTAATTAATAGATATTTGCCATAGATTATGTTTCCATGATAGCAAATTTTTTTTATAGAATAGCATTTTTCTGCTTTCACATATGTCCAAATATCAGTGTTTTTCATTGCTATTTATAGATTTCTATGAGTTCTGTGAATTTCATCAACAATATTGTTCTGAAGCTATTTTCTTGTGGCATTTTAAATTAATTACTATTTAACTGGGAATAAGCCACAATTAAAGGTTAAAATACGTTTATTGACGTTTCAATTTCCACTTTTCCGAAGTGGAAATTGAAACGTCAATAAACGTATTTTAACCTTTAATTGTGGCTTATTCCCAGTTAAATAGTAATTAATTTCATCAACAATGTTTTACTTAGTGCTTGTGTTCATAATTGCTTATTCATATTTTTTTAGATTTCTCCCATCAGTTTTTACAACTTGTTAGTACTTATTAACTTTATTAAGGATGTGATTCGTCAAAAATATTCTTATAATCCACCTATTTTATATTGAAATTCCGTTGCAAACAGCAATAACAATTGAAATTCAAATCGATTAATTGATTATTGCTGAAACCTGGTTAGAGCGAATAATATTTTAACTGCATTGGTTATAATGCAGAATATATCAGTAGAGTTAAACCAGGAGATGGTATTGGCATACTTATACCACCAAAAAAATGTCATATTAAATAAATATCTCAAAATACCATTTGTGTTTCAAGGTATTACTTAACAATAGTATTACTAATATCATTTCTATAGTTTTTTTCCTTCCTGTTTGTGACTTTTTTTAAACAATTATTATTTTATTTTAATTTTTTGGCAATTCTCTTAAAATAAACATTTTAGGGCAAAGAATTAGATGATATACTTAAAAAAGAAGGTGTAATTGATGAAAGAAATACTTCAATGGAAACAATATTAAAAGTAGAACAACCAAAATTTAATATAACTGAATTAATTATTGGCAGAACAGAAGGAGAATGTGGAGAAGATTTAGATACACCAGTTTTTCTTAATAAACCAAGATCCAAACGAAAAGCAAGTAAGTAGTCACTAACTCTTGTTATTACTACTCAGTGTTTTTATGCAGTAGTGCTTTGAGAGAAATGTTGTGGGTATTGAATGAAAACTAAGCTATTTGTGAGTATCTGAAAATTGTGGAAGGTAGATACAATGAAATAACTAGTATCATGGCAGATTTAGGAGAAACTGATAAATTTTATAAGTGAGATTAGATTATGGCTCAATGTTAAGCCCATATTTGGGCCAATCATATCAATGGATAGATATTAAAAAAAATACTACCATACTTAATGGATTTTAAGGAAAGGGTGAGAAAGGGTGATTTTAAGTAAATAGTAGAGTTGGTACACACATTATAAAAATGTTTTTACTGCTAAATACATGTAGTGTATATAATGGAGAACTGTCTGCAATCTATCAAATCTTTAACAGCAAACTATTAAACATCAGAGGTCTGTACAGATTCTATATCATCTATATATTTAATAAAAAATCTTTATATGAAAACCCAATCATCCAAAATATACATGATGAATATGAATGGATAGAAAATCCCTGATCTGCACTTTATCACATCTAGGTATTCTTGAGAATGAGATGGCTGACAGCATACAAAATAAGTTGCTGAGGAAACAAACATCTGCAAATAAATAGTAATCGGAATGCTATTTTTAAGAAGCAAATGATAAGGGAAATTTTACCAGTTTCAATGACTAGATTAGTCAAGACACAAATTTAAATAAAAAAATTCTATAAAATCACTTTACTACATTTTTCCTTAATGTAACCTTTGTCTTACAGTTATTCATAAAAAAGTTGAAATGGTTGTTTATAAGTGCGATATTTGTTCTAAAGAGTACATAAATAAAGTGCATTTTGACCTTCATGTACAATCCCATGAAAATGAGGATCTGAACACAGTGCAACTGGAGACTAGTCTCGAAGATCCATGCAATACTACAGAAGAGTCAATAGAACAGGTAAATAAAACATTTTAATATATACTCTGAGATTATCTCTTTCTATATATATATATATATATATATATATATATATATATATATATATATATATATATATATATATATAACATAACATAACATAACATAACAATATCTTTATTTTTAGAAAATAATATACATTCCGTGAACATAAAATTATTTAAAAAAAACAGTGTCACAAACGAAAATATTATTTACTTATTCCTAACCGTTACATATACAAATAGTCCTCCACAGAATATGGCTCAAGAGCTACCAGTAATTTAAATATTTGATGTTTATACAAACTTAATCTTTCCTCCCTTTTGATAGGTTCAGGCAGTTTATTAAACAATTTGATGCAGCAATAAAGAGCGTTTTTTTCTGTTATACTTAACCTGTGTATTGGAATTTTATAATTATATAACCTGGTATTTACTATACTATTGGGCTCAAAGTTCCTAAAGAGTATTTTATTCTTATATAGAAACAGTAAGCATTCTTGAATAAATACAGCGTAAACTGTTAAAATATTATTACTCCTAAAATGCCCTTTACATGATTCCCTACTTTTTAAATCAAACATAACTCTGATTATTTTTTTCTGAACCAGAAATATATTATTTATGTCCCTACTGTGGCCAAAATTTATTAGACCATATCTAAATTTTGCTTCAAAATTAGCATGATACACTGTTTTTAATGAGTTACTATTCATGTATTTTTTTAGAACTCTAAAGCTGTAAATCACTTTACTCAAAGACATATGTAACTGGTCAACATGTTTATCCCAACATAAAAAACTGTCAATATATAATCCTAAAAATTTGGTACTGCTGCTAATATTTAAAGTGTCATTATTTACAATAATACTGTTTGGCATATCTGAATGTGCATAATTTGTCTTAAACAAAAGAAGATCTGTTTTATTTTGATTTAAAACCAACCTATTCATAGAAAACCAGTCTTTAGCTTTCTGGAACTCTAAACTAGCATTAACGCTTAGAACAGACATGTCTTTACCACTGACTAAAATGTTTGTATCATCTGCATAATTTGTTATGCTGGAAGTAGTATTAGCCACTAGACCATGAAGATCATTGATATAGATCACAAACAGTAAAGGACCAATCACACTTCCTTGTGGTACTCCAATATTGATAGTGCTTTCAGATGAGATGCCTATTTCAGTGTTTTTATGTATTTTTACTAAATGTCTCCTATTTGCCAAGTAGGACTTAAACCAGTTCAATGCTGGTCCACGTATACCATATTTCTCCAATTTATCAAATAATAGGTCATGCACTAAACAGTCATATGCCTTTGATAGGTCCAAAAAGAGACCCAAAGCCATATGACCAATCTCAGTACATTTCAAAATATCCCAGACAAATTGAAAAATCGCAGTCTGAGTTGATTTTCCCTGTTGATAACCATGCTGATTTGCACTAATAATATGACATTTTGTTAAAAATTCTGTTATCCGCCTATACATAGTCATTTCTAAGATTTTTGAAAAGGAACATATAAGGCTAATTGGTCTATAGTTATTAATTAATTTAGGATCACCCTTTTTGTAAACAGGTGTTACTATGGCAGTTTTCAGGCATTCAGGAAATACACCAGATTTTAGTGAATTATTTATGATTGTAGTGAGAGGATTCACTATCTCCTTTATACAAAGTTTAAGGATTTTAGTGGGTATTTCATCAATTCCACAACTCATTTTGTTTTTTAAATTTTTAGTTATATCCATAATTTCAGTTTCTGTCACAGGTGCGACAAACACTGAATTTATGTTACTTGCAATGTTGTCTTTATATTCAATGTATTGTAATTGAGATAAAGTGTTATTTAAAGTAGTATTTAAGTGGATCATGTATTTATCAGCAATCTCTTGAGGACTACCCTCTACTTTTATTGAATTTACACTTTTTAATTGACCATTAATTTCACTAACAATTTGCCACATGCATTTATTTTTGTTGGCAGCTTCAGACATCCTGTTTTCATATAGCTTTGATCGTTTTGTTATTAGTTTCTTATTATATTCTTTTTTACCTGTCTATAGGAATCATATATATATATATATATATATATATATATATATATATATATATATATATATATATATATATATATATATATATATATTATATACATATATATGTGAGATTTAACTAAGTAGGTCCTGGAATCACATAAATATACAGCTCGAGTATTTATATATACAATTTGCCATTGTCAATTCAGATTAGCTTCTTCTAGATGTTCTAAGAGAACTGATACCTAGGCTGCTCTAGTCATAGGTCATGTGTACATGTTAGATCTGTCTTTTTTTAGTAAAATTATTATATTTTAGGTTACTTTAGAGTTTGACACGATTGAAGGTCCCGGAAACAAAATCGATGAATTTTCATTGGACAATAACAATCTTCACGACTCAGATGAAAATAAAAATGTTTGTAATAAATGCAATGTATCGTTTCCTTCACAAGAATTACTAGAACTACATTTAACTGACTGTAATAAAACAAAAAATTATACTTGCAATATTTGTGGTAAAGTTTTACACCATCCCAGCAGCTTGTTATATCACAAAGAGGCCGAACACAACAATAAGAGGTTCGTTTGTATTATATGTAATAAACAGTTTAGACATCGGATGCTGTTGCAGAAACACCAGGTAAGTTGTATATTCTATGAAATAATTTTAATTTATATTTATTATATAAGTAATAATTATATACATGATATGTGCAATAACATGGTAGCAATTCAAATATCGCAGAAGAATAATGTGAAGGCTATTATGTTTATTTGATAAATTAATAATATTGTAGCATTTTTTTGTCCACTTTTGTCTATCATGTACATTTCATTATGGTTTTTATTTACCACTTTGAAAATTACGTCTAAAAATGTTAAGTCTTCTTTTGTTAGAGCTTTTAGGAGCTCCGCCGTTTTTCGCTCCATTTCCAGAGCACTATAATGCCTCTAGCGGCTAAATAACGCTTCACAGACAACGCGTTATGGGCAGGTGCGTTATCCTGGTGCAAGATCCACGGCTTGTTTTTCCACAACTCCTGCCGTTTCTTAAAACTAGAAAACACATTTTCTCCAAGTAAGAGATGTAGTTCTTCCAAATCCTCCCCCTTTTTAAACTTAATGTCTGTTTCGTCCCCCCGTTTTTTTAAGTGTTTTTAAGTGTTTTCTGTGTGTCTTAAAGTGTCTCAATTTTAATTTTTAACTTTATATAGTGAACTTTACATCCATTTGCCACATATTACAAGATCACTCTATCAAAGAAATTTGATAATTACAAGCTAATCTAATTGCACACCCACACAATTTGTACATCTATTCTTATTCATTGTCTTACAACTGTCACCTTCCAAAACAAAAATAAAAATCTCAATAAATAACACACATTTCATAAATATATCTCCAGAATAAAAATAAATAACTTTTAAAAAACTTAAGGCTGTTTTATCGGTGCATCAAAACCTAGGGACAGTGTTTTCTCTGTTATTTACTGACAAAATGTCTCGAAATTTGGACACGTTATTCGAAATTATGTTGCCTTTAAACTGATGGTTTTACTTTTTTTATTTTTTTGAAACTTCTGTTGAAAAATTGGAATATACTGTTTAACGTTCTATTATAACCAAACTTTTTACGCCCATCACTCGAAAGAGTTTTTTTTTTTCTGTAATCGTTAATTTTTGTTTCACCTTTCTGTGTCCAGTAATAATCGAGAAAAGCGTGTTCCAAATTTAAAGAAAATTGCTAAAAAAGACTGAAATCTAATAGTGAAACGTGTTACTCATCATTGGGCTTAGTTTCATCGTTATCGCCTTCGTGACGTCAAATCTCATGAACGTACGGTCAGTTAGTTCGTGTTAAAACTAATTTGAATGGAGAATAATGTATTTGTTGTCATTAAACTACCCGTCGGCCGGCGGCACTGAGTAAAGATGGTCTCGCGTAAGCAGTGTAGAAAAGTAAGTGATACGCCCATTTCAAATCGCAGTTGGCTTGAACTGCTAAAACAGCCTTAATGGTATAGAACATTACTTTCATCAAACAAACAATTACATTTACCTATCTCTACTTCATTGGATAAAATCTGTTTCCTCAAGAACTTCCCTGTTTACTGTTAAACAATTACAATAGTTGACTTGAGTTCTCCAATCAACAATACAAGATAGTTTGAACCATGTTCTTTCAACCAACAATTAATAGAGTACCGGCATCATTTATTTAACTTTGTATCGTGACCTGAAGATGCTTTGCATATTATAGAAAGCGAAACCGGTCGTCTGATTAGTTAAATTAAATTGATTGTGAGTAAGTCTAATTTATTATTTCTTTTGCCTTTTGAAATGGATTCACACAAGCAACACATTCATGATATTACATAAACTTACCAAAAAATTGTTATTGCAATAGAGGTTAACCTTTAAAAAAAAAAAACAAAACAAATTGATATCGAAAATAATAAAGCGAGCTGTCATATGTTAATATTAAATTTAAAACAGAAAAGTTAAAATGATAGCTAAAGTCAAAACCTATCATTTACAATTTTAAATATTACAATTTTTATATTTTAATGAAAGCAATTTTTATTTTAAACTGTTTATTTTTACTTCAAATTTTAACACAAAAAGTTACCTTAAATTTCACTAAATTTCACTTTGCATGTCTGGGGTCGGGAACTGGATTTATTAAAATTTCTGGGTAGAACTGGATGGGAAATCTCTGAATATGAACAAAAAAACTGCTTCAATGGTCTGGAACGTTGATCAGCCGGGGACAAACATAGGTGAGGAAGAAACAAATCAGCTGCACATTTTTACAAAACTAACTGGAACTATTGCACGTAACGTAACACGTACTGCACAATTAACTGCAAAACAACTAATCTTCCATAGCATAAGACGAAAAAACAAAGAAACATTTCAAATTTGACGAATAAATTTGGATCCACATCTAAGCCGACTGTCTCTCACAGCGACTCAAGTGAGAATCAGGACAGCAATTATCTTTTAAATAAAATTCACTCGCACAACTTGGAATAAACAAAACACTTGACGGGAATTAAAACGCAAATTATTAATTTGAAAACGCAGTATCGAGCGCTTCAAATCAAAAGAAAATTATCGAAGAATTTGAGCCTGTGACAAACACAACGAGAACGGAAACGTAAAATATCCTATTTCTTCGACGCACAAAAATTGAAAGGCGACTTCGAATAAAACATTAAAAGAAATGCCTAGAAAATACACATCTATTTTACATAAACAAACTTTTAAAAACGTGTTTATATTACTTGGCGACGCTAAGAGGAATTGAAAATACTTTTTGCGTATTTTAACTTGTAAGATAGGAACTGAGAAACATATAAAACATTCTTCGTTATTTTAATTCATATGTGAGGGGATTTCAATATATATATATATATATATATATATATATATATATATATATATATATATATATTATTGTGATATTTAAAGTCTTGGTGCGCCAAGCAATAATTAGCTAATTAATTTTTTGATTAATTAAAATTATTTAAATGATATGATTATGACTCTATCACAATTTTTAATTCTTTTATCTCAGGGTTAAATTCGTGCTTCAATATCTATGCTATTAGATGTGAAAGGTAAGGTCCAAAGAATACCGGAATAATAAAAAACACATATGATCTAACACTATATATTTAAATAAAATTAATGAAATACTTCACACTCAAAAGTTTTCAATAAACAAATCTCATATAATGATTCTCAAAATTTTGTTCTACGCACGTGAACAATCAAAATTAATGGTACAAACAATATTAATTGAAATCTCAAAATTCCAAACTATTCTAACTCTCCTAATCAAAATATTTATATCCTTTCTAAATTAAGTGTAAAAATTGTGTTATCAATAAAAGAAAAAACTGCAGAAAACAAAAATATCTCTCTCTGATGATGAGTGGTCCAAATCCTTGTTCCTTGTAGACTATATTATCTCCTCTCAACCGCTCCCTATGTAATCAGCAATCTTACAACAGATTGTTGCAAGTATATCGTCCTTAATGATCTCTTTCAAAAGCACAAATCATTCAAATTATGATAGCCTTTCTCCTCTCGATAAACTGAATCTCTCGTTGGCCCGAGTGAAAAATGACTCTTTGGATTATCTTCTCTTTACGATAAACTGAATCTCTCGTTGGCCTGAACAGTGACTCTTGGAATATAAGTAGAAAAATATGACTTACAATATTTTGCTGCTTCAGCTTCTGTCAGATACACTAACTCCACAAAAAACTCACTAACATTCAACACTACTGCTTGCTACTTCTCGGGAACCGCCAGAGAACAATCACTGTTCGTCTTACAGACTTGGAAAACCAACTGATTATCTTTTCTCTCTCCTAAATCTAGCTAAACTTTCATTCCTACATATCTATCCCACCTTTTTCAATCTCCGCCAATCAAAACTCGTCACAATTCCCCCATTTTTTCATTTCGATAACAAACAAATTTTTACCTATAATTATAAAATTTCCTAAAACTTATTTACAAATAATATTTTTCTATAATTCTTAAAAACTAACAAAAACCTGTTTCTAAAATCTCTTCTATTGTCTTTAATCACTGCATTAATGTATTTGGAAAACCCGGTTCAATTGTCTTTGGATTTCACTTAAAATTATGCGGGTCACTCAAGTATAACAAAGAAATAATTTATGCATAGCTTACATTTTGTTTAGTACAGGTAATCCAAGAATTTAATAACTTTCCTTCTTCGAAATGTTTGTTGGTTATACTTTCTGAATTATTTTAATGTTTTTTGAACTTTGAAATATTTTCAACAAACCAATATTTTTCTCGATTTTACATATCATAACAATATATATATATATATATATATATATATATATATATATATATATATATATATATATATATATATATATATATATATATATTGTTCTGAAGCTATTTTCTTGTGGCATTTTAAATTAATTTATATTTAAATGGGAATAAGCCACAATTAAAGGTTAAAATACGTTTATTGACGTTTCAATTTCCACTTCGGAAATCGTTCTCAAAATACAAACTAATGTTTGTATTTTGAGAACGATTTCCGAAGTGGAAAGTGAAACGTCAATAAACGTATTTTAACCTTTAATTGTGGCTTATTCCCATTTAAATATAAATTAATATATATATATATATATATATATATATATATATATATATTAATATATATATATATTAATATATATATATATATATATATATATATATATATATATATATATATATATATATTATATATCTCAAGGAATTAATATACCAAAGAATTTGTAAATGATACAAATGCAGCTGTAATAAAATTTTTCCTCCTTAAAATTTCATTTTTTTCTGCCTCTTTTATAGCGCCACTCTGATATAGCATCATTTTTTACTGGACCCTTCATTGACGCCAGTGGCGGCTGGTGTGGTAAAATTTTGGGTAGGCCAAGCCAGCAAATTACATATAGCTATGCGTAATCAGTGACGGATCCAGAGGGGGGTCACGGGGCCATGACCCCCTAACTAATTTTTTAATGATTTCTCCGTTCATTTTAACTTCTGCGTTGTATCTAATTTTTGCGATTTTTGATTTTTCATCCAGCAAATCGCTAACAGAAAACACTCTCTTCTGTACATCCTTAAAGGGCAGGAAATTACTTAAATGTTCGTTGCAACTACAATGTTTTTTTAAGAAGGCAGACATATTTTTTAAATCAAAGTATCCTTCACAATTCTATAGGTACACATTTCTTATTAGAAAATAACAAACACGGCCAACAATATAGTCTGTTTTTCGTAATATTTCCAGACAACCATTTGTACATCAATACCAAGAGCAATTAAAAGTACGCACCTTTTTCCCATCTTTTTGGTCAATACGCAATGTTGGAGAAGGCCTTTTATTTATAATAATTTTTTTTCTATCAATTTCATTTCTTCTAGATAATGGCGATTCCAATAGTGAAACAACAATGTCTAAACACTCACTATCAACATTACTATTACTGCAACCTGGTAAAGCGTCATAAAAACTCATTTTTATGTATCAGTTATAAAACAATCTCACATATATAAGTTGCATACAATCAGGCGATATAGAAATCACGCAAATGTGATTTTTTTTCTTCGAATTTTACGAATTTTTTTAAATTTATTTGGGCAACCGTGCACTTGTTTGCAATTGTGTTGTTTGTTTAAAAATATGTTACAATTATAGATTATGTTACATATTTTTTTATCATAATTTAAAAGAAAATTTATATTACAATTCGATAATTACGTTACAAGTGACAACGATGGTCGGCATAGGCCCGATCGTCTGGTGCCTAAACAGCAAGCATATACACGACAATATAAATCGTTGTCCGACAAGCTGCTTAACTTTTTGTACGGGGATCTTATGTGAGCGGGGTAGGCCAGTTCCGATCGGACCTATTAATGATATTTAAAATGCCTGAATACGATTCGATGTTTTCTGTGGTAATATAATAACATAGTTGTTTTAACGGACGCTAATGTATTGAGTGATTTAGTACATTTAAAAGTTATTTACATGCATTAACATAATTTTTGAATTATGTTTTTCAATTTTAAAGCTCTTAAAATTATTGGGTAGGCCCGGCCTATCCTGCCTACCCCCAAAAACCGCCACTGATTGACGCTATAACCAAGTTCCACTGTATACGTTATAAAAAAAATAAATTATATAGCATGATGATCATCGAGCAAAAAGACAAAAGAGGGAATGTAAAGGTAGTGGGGGCAAAAATATTGTTAGACAGGAAGTGCCATCTTGAGAGGCCAAATTAAACAAGGAAAGGGAGTCTTTCCTTGTTTAAGAAATCAAATTTAGTTGGGTTATGTTATTATTTGTCCCAACTGTCACATGAAATCTTATTTATATTGAAGTTTTTTAACAATTGTTTCACATTTTAGACTGTTATCGTTAATATTTAATTAAAATTTTCTCGTCTAAGACACATTCTGAAAACTATTTTATAGCTACTGTTAATAAGTGTCGGAAAATTTAAATTTGGCGCATTCGCATTTCCGGATATGTCCGCCATCAGAGGCCACTTTTTTGGTCGCCTTTTCATAACGATTAGATTCCCTCTTTTGTCTTTTTGCTCGATGATGATGATTCACTGACTGTTATGCAACTCATTCAGCACCTTGGTATCACTGCGAAGAAACATTAATACACTTAAAATAAAAAAAAAACTTTTAGTTGTGTGAAATTTTTAGAGTGGGTCTAATAATGTTTTATTATTAGTTATGATTATTTTTTATTGATTTTAACAATATTCAACCATAAAAACAAAATTCACATGCTAGCATATTATAAATAGTAAATATTTTTGTTTTAGATGGTTCACAGCGACAAGAGGCCGTACATTTGTCAAATCTGCAACGCCGCTTTTAAATCAATAAGTTATCTAGTGAATCACCAAAAGATTCACTCGGGCGAAAAGAAGTACGAATGTACGGAATGCGGCCATAAGTTCACCCACAAAACCTCATTGGCTGTGCACCAGCGCGGACACGACGGTATCAAACCGTACGAATGCGAATTTTGTCATAAAACTTTCTCACAAAGCGGGAATTTGATAGAACACAAAAGGATACATACGGGAGAAAAGCCGTATTGTTGCGACGTATGCGGAAAAAACTTTACTACATCGTCGCAGATGAGGATGCATATGAAAATCCATACAGGTAAAAATATTTATTCTGAATAATACTTGCATTTATAGCGTTATTCTTTTCTAAGTAGTCTACTAAAATAATCTAAAAAAAAACACAGCTGCCATGAGAATCCTAAGATACTGATTGTTGTCCTCTCTTATTTATTTACCAATAGAACTCTAACATAAAAATGGTCGGTGCCGGTTCGGTATGCGGTCTACCGTCTAATATGCGATCTACGGCAGTTTAACTGATTCTGAATGAAAACAAATTAGAGAAACTATTACAAAATCATTACTGGTCAATTAGGAATGCAAAAATGAATTAGGGAAATTATGATACACTCATTACTGGTCAATTATGTTGTGCTAATATCAAAACTTTTATTGACCTATTTTGGTATAAAATGAGCCCTAAATTGAAGATTGATTTAGTTGCAAACAAAATTCTGCTAAAAGAGTTGTATGGAACTGTCATTTCGAGCGAAGCAGAGGCAGTAGCATTTCTACAAGTGAACGGTTTATTACAAAATGCCGAAGACGCTGGGTCGTGCCACCGATGTGGGGCAGAAATGGAAGAAAAGCGGAGACGAGGTCGGGGTGATGAATATAGACTAGTTCTCCGCTGCCCAAGGAGAGGATACCAGTTAGACATGGCAACCGTTTTTTCATTTCACCTACTAACATAGAAAAAGTAACTGCAAGTTAACTTTATGTGAAATTTTGGAGTTGATGTTCATGTTCATTTTGGAACTCGATTTTGACACAGTAATGAAATTAACGGGGAGACTATGCGACTGGTACAACATGTGTCGAGAAGTCTATAGAAGTCAATAAACCCGACGATAAAGTTGAAAGCTACCATCCTATAACACTTCTCAGTTGCTGCTATAAACTGCTGGAACGACTTATCCTAAACCGAATAGGCCCACAAATTCTTGAAAATATCCCACTCGAACAAGCAGGTTTCATACCTAATCGAAGCTGCGCAGATCAGATCCTAAGTCTAACTACGCATATAGAAGCAGGCTTCCAAAAGGAACAAAAGACGGCTGTAGTCTTTGTGGATTTGACAGCTGCCTACGACACAGTATGGAAGGAGGGACTCCTCTATAAACTAACCAAACTAATGTCATGCCAAAGACTATTGCAACTAATAAACAACATGCTCTTTGATCGATACTTCCAGGTAATCCACGGTAATGACATAAGCAAACAGAGGAAATTAAATAATGGACTACCCCAAGGATCAGTCCTTGCTCCGATGCTTTTCAACTTATATATATCGGACCTACCTGACACTGATGGAAGAAAGTTTGGCTACGCTGACGACCTAGCAATAGCAGTACAACACAAACAGTTTGAAATTACTCAAAACGTGCTGACAAACGACCTCAAACAAACTATATGAATATTTCACAAAATGGCGCCTGATACCCAACTTAAATAAAACTGAGGTAAGCTGTTTTCACCTCAATAACAAACAGACAAACCAAAAATTAGAGGTCAAAATGAGAAATGTAGCACTACCCTACCAACCCTACCCAAAATATCTGGGGGTTACCTTGGACAGGACTCTCTCGTTTAAAAAACATCTACAAATAACTACACAAAAAATAAGTAGTAGAAATAACCTTATCCAGAATCTTTGTGGTACCAACTGGGGCGCATCTGCGGATACACTACGAACATTTGTGCTAAGTTTGGTTTATTCTGTGGCAGAGTACTGTGCACCGGTCTTGCTAAATAGTCGTCATGTGAAAATAGTTGATACGCAGCTTAATATAGCAATGAGAATGATTAGCGGCTGCATCAAGACTACCCCACTATATTGGCTTCCGATTCTTAGCCATATTCCTCCGCCTACTCTACGAAGACAAAACGCCTTGATAACGGAGTATACGAAAGTAAATAGCAACTTGCAACTACCATCCATGAAGACATCCCGAGTTTAGCAGCAAACCCCCAAAAAGCAGCAGACTCCCATCCAGAAAACCACCCATAAGAACAGCCCAACAGCTAACAGCAGATGGTTTCAATGTTACCTCCAGATGGCGCACACTGTGGACTGAGGAAGCCCCACCTAAAGTATCCAACCTTATTGACCCAGTCCAAAAGCCTGATGGCTTCGACCAGCCACGAAACATATGGAAGAGCCTAAACCGAATTAGAACGGGACATGTAGTATGCGCACACAACCTACATAAATGGGGAAAACAGCCTACCTCCAGCTGCGACTGTGGAGCTCCAGATCAAACCATCCAACACATAGTGGAGACATGTGAATTGAGGGCATATCGAGGGGACCCAAAAGACTTTTTCAAAACTACGCCTGCAAGCCTTAAATGGATAGCTCAACTTGACTTAAAGATATAACCAGAGAACAACCGAACACAGAGAAGCGACAGTCCTTTGAAGTTACGTGGCCAAGCCGCCAATGACAGCTAACAACCAGAAAATTAATAGTCAGTGGGCATATCACACAATATAAATTCTTAAAAGCGTAGGCGCAAAATTTCGGGCCAATGTTTTTTAAATGCATTCATTTTTTTCGAATCCTGAAAAAACTAATAAGTATTTTTGAAAAATTTAAACGCAGAATGAAAGACTACATTATTACTGAGGGCCGAAAGTCCCTGAAAACTTCTATAATGTTTATTTTAATAAGTTATAGGGGTTAAAAAAAAAAGAGAAAATTTAGTGTGATTTTTAATTTCAAATATCTCATTCAAAAAAACTTTTTGTTTATTCTAACGGACTTTCGGCCCTCGGTAATAATGTAATCTTTCATTCTGTGTTTAAATTTTTCAAAAATATTTGTTAGTTTTCTCAGGATTCGAAAAAAATGATTGTATTTAAAAAGCATTGGCCCGAAATTTTGCGCCTATGCTCTTAAACGAAACAAAGAAATTACTAAAAATCTTAAAATTACAACAGAACAAGACTTCAAAATTGCAAAAACATGGTTGCAAATAAACAAACTTACATTAAATTATGAAAAAACTAAATAGGTACTCATCTACTTTTTGCTATATACAAAAGTTGTCTGCCAATTTTTAATTCGTTAAATATAAATAACAAAGATCATTGAAGGTACTGCGTCATGCGCCAATGTTTTTCTTCTATTTCCTTTTACAATAACATTATCTTCAAAATGCAGTTCACAAATCCTATAATTATTATAAAGTGAATCCATTTTGAATAACAAATGTTCTCGTCTGCAAGCTTCTATCCACACTTTGGCACTACAAATTTTTAACAGAACAAATTTTAAACAAAGAACTTTTTCTGTATTTATAAATAATACTTTATTACTTACAACTATAAGAGTATTAGTATATTCTAAGTATATTGTAAGTAATGAAATATTTAACTTTTGTCAATATCTAATCTTAATAAATTTACAGTTTTCTCCTGATTAAGTCACAAAAATGTCACTAAATATTGAGATATGCAACAAATAAAGTTTTAATATTTTTTATTTGTAGTTCCCATTTAAAACTCCTAAATATGTTATGTACTTCGATCCATATATTTGATCTTTTTTATTTATATTTAACGAATTAAAAATTGGCAGACAACTTTTGTATATAGCAAAAAGTAGGTGAGTACCTATTTAGTTTTTTCATAATTTAATGTAAGTTTGTTTATTTGCAACCATGTTTTTGCAATTTTGAAGTCTTGTTCTGTTGTAATTTTAAGATTTTCCCAATTATCGGTCTAATTATGTTTCCAACAATTTTTAGTTTGAGCATTTTAGTAATTTCTTTGTTTCGTTTAAGAGCGTAGGCGCAAAATTTCGGGCTAATGCTTTTTAACATTTTTTTGGAATCCTGAGAAAACTAACAAATATTTTTGAAAAATTTAAACACAGAATGAAAGATTACATTATTACCGAGGGCCGAAAGTCCCTTAGAATAAACAAAAAGTTTTTTTGAATGAGATATTTGAAATTAAAAATCACACTAAATTTTCTCTTTTTTTTTTCACCCCTGTAACTTATTAAAATAAACATTATAGAAGTTTTCGGGGACTTTTGGCCCTCAGTAATAATGTGGTCTTTCATTCTGCGTTTAAATTTTTCAAAAATACTTATTAGTTTTTTCAGGATTCGAAAAAAATGAATACATTTAAAAAACATTTGCCCGAAATTTTGCGCCTACGCTCTTAAATCAAATATTCTCGTGTATAAAACCCTCTATATATTTTTATTTCCTAAAAATACTATATTCGTATTGTTGTCTTCGGGCGCGCTGACACCCGGCCACCATCTGTTGATTTTTTTGACCTGAGCCTTCGGAGACTTGCGTCTTTCAATAAAAGAAATAGCACTGACACCAAATTTAATGTTTTCATTTTGAACTATCCCTTGGCAGACCAAAGTTTATTTTTTATAGCTCGGACAGACACGTCGGCGTCGGCTTACTGTTCGAAAGTCAAACCAATACTATTATGTAATAACTAGTAATAATTACAAAGCAATAATAATTACCTGTTATTATTCTTAGGAAATCTAAATAAACTTATTCATTTTCCTGTCACAGATGAACATCCGCGAATCGCACAAATATATCCAGACATTTTAAATATAAATTAAACTTTTAACTATAAACTATAACTATAAACTTATATATTTAACTATAACTATAACCTTTTAACTATAAATAAATTATATAAATGGTCAAATGCACTTGTTGTGTTGAGTATTTACCATAGACGCTTACGGACTATCGAAAACAACCAGAATTAAAGAATAAGCACGTGTTTTTGACAGTTAAATAACCAGAATCGGGCATGCGTATACAAAAATGGTACACGCTTTTGGACCGTTGTGTCGCTTCTATGTGTGTTCGGTTATTCTATGATATAACCATATATGTTTGTATTATCTTATATTTTATCTGTATTTTGTCTATGTTCGTTTTTTTACAATCTTATGTTTGTATTTTTGAATTATGTACTTACGTTTTTTACAATTATTACAGTATTTACTCCATGTATTGAGCCATACGCTAAATAAAAAAATAAATAAATCTTGTTTGTATATATTTAAGTCACGTTTTATATTCCTTTCTTATACACTATGTATTTTTTTTTCACTTGCTACAAACAATATTTGTATTTGTTATGTAGTTAAATAATAAATACTCTACTAGTCTACTCTAAAAAAAAATTAATTTTTAGGAGAAAAGCCTTGGAAATGTGCGACGTGCGGAAAGCGTTTCTTACATAAAGACTCATACACATTTCACGTACGTCGTCATCACGACGAGGAACCGCATAAGTGTGAAGTGTGTAGTCAAACCTTTATTACACGCTGGGCTGCTAAAAAGCATATGCGTTGTCATACCGGTGAGAAGCCTTATAAATGTGAATTTTGCGATAAAACGTTTGCAGGTGAGTAATGCTGTTAGACCAGATATTCTGTTTACATTTTGCTTGTTTGTAACGTTCGTCTTAATTTGCATCTGTCATAATTATGCAACACTTTTTGTCGTCTTTACCATTTCTATAACGAGAATTCATGTGCGACATTCTTTTTTTATTTAATTGACCCACGTCTTTTTTTCATTGGCTATAGATTTTTTTCCAAATAATTAATTCCAATAAGTACTTGTAAATACAGTGGAACTTGGTTATAGCGTCATTGAAGGGCCCAGTAAAAAAATGACACTATACGAGGGTGGATTGATATAAAACCAGCCTTTGGTAGAAAAACAAGTTTTTTTGGAATTAAATCTATTTATTTCTCAACACAGTCCTCTTTTAGCTCGATACACTTAGTAAGATGATGTTCCATTTTTTTTATCCCATCTGAATACTACTTTTGAAAAAATCACTGGTTTGACGATGAATGCAAAGACGCAACACATAAAAAAAATGAAGCCTATGCAAAAATGCTTACCCGCCGAACTAGTACAAGTATAGAGAATTACCAGACAAAGAGAAGAGAAGAAAAGAAAATACACAGAATGAAGAAACGAAACCACTTAAAAAAGGAACTTCAATATATAGAAAACCTCAACAGAGAGAAAGAATTCAGAACATTCTATAAGAAGGTTAACATCAACAGAAAAGAATTTAAGGCAAACACAAATCAATGTAGAAGTTTAAATGGCGATCTCTTAACAACAAGAACAGGCGTACTAAACCGATGGACGGAATATTTTAACCAGATACTTAATATAGAGGAAGAAGAAGAAAACCCGGAAGACGAAAGCTGTGAGGTAAGCGGAGCAGACGAGAGGGAGGAGGATCCACCAACGATCCTGGAAGTTAAAGACGCTGTAAACAAACTAGCCAGAAACAAATCACCCGGAATAGATAATCTCCCAGCGGAATTATATAAAGAAGGTGGCCACGATATCATAATAGCGCTACAGCAGCTTATAAAAGAAATATGGATACAGAAGTCCCTTCCCAATGATTGGAATATTGGAATACTTTTCACCATACACAAAAAGGGAGATATCTTTGAATGCTCTAACCATCGAGGAATTACGCTCCTAAATGCAGCGTATAAAATATTTTCCAATATACTATGCCATCGTATGGCACCATATGCAGAGCGAATAATAGGACAATACCAGGCTGGTTTCAGAGGTGGTAAATCAACAATTCATCAGATTTCAACCCTGAGACAAATTCTAGAGAAAACACTGGAATACGGTGTAGACACGCACCACATATTTATAGACTACAAGGCAGCCTACGACTCTGTAAATAGAAGAGAATTGTTTAGAGCAATGATAGACCTAGGAGTACCAAATCAGTTGGTAAGTTTAACCAAACTAACCCTTGAAAAAGTTGAATGCAAAGTACGAATCCAGGGGGAACTCTCTGAACCTTTTAAAACAAATAACGGGCTACGTCAGGGAGACCCACTCTCCTGTATACTATTCAATCTAGCTCTGGAGAAAGTTATACGTACGTCACAAATCACAACTACCGGTTCAATATATAACAAATCTGTGCAAATCTTAGCATATGCTGATGATATCAATATTGTTGGGAGAACGGAAAACGCAGCACGAGAGGCGTACGTAGCATTAAAAAAAGCGGCTACAAAAATGGGTTTAATAATAAACACCAATAAAACAAAATACATGAAAATAGGTACGCAATCACAAACACTACGGCCACTTGTTATAGAAAATGACGTCATCGAAGCAGTTAACGAATTTGTATACCTGGGAACGCTCGTCAATACTGAAAATGACACTACCGCAGAGATAAACCGCAGAATTTGCACGGCTCATAGATACTATTTTGGGATTAATCTCCTTTTTAAATCTACAGTTATATCAAGAAATACAAAAGTAAAACTCTACAAAACAATAATACGCCCAGTCCTAACACATGTTTCAGAAACCTGGACTTTAACAAAAAGCAATGAAAACATGTTGGGATGTTTCGAAAGAAAAATACTAAGGCGCATCTATGGAGCGGTAAATGAAAATGGTGTCTGGAGAAGACGATACAACTTCGAACTCTATAGGATATACCAGGAACCAGATATCGTAAAACACATAAAGATAGGACGTCTGAGGTGGGTAGGCCATGTAATGCGGATGGAGCAAACCGACCCAGCTAGAAAAACGCTCCTTGATAGACCTATTGGTCAAAGAAGAAGAGGAAGACCCAGAACAAGATTCCTAGATAACATCGATGAAGACATGAGAAATATGGAAATACGTGCTTGGCGGAGGAAGGCGATGGATAGGGACGACTGGAGAAAAATTCTTGGGGAGGCTAGGACCCACACAAGGTTGTAAAGCCAAAATGATGATGATGAATACTACTTTTGCTCGAGCTCTTCAAAATAGGCCGAAGTTTCAGCGACAACTTCATCATTTGTTGCGAAACGGCGTCCTCCGAGCCATTTGTTTAAGTTTGGAAACAGGAAAAAATCGCTGACGGCAAGATCTGGGGAATACGGTGGGTGTTCAACCAATTCATAGCCCAATTCGTCTAATTAGCACTTTTTTGTGTTCCAAACCGGGGCGTTCTCGACGCAATTCGGCATCGAATCGATCCAATAATGCTGCGTAGTACTCACCATTGATTGTTTTTCCTTTTTCCAAGTAGTCGATGTGGATGATGCCCTTCGCTTCCCAGAAAACAGTCGCCATCACTTTGCCGGCCGAATGTGCACTCTTTGCCTTCTTCGGCGGCTCTTCGCCTCGTTTGCGCCACTGTTTCGACTGTTCTTTGATTTCCGGTGTGTAATAATGCACCTAGGTTTCATCAACGGTGATAAATCGGCGAAAAAAATCCTTCGGATCGCGTCGTATCATCGCCAAAAGCTTCTCCGAAGTGGTCACACGTTTTTGCATTTGATCGATTGTCAGCAAACGCGGCACCCATCGCGCTGATAGCTTTTTCATGTCCAAATGATGGTGAATGATGTGTACGCGTTCGTAAAAAATGTTTAATAACTCTATTAACTCGCGGAGCTTAATTCGACGATCTTTCATAAACATGTCATGGACTTTATTGATCATTTCCGGCGTGGTGACTTCATTTGGCCTCCCGTTACGCTCATCATCAAAAACACTCGTACGACCACGAACAACTTCAGCTTTCCAAAATTTTACTGTTGCTAACGAAGGTGCAACCTCACCATAAACTTCGTCCAGGTCGGCTTTGATTTGCACATTCGTTTTACCCTTTTTGTAGGTTAATCACCGAACGATACTCGACTTTTTCCGTTTCTCCGAAAACACAAAATTTGCTTGCTTTTGACGCCTGTAAAAACCAAACTAATTGTTTTTAAAACTTAAAATTTTGACAGATGTCATGTCATGAATGGCAAATGTCAACACCGAAACAAATTCAGGATCAAGTAGCGCCATCTATCAAAGGCTAGTTTAATATCAATCTATCCTCGTATAAGAACGACGTTATAAGATATAGAAAAAAATGAAATTTTAACGAGGCAAAATTTTATTACATCATTATTTATTACTACAGCTGCATTTAGGATAAAAAAATTAAGAAATAAAACGTATTATGTATATGAAACTTACATTTTTTATGAAAAAGTTCTCTAATGCTGAAAAAAAAAGTCAGTAATTTTCTTCTGCACAACCCTTTCTGAAAAATAAAGTTTTTCTTTAGTGTCTTTAATAACCTGAGCTGCTTCGTTGGTACTTGTGGATGCCTCCCTGAACTGGTAAAACCTGAATATGGTCTCAGCAGCTCTCATTGCTTCTTGGATTATAGGACAATCAACGCCGTCTTCTTCTCCTTCTTCATTATCTTCATCAACATCCATTTCCACATTTTGCACTTGTTCCACAATTTCTTTATCACTTAAAACTTAAAATGTTTCTACCTGATCGTCTACTGAAATGTAGAAGTCAAGATCAGTTCCAAACTCTCTCTGGTTTACATTAAATTTTTGTATCCACTCTGACAAAGGCATTTCTCCATCCTCGTCAACATCCTGAACATTGGGAGAAATTACAGTTAATTTAGCTTGACGAAAGCACTTACAAATTGTCACTAACGTAACCGCACTTCACGCATTTTTTAAAAACTGAACTGCATCAAAGATGGCAATGTTCACGGGTTTCCCATTGTCCATATAAAAAATCATCATTTTCAAAAGCTGTTTCCGATAATGGTACTTTAAACTTTTTGTGACTCGTTGGTCCATAGGCTGCAAGACACTCGTGTTGTTGGCTGGTAAGAAAACTAGGTTGATATTGGTCAAATTAAGCTTGGGGTGGGTTGCACAGTTGTCAACTAAGAGAAGAATTTTCCTTTTCTTTGAAGGGAGTTCCTTGTTCCACTTTCTCAATTCTTCTTCAAAAATATCATAAGTCATCCACGCTTTTTTGTTGGCTGTGTAGTTTACAGGAAGTGTTTTTATGTTTTTGAAACATCTAGGATGTAAACTTTTCCCAATAACCAAAAGCTTTCTTTTCTCTGTACCTGTCATGTTTGCACAAACAAAAGCCTCAACCCTTTGTTTTAAAAGCTTTCCACCGACACATTTTTGATTTTTGAAATTTAAAGTTTTGTCTTGCGTTAATTTGTAAAAGACACCAGTTTCATCGCCATGGAAGATATCTTCATCCTTATACGGTTGCCCTAGTTGTGGCCATATGTGTTGTAATCAATCACCTGTCACGTTCTCGTCCACACATTTTGCCTCCAACAATGTTTGCGAAGGAAATTGAGTGCAGGGCTTTAAACTGATCTAGCCAGCCGTTAGAGCATGTGAAATCTTCACCAAACAGTTTTCCGAACTCTGTAGCTTTTTCCTTTAAAAGTGGTCCTGATACAGGAATATTAGAATTGTGACACTGCGTGAACCATTTGAGTAGAGCTGACTCTACATCACCATGAATGCACAAATTGCCGACATACACCAGCGATTTTTCGACCACTTTCAAAAACTCTTATAACACGCACTTTATCTTTAATAGGCAAAGCGTTCCTTTTAGTACTACAACTTGCCATATTAAAAAATAAAAAGTTAATTACTAAATTAAAATCTAAAACCAAAACGAGCCGAACACAATTTCACGGTAGCGAAAATTTCCTAAAATGACTGTTCTGAAACAGAAAATTTGACTGTTAGGATGACACTGATAAATGAGAAATCATATAACTGTCAAGGTCACATAACTGTACACAGAATGATTAATCGGGTTTTCTCACATTCTTGGAAGGAACAATGCCGCAAATTGATTCTTCATTAAATAAAAAACGACAATCTACTGTAAAATTTTCTGACGCTATAGACGAGGCTTACTTTATTTTTAGACCAATAAACCGGGTTTTTAATAATGTTATCGAATAGTTTTTGGCCGGACCTATTAAAAATTGACATTACAACCGAGATGACGTAACTACCGAGGCCGTAATATCCAAGTTCCACTGTATACAATAAAATTTCAAAAATATATAATAGTCTCCCGTTTTATACCGCTGTCGCGGCTTTGGGAGTATAGCAGGGTAGTCTGCTATATCTAGGGCCTACGGTATACAAGGAAGGCAACATGGCCAGTGCTATGCTTCAACCGTCTATTATTACCCCTGGTTTTACCCAAGGTACTCATTTTTATTCAGGCTGAGTCGACCTGGGGCCTATAGACATTTTTAAAATGTCTAGATGTTCTTGCCCCCGGTGGTAGGATTCGAACTCCGGACCACCGGCTTGCGAGGCAAGCATCCTACCGCTTGCGCTACGCAGGCCCTTTTAAAATTTCAAAAATGTCTTTATTTAAAAATACATCTAGTTTTTAGATTAGTTGGAGATTTGTTCTGATTCATTCTGCAACCGCAACACGCTGTAACTGGATACACAACAGTTTTTAATATCATGACTATAATTTTTAGATAGATCGAATAAAGATAGACATATTAAAATTCACAATAAACACCAACAAGGGCTTGTGAATACTCTGCAGTTGTCACAGTTGCTCGATGAACAGGGAAATCCATTGAAGATCACGCAGGACGGACAAACTGTATCTATTGTTACGTCCGGAGAGGATGATAGCAACTTGCATGGTATGCTACCTGATGGCAGATTGATACCGATAGAAATTACGTCGGCTCCTGAGAAAGACTTTGACCTGGTGAGTATGATTTCTTGTAAAATATTATTTAACTACAACTTGGCTCGATTTTAACGCATCGGAAGTCTAGAACGTATGATTTCCACTAAAATGCTTTTATTTTGTCACACCAAAAATATTCTATGCAGATTTATTTTGATATTACGAATGAATATGAAAAATGCAAAACAATACGTTTTAAAACGCTCAAAACGGTACACTACAAATAAGCTATAGTATCTTAGTAACTTAGTAACAAACAGACTTCGATCTAATAGTCGTCATCATTTCTACACGGGTGGTAACAATCTTAATATATTCGTTATATTCTCTCTTTTATTTGCTGTGTCGTATGTTAGAATTCTTAAGAACCCGAACGGGTAACGGGTAGATACACTTTACGATCCCGGTAAAGTTAGGTCTACTACAGGTTCGCGACCCTGCCCTGCCTACGTGCCGTGGTTCACTCTCACTCCCTTTAACCGAGAGGATATCACGTCCCAACCGATCATCCTTGTCAAAGACCCCAAAATTTCCTAACCCATCCTAACATCCGTCTACCAACCCGCACAGGCCAGCGTGGTAGAGAAACGGCCATGAACCCCCGTAAAATGAGAAACGATGAAGACGCAAAGCCCTCAGTCTCCGGCAGTCCCTTGAAACTAGGCTATGATAGCAGTCACGGAGGTAGAGGGACAGAGAGTGCTAAGAATCTCCAGAGTGGACCAGGCTACCTATACAAACGACAACGGCAAAGAATATGGTTTATGGCAACATAAAAAGAATATGGCAACATAAAGAATATGGTTTATGGCAACATAAACATAAAGAATTTGAAAATCTTCGCGGACAGCTTGACGTGCCATTAACCCTTTTTCGAATCCCTTTTGTAATTTATTTGAGTAAATTCATTTTGACCAAATATATAAACCAAATACATATGTTAAGAGGTATACATGAAAAATGTGTTGAATATAACATACCTATTTATATACAGGGTCTGCGTAGCGCAAGCGGTAGGATGCTTGCCTCGCACGCCGGTGGTTCGGAGTTCGAATCCTACCGCCGCCAAGAACAACTAGACATTTTTAAAAATGTCTATAGGCCCCAGGTCGACTCAGCCTGAATAAAATGAGTACCTTGGGTAAAACCAGGGGTAATAATAGGCGGTTGAAGCGTAGCACTGGCCATGTTACCTTCCTTGTATACCGTAGGCCCTAGATATAGCAGACTACCCTGCTATACTCCCAAAGCCGCGAAGCGGTATAAAACGGGAGACTATTATTATTATATCGATTTCAAACAGGCGTTTGATGGAGTAGATCGACAAAAGATGTTAAAGCAACTATCTATGTTAGGGATACCCAATAAGTTGGTTAAACTTATACGAATGACTCTGGAGGGTTCCAAAGCTATGGTGAGAATAGATGGAGATATGACGCAGGCCTTTGATATTGAAAATGGAGTTAGACAAGGGGATGCCTTATCAACAACACTTTTTAATCTAACTTTAGAAGCTGTTGTTAGAAAACTGGATATAAACGGCTGTATTAATACAAGATCTATGCAAATATGCGCATATGCGGATGATGTTGCCATAATAAGCCGCAACAAAAGGGTATTAAGCGAAAAAGTTATAGAACTGAAACGAGAAGCTGCTACGTTTGGTCTATATATAAATGAAAGCAAAACAAAATATATGGAGTGCACAAAATCGAATGAACATGAGAATCTGAAGGTAGACAACCATACCTACAAATATGCCTCCACTTTTCCCTACCTAGGCTCAATAATAAATGACAACAACATCAGTCAAGAAATACAAGCACGGATTCTTAGCGGTAATAAGTGCTTTTATGCATACAAAGACTTGATGAAAAGTAAGTTACTGAATCGTGAGTCTAAGCTGAGAATCTACAAAACAGTAATTAGACCAGTGGTCACATATGGATGTGAAACGTGGACCCTCTCAACCACTGATGAAAATCAACTGAGAATATTTGAGCGCAAAATACTAAGGAAGATATTTGGACCAACCCAATGCAGCGATAGTTCGTGGAAAATTAAAATGAACCACGAGCTGGATGAACTAATGCAGAGCGCAGATATTGTCAGATTTGTAAAGTCACAAAGACTAAACTGGCTTGGTCACCTAGAAAGAATGCCAGATAATCGAGCTGTAAAAGTAGTCCAGAGATGGAAGCCCCAAGGAAACAGAACAAGAGGAAGGCCCCGTAAAAGATGGATAGACGACGTAGAGAGGGATCTTAAAACCATGAACATCAGGCAGTGGCGAAGGAAAGTACCCGACAGGGCAGAATGGAAGAACATTGTTAAGCAGGCCAAGACTCACAAAGGGTTGTAGCGCCATTAGAAGAAGAAGAAGAAATTCATTTTGACGCTGCATTTTTTTTTAATGCAAATTTGTTGCCTGATTTTTATGCTGATCCCGTAATTAGACATTTTAGTCTTGATTTAACTTATTTCTTTTTATCTATTTTTAATCTCCATATTAAATCATAAACGTGTAATAAAAACTTCATTCAAGACTAATTTGTTTTTTAGGAAATGAACCAAAATTCTGAAATGGGTCTTTTGGAACCGAATTCTTCGGATGCAATGATCCTACAAGACGTCTTAGACAACAAAGATATCGTTCCAAGTTTACAGGTATTGACAGATTCCCAAGGACAACAAGTATGCTTGATAACATATTCAATTAAAGAAGGACGTGAGTAGAAGAATTGGTATCAAACTCGGTTCTAGTCAAAAGTTGATACCGATAAATATTTCCTAGGTTTTTATCAATACTAGGAGATATACAGAACGTTTTTATCTCTAATTGCTACCGGTTTGCCCTTGAATTTAATTTATACAATCCCTATTCCAGTCTTGTTCCTTTTAAGAAGCTTAGAATGTTAAACTTATAGAGAAAGAAAGAGAGAGTACATTTGACCGAGCATACCGGATACTTTCTACAAGGAAACGTAGAAGGAAAACGAGGACCAGGAGGGTGAAGGATTTCCTGGCTGAAAAATCTACGCAGGTACGTGGTTCAACACAACAACCACAAATCTTTTCAGAGCCGCAGTTTGCAAAATACAGCATACCAGCCGCGCGTACTGATGACAAGATCTCTTGGGCTTGTTCGTTCTGTCTTTTTCTAGCACATTGTATCGAGAAGTTAAGAGGGGGTATAACCACATTAGGGGAGGAATAGGTAAATGAGAAGTGGTTAAGGTGGTATGTTCACGCCGCAGTTAAAATGAGTGGCATTCAAATAAACTAACGTTTAACAATTCTTTGAGTAGATAGCAGCAGGAAAAGTTTGTTTAGCAGAAAGAAAATGGTTGACTTCAGTTAATGCGGTCGTAAATATTATTAAATTTATCTGACTTGACCCATTGTTCAGACCGGTCCGGAGCGATAAGCAAACGAGGTAGGCAGAGTTAGTATTTTGACAATTAACACTAACCAGACGGTACTCCTATAATAAAGCAAAGGATCCACAAAATTTACAATAATTACCACGACAAAAAAAAACGGATGTAAAATATATTGCTTCGCCTTATATACCCGAAATTAATGTTTTCAAATGAGTTTTAAAATAAATTAAATCTATTTTAATTGCTAAGATGATAGAAAAACAAACATTAATAATAATTTGTGGTGCTGAAAAAAACCGTTTTTTTTAATCGTAACATTTGTAGATTTTATGACAGTATCACTCCACACATAGTTCTGTTTCGCTATCGCTATCCTCATCTAAATTAATTATGATCGGTTCAATTATATTATGATCTACATGAAAATATGAATTTTCTTTACTTATTACGTGTCGAATCAAATTTCTCCAACTATTTGGAAGAATATTATTGACACATTTTCTTATTAACTCCGCAAAAGTACTACTTAACGTTGGAGAAATATTTTTTGACCTCACGTTAGACTTCAATTCGTGCCACATATGTACTATGGGATTACTACTACTACTACTACTTGTCGGTTTATAACGTTCTCCGCCGTTTTTCGACTTCCAATCGCCACTTAGTCCGGTTGTTCCATAGGTCTTCTTCTATGGCCCTCTCTCTGTTCTTTATTTATTCCTTCGCTCCAACTTTTTCTCGGTCTACCTCGTTTTTTCTTTCCTTCTGGTTGCCATTTTAATATTTCTTTTGGTAATCATTGTTCATCCATTCTTTGTATGTGTCCGAACCAGATAAGTTTTGTTGTTACGTCATCTGTGATTGTTCGTATGATCCCCATTATTTCTCTAATGCTTTCATTGGTAATCCTTTCTCTTCTAGATCTTCCTGCAGCTCTTCTCCAAAAATCAATTTCCGTCGCTTTCAGCGTTGCCAGTGTTCTTTCTTTCAGTGGCCATACCTCACAGCTGTACAAAGTGATACTTTTTACTATAGTCTCATATATCCTGTTTTTATTTTCTTTGCTGATGGATTGGTCCCATAAAATGCTGTTTAACAGTGTGATGACTTTTCTCCCTGATGTATTTCTCTCTCTTATGGCTTTGTCTATTGTTCCATCTTGTGAAATAGTGATACCTAGATATTTGTAGTCACAGCGGTGCTTTATCGTGGTGTTATCGTCTAATATGAGATCTTTTTGTTCTACTCCAATGCACAGGTATTCGGTTTTCTTTTTATTTACTTCTAGACCCCATATATCATACTCTTCAATTACTTTTCGTGCCATATAGTTTAAATCGTCATAATCTTGAGCCATTATTACTTGATCGTCTGAAAAGTTGAGCGTATATGCCATAGTGTTGGTGAGCGGTATCCCCCTTCTCCTGGGGATACCGTGACAAGTCCTCTTTTAAGTAAGGTACTGTATATAGTTTTTACAATTTGCTTTGCATCTACAGATAAATGTTTCTTCTTTACCGGAACACTAGAAGAAGCCCCATTATTATTATCTCACGGACGCCACATAATGATAGAAAACGTAATGAATAAAATGAGTAATACTACTTACACCAACACTTCCCGTGATACATAAAGACAAACAAATTTGATCAAGAACTCGTATTTAAATACTGGTTGGTGTTCAGTTTCATAAACTTATTATATAAATACCTGAAAACCATTTAAAAGGTGATTAGCAGACCCGTCGCGCACTATCATCGAATTCGAAAAACCCTCTTATCAGTAAAGTTTCGTTAATATAAGCCTTATCTGTATTAATGAAATTATAATGAGTTTGGATTGTACGCAATTAAATCAACATTAAGAAATGAAGATTGACAAATTTTACCAGGAAAAATTTTGCCCGATTTCGAAAATTAGATGTGAGAGTAAAAAATAATTGACGATATTACAACACACATCTGAAATAATGAACTGCAAACCATCACCTAACTTCATACGTCTACTTCTCCCCACTTAAAAGACACTGTCGCAGCTTTACTATTTGTCAGAGTGAGACAGATCGAACAACGAAAAAAAAAAGATAATGTAGTCACTTCGCTCCACAGACTGTTCAGTCTATGTATATATATATATATATATATATATATATATATATATATATATATATATATATATATATGTACGTCTATGCATTTACCGTTTGGTATTATATTCGAATATTTTGTCAATGCGTACATTTTATTGGATTGTTACTTGCTTACCAACGTTGTCATTGCTCATCTAAAAATCAGTAATGATGTAATTCAACTTAGATACAGTCTCTCCATGTATGTAGCTGTTATTTGTTAACTAGGATTTTATATAGGAATAAAACATATGTAATTAAAAGCCGTGAAATGGTATACTTAAAATATTTTATTTTTATTGTATATTATAAATATTTTAATAAAGCAAATGAATTTTAAAACAAAATGAGTGTATTTATTGCGTAGGCGCTTTCCTCTAATTGTAAAAATATATTTATAACAAAAAGTCTATATCTTTGCACTTTTAAAACTTGCCAGTTTTTTGCTCCAAGTAAACAAGAATCTCATACATAAAGTTTATTCTGCTGTTAATCATTTTTCTAGAAATCAACATCAAAATGTTTAACATAAAAATATAACCATTTAAAGTGTATAAAGAAGAAAAGTTTTGTTTAATTGTTTGTAGAATTACCTGCTTAACCCTACGGTGCGTACTGATGCATTAACAATATTTTTATTCATCAATATAGGCAACACGTTTTGCGCCAGTTCGTATTGCTGTGCTGGGACATAAATATCCCTATGATTGAAATTAGTCAGATTGAAAACATTTTTGTTTTGGTGGGACAACTGACACTTGTCGATAAAACTTTTTATAATTTACTTCAGTTGAAAATTGAAATAAATGTTTTCTAATTGCTAAATAAGACAAGATTATTTGTTTATATTGCATTGTATATGAGGCCATTATTTTCAAAACTCGATAATCGACAAAAGTTTCGAAAATTATTTTTTTTTCGATAAGTTTATTTAAATTTAAACGTTGATGGTTTGGAAAATTGCCAAAATGCAGAAAATTACTGTTTTTTCGTTTGAGCATGACTGACTGCTTTTGATTTTTTTTTTTCGTTTAAACATTTTCTTTATATAACTAAAAATCTTAAAAGTTTTATTTTCATGAATAAATCCCTTATGTTTTTTATTGAACTAAAATTTTGTTATTATTTTATATATTTATTTGCAAAACTGGTTGTTTACATAAAAATCTAAATATTTTAGGCTAAAAACTTCTAATTTCTTTTGCTAAAAACTCTAAGCAACAGTAATAAAATTCTTTACGTTGTGAGCTAAAGACTACTCGGCCTTTAATCGTTTTTATCGACGTATATGCATGTTTTATATCAAATTAAAGATAATTTCTTTAAAATTAAACTTTTGCTTAATATGATATTAAAAAATGGTCGCAAATTAGGGTTGCAAGCTGTTAAAAACGCGAGGTATCAAAGACAATGTAAAATATAGTTAGCCCGCAACGACACTGGTTGGACAAGTGATAATACGTATTTTATTATATATCTATCGACGCATGCTTTAAAAACTCACACAACTGACACTTCAAACGGGATGTCAGTTCATATCTACATGTAATTGACGTCACAATTTCACCAGACCGGGTCAGAAACCTCATACCTTATCTACTAAATAAGTTATAGAATCGTTATATAGGTACTGTATGTTAATATTAGGATGATTGATGACAGCAACATGTTAGGATATGTAATGATAAAAACAGAAATAATGAGAAAAGTAAGAAAAAGCTGTTATTAGTGCCTAAAAACTTTTTTAATGACTTTTTATTAACTAGGTTGATTCTAGGGACTCATAAGTTTGAAGTAAATTAAATGAGACAATTACTTTAACCATATCTCCTTCGTTTAACACATGGACCAGAGTAACAGAACAAAATGAATCTATAATAAAACATTTGAGACTCAACCAAGTATTTTAAAAACAAAACACTTCAAATTGGAGCAAAATACTGATTTTGATCTTTTATATCGTTCAACAGCATTCGACTACAGCGTCAAATAAAAATATCAGCTTTACATGGTAAAATTTTGCGTGTAATCATATTCGATAGTAGGTATAACCGATTGCATGAATTTTAAGAAAATAATTAAATACATATGCACTCCTAATTCTCCACCACCTTCCATCACAGTTTCTATGATGCTCTTCATCACTTCAGCATGTCTGGAATAAAAAAGTAATTAATGTTATGGCATAATGTGATTCTTTTCGAAAAACAAATTAATAAAATAGTACTAATAAAAGAAATATATTCCAAGTGACTGGAAATTACTATACAACCAAGCATACGTGTTTAGATCCAATAATAATTGTAACTTGAAAATAAAAAAAAATATATTTCAAACTATAGGCAAATTGTATTTTTAAACATCTTATTTAGTTTATTCAGGTATGAAAAAAAAATTATCTGACTATAGGGCATTAAGACAATGCAAAGAAATGAGAAAAAATATTATATAGACTTGTAAGTCCGAGAGAATAACATGTAACCACATGTCTGTGATAGATCCCTAAGCATTATGAGCATGTCTTTGTTGCAGAAAGAAAGTTTATTTTTTAGATGGTCTGGGGAAATATTTCAACGACGTGATTACAAGATTTAAAAGCAGGTTCATATCTTAGATTAAATCAACAGTTTCTTAAATCTCAATTCATAAAAAATAACATAATAAATTCTTAACGGCATAAATTAAAACAGGTCAATTGAAATCGCTGCACTGTTGCCGCCAGTTTTACAAATATTTTGGTATAGCCCCAGATCAGCAAAATTTGCACATATAATGAAATTCTATACTTTAGAAATTGAAGTATAAGATTTCATTACTAAGTATAAATATATTGTAAATTATAATAATATAAATATATTGTTAGAATTCTTCCTGATAGTACAAGATCCCACGTTAGGAGAGTCTCGTTAGGATGGGTAAGGCAAAGGACGATCTTTGGTCAATATTCAAAGGCCGTAGGAACGGCTGATCAATACTTAGTCTAGGCGAGAGGTGGGACGGAATCAGGCAAGGAACGGAAGCGATATATCAATATTCGATCACTGGTACGTGAAAGGACGGTGGCATCTGATCAGTTCTCTGTTGGCTGTTCACGGCGTTTTCTACTTTTGGCCGGTATTTCATCTACAGCGCGCATCAATCATATTGGTAGGTTGTTGATGGGAGGAGGGCGTACAGTGAGGGCCAGCCGCCGACAGGGAATGACGGTGTCATCGTCAGTGTTAATAAGGGAAAAAGGTGTTAAGTGGTTGTACAATAGACAACTAAATGAGAAGCTACTGAAAAATCATACGTTTGAAGGCGTGAAGTACTATAGAGAAAATAAATAACTGGGTATGAAACTTACTATACCGGAACACTAGATGAAACCATTAGCAAAAGAAATATTCAAGGAAGAAAATCAGTAGCAATATTGGTGGGATATAAATATAAGCAAAGAAAACAAAACAAGAACATATAACATCATTTTAAAAAGCGTAATATATTATATAAAAATGACTCTCTATTTCCCTCTATTACGCTATAACTTAAGAACAACTGCACCAATTTCACTCATTTTTTTTTTTAAGTTTCCTAGTACTGTGTAGGAGGTTCTTACAGAAAGAAAAATTGAAAAATTTTGGTTGTCATGGAATTTTACAGAAATATTGGTAGTATTGTATCAGTAAGACATATTAAAATTTTTAATGCACCTCGATGGATGTGTATACTTACCGACATGGATGCACAGATGCCATTTTGGGTACACTGAGATGAGGATGGGTTTCCATAGTTACCGTTTTCTGAATATAATCTTTACTAACGTCTTCATATAATTCGTCAACTGTCAATGGTTCGTGTTTCTAAAATAACAGGTTAAAAAAAATGAAAATGAACAGAATACAATTTAAACTCTTTTAAGAAAAATATACTTTTTCTATAGTGCTTTAATGTCCTTCATCTCTGGCGTTTAGAAATGAAACAATGTTTTCAGTTGTGTACTGCGAAAAAATCCGCGAGATTCAGTTCTACCATTGCCAAATGATTCTCAGATCAGAATAAAATGTATCAGCTTTTGATCGAAAGTGAGCAAATGTAACAACAATAACACAGTGCTTTTCATATCCAAATGTTTGTGTATGATACTATGTATATGCCCAACTGACATATTTAGGGCCTGGCCTCTTTTATCCCCCCAATTTTGATTTTAGAGTCTGTCATGATCATCAAGCATACTCACAGATTCGCCATAAACATCATATTATATTTCAGCTTTTTTTCTACATTGTTAAAAAATCATTGTTTTTGTTGGTAATTGACAGGCTTCATGCTCGTATGACAGGTGTCAAAAACGGAGAACAATTATTTATTACGCAACAACACCTACTATAAGAAAGTATTTCCTTACCTCATTATATCCTGTAAGCCACAATCTTGGTGTTTGATAATATTTATCATAAGTAATGTGCAAATCATAAGTTCTAGTATGTATAATTTCACCATCTTCTTCAATATTCTTTTTGGATTCTACTGGTTCAATTACTTTAGCTATCTGTCAAAATATGAAATAATGAATCAAAACATCCACTGGTGATGACAATTACAAGATAATATTATATGTTATAACATAATTTGGGTGATTATAAACAGGTTAAGAGAAGAAAAAGGGGAGAACAGGATGAAGATAATAAATTTCATTGTAACAAAATAATTATAAAGACTATGAGAAATATATAGACAATAAATTACAAAGTGCAACACCAAGTACCAATATAAATGCATTAAATCAAACAATAGTCAAGAAATTACAACAGACGCAAACGAAATATTGTACAAGAAATATAAAAGTTGAAAAATTAGGCCAATCTACAAATTTTCTTATTGAAGAAATATGAAAGATGAAAAACACTAAAAATAGGAGCAAAGAAAAACTCACAGATATAAATAAAACAATTAGTAACGCAATACGAAAATGCAGAAGAAACTGTAAAGAAGAAAAAATCAAACAAATAATGATTTTATTTAATAAAAAAAAAATAGACAAGACAAATTTAGAAAATTATCAGTTGCTATCCAAGAAACAAAACAAAAATTAATCTTTATAACAGAAGGACAATACTATAGTATTTTTCATATAAAAATGCGTGCACGTCACAATTTATATAAAGTGACGTCACTTATATTTAAAATTTCCAGAATGTCAACCTTAGAGTTCAAATTTTCCTAACACGGCTAATAATACGAAACCCATATGGAACTGCTTGATCTTTCATAGGCTTCAACATGGTATAATAATCAGAAAAATGTAATCATCATTATATTCAGAATTTTAGAATTATATTAATTAAATAACCAAAAACATTTGTTATTATTAATAGTATAAATTTTATGAAATAACTCTAAGTCTAATATTCCACAAAATAATAATTTTAATTAAATATATTAAACAATTGTATGCAACTGATACAGGAATACTTCAAATTTTTTGACAGTTCAGCGTGTGGCAAAATTGTTTAAAGTGTTGCCGCTTTTTTAGAGTAAGAATTTTATTTGTTTTGATTTCTTACACAATTTGATCATAATATATTATATATTAATAAATTGTACTTATAAATACATATTAAATTTAGATTAATTGCTTCAAAAACTAATTATTGTTGTGTATTGTGATTGTGCTATGCCAAAACAACTAAATGATCTGTCGAAAGCTGATAAGCTTTCATATAAGATAGATTATTTTGAACAAGAAATAATGGCGGGACGTTTTTACTATTAATGCTCTAAAAGAGGTAAGTTTAAAATTTAGAATATATAATTTTGTATTAAAATATTTTCTTATGTATTTTAGTGTGTTGCAGTACTCTTAAAACTAAGTGTATTTACTGTTAATAAACTAGTTTGACAAATAGATGACATTTTAAAAATTCCTCACTTACTATCTATTCTGATGTTTTGGCAACGCTGTGGGGTTCTGACGTCGTAAATCTTGAATGACGTGCACGCATTTTTATATGAAAAATACTATATAAGTTGTTCTATCAAAAAGTTACAGAAAAACTACAAATGCAAAGATCATGAATTAATATCTATAATAGTATGATATTGATGAAAACAACAATATATGCATTGATTACTTTCAACAAGCTTTAGGTAGTATAATCTTAATTATAAAACAATATTATTACCTGGTCATCTTCTAACATTCCACTTTCTTCAAATTCTTCCATATCAGCTGCTTCTTCATCATCATCATCTTCCTCATCATCATCATCATTGTCCCTGAGAGCAGCTTCCTCCATGCTTTCAGATTTAGTGTTTTCTAGAGTCATTTCTGAAACTTTATTTTCCACTGATGACATTTCTTTGTCATAATGATGGGTATCTATCCAACCATTGTCAGCATCATCTGATTCTGAAATTTAAAAAATGATTCATGTTTGTATAGGATATGTTATCTACCACAGGATATGTTTGTTCTTGTGGTGGCTTCTCCATGAGAGGAGTTTGGTATTGAATTTATCAAGGTACACTTAACCATTCAGCTATAGGGCCCTAAGCCCTAAATAAAAACTCAAAGAAAAAGTATAATAAAAATATAACACAATTAACCTTCAACATAAATAGTTTGTAATAAATCAATTAAACCAGTTGATTTTTACTTGTCTGTCATACTACAGTAACTACAAAACCTTTTTATCAAAAATTTCTATTGAAAATCTGTGGCATTTATCTAAATTGACCTTTTTCTTTTTCCTCAATTTATTACTCTTCTTTTTTGTTGGTTTTTATACCATAACCAATGTATTTCTGATCATGTTTCAGTTGATTCTCCTGTTTGCAAGGGATATAAAGATTTTAAAATAATCTTTTCTCATCATTATCAGTTGGTGTTACAGGTCTTTGTGAGCCTTGGCCTGCATCAAAACATTCTTCCATCCCCTTACTCCAATCTCCATTAAATCGCCCAGATACCTGTGTTTAGGTCACGCCCTTATTCTTATTCTGACCAGCCTATTTAGTATGGTTATTTTAGAAGGATCACTTTCATCCACCCACATAACGTGGCCCACCCATCTTAGGCAGTTTATTTTGATGGTTTTTATGATATCTGCATCACCAAAAAGTCTATAGAGTTCGAAATTATATCGCCTTCTCTACAGACCCTTTTTCGTTAACTCCGCCATATATGGTCCTCAATACCTTTTTTTCAAATATTCGTAGTAACTATTCATCTCGGGTCATCATTGCCCATGTTTCGAAAATGTAGGTCAGCACTGGGTGTATTATTGTTTTATAAAGTTTTCAAGCACTTTGTTGGTCTTGACATATTAACAACAACCATAATCTTTTTTACTCATTCTCATACTTATTATCAATATATCATAACATTTACTAGTGGATGACTTAATAAGTTATAAATGAATGATATTCTTTATGTAACTTCTAAACATTTTTTTAAATATATGTCAGCTCAGTATATATAATTGTCTAATTCAATTAAGCTGATACTAAATCTACTTACCAATTATCTTTTCCATCTCTCGTGAATATTCCATCTGTTCACATCTTCTACTACATGGCACATTTCTGGTTATCAAAAATTGTTTATCTTTTGGTAAATAGGGTTTTGTTTTTGATTCATCTCCTCCAGCCCACTGCCAGGTGGGACAATGATGTACTAGATGATCTCCTGCAGCTATAAATTCTTCTGGAGTTAGCACTCCTGTTTCTTTGAACTTTGACTCCTAGGTAACAAAAATATACTGTATTTACCAAAACAATTTGTTCAAATATTTGCATAAATTATTGTTAATGTAAATTACACTAGTGGTATGTAAATAACATAATTAATTATTACATATGTGTTACTTAACTAAATAAACAGTATTATAACCATAAGTTTACATATATATTTTACCTTTAAAACTGGTGTCAAATATTCCCCAACTGCAAGAGCTGTACCTTTAACACTGTTGATTACGTTTTGCATGTTTTCTACAATTCTATCTTATTCAAAATGATTTTTTTCAGTTCAGAAATTCTACAAAATCAATTATCGTGTCGCCAATAAGGCTAGCCTGTAAGTCTGGTCTGGTTTTTGTCAAATAATATAATACCTCCCTCACAACCCCGCACACTTTAACCGGTGTTGATAAATTTTGACGTTGGGTTGGAGTTGGACTTGGAGTACCAGATAAAATCATAAAATAAAATAAAATCACAAGTTAAAACAGTTGGCTATCCTGGTTTATCACAAAAGGTTAAAGCGTAGAAAAGATAGAAAATAGGTTAGGGGCTGGTCTATGTCATGTACTCTGGTCTATGTTGTCGCTGAAACTGTCATTTTCATGAAAAAGTATAATATTATTATTTATCTATGTTATGTGACATGATGAAAATTAAATTCACTTTTTTTAATAAATCAATGTAGAATGTAGAAATAATGACAACTAAATTTTATAGTTAATCACAAAAAATAATCAAAGAACCCTTTAAAATGCATACAATTTAATGATATAATGCTCAAACAAATTTGATTTTAAACTTTCACTCGCTAGGAAAAATAGTACTATGACTTTTGCTAATTCGATTCCTAAATAATTCCAAGAGAATGCTTAGGGTTGGAACACTACTGTCAAATTAATGTGACTGTACCTGTAGCATTGCTACCTTCAGAGTGGTTTTGTTTTATTACAAAAGTGACTATTTCAACTTCAACCTTTCTATTAAAATTTATTTAATTTTTATAATTGATGTTTAAAATTCTTTTCATTGACTCGATAGAATGTGCTAGGTAAAATATAGTTTTTTAAAAATGTAAACTCTAAACAACAGGTAGCTGGACACGGCAACAAAAACAAATCCCACTTTATGTGTGGGCGGTGAATATATCGACCTTTTTGTAAAATTTTCCATATTTATACCGGTTGTGTTTACTACTTATATTCGATAAAAAGTGCAAACAGTGATAGCTCAATAAGTGATAAGATAAAATAAATAGGTCTCCCAATGCCATACATTTTAGTACGGGGTAATCTAGCGGCTTATGGTCAAAGATTTCCTTGGAGAGTATTAGTTTCTGGTTTAAAAACAGACGATATTGAACAGTTAAAAAGATTTGCATCAGGTGGATATTGTGACGATTCTACTATAGTGTATATGGTACATCCTTGTGTGATATTGACAGCACTTGAAGTCTTAGGATATAGAGTAGTTGCTTCATCTTCTACTAGTGTAAAACAGGACTACAATGAGTATATGTGGACTATGAGAAAAGATTTTTCCGAACCAGAACCAATTAGTGAAGAAAAATTACCTGAATTCAAAATAGATCATAAATTAGAGCATAAGCTCTCACCTTCTGAAGAAATTTGAGGTTGAATACATAAAAAATGGAAATACCAGCAAGTGTACTGATGGCTACTGGAACTTATGCATATGTAGCCATTAAGGGATCTTTATATGCTAACGACAGTGCTGTTTTTGGCCTTAATGAGGTAGAGACTAAGGCTTTGGTGAAAAAATTTTCGAATTCCCAGAGAGAGGTGATAAATGGAATATTACTATCTGCACCACCTATCCAGGTGGTTAATGCTTTGGGTCAATTAGGCTATAGAGTTGTTTGTACGACAGGAGAAGCTGAAGTAGTATGGACAATGCAGAGGGAAGTGTAATTTCCAACACATGTGTTCAGTTTGATTTGTGCCAGAATGTTCTAGATAAGTAGTTAAAATTAAATCAAAAAGAGCAACATGCTTTCCATCTCTTTTTGTAGAACAGTTTCTAATAGTAAGTACAACATTAAAAGATAATACCTAACACATAAGGCAATAATAATTATTCTCTCAATTAATTTAGATAAATGGTTTGTACAGTAAAAGTAAATATTTGTTTGCTGTTGTCAGAAGCTTTATTTTTCGTTTCAATTGATTTTCAGTCATTTTTCTTTTTGGATTTAAAGTTTCTAATCTAAAGAACTGTTGCATTTTTTAGCCTAAAAGTCAATATTTGATTAGATAGATTAGATAACATAACAATGAATTTAAAATTTGTTTTAAAAGTACTACCTTAATTAAAAGTAAGTACTTAAAGTGCTACCTAACAAAACTGTTTTCATGTAAATGTTTACTTACATACATTTTTATGTGACATAAAATCATTAAAAATATTTAATTTTTTTTAGTTGGCCTTAAATATATATGTTAAAATTTATATTGTCTGTGATTTCCATATGGATTTTAAATTATATAGACAAAGTGATACTAGGAAAATTTTTGTGTATTTTGTTAGGTAGTTATTACATTATATGCTATGCTATGAGGCTTCAACTTAGATTTAGAATTTAAATAACCAATAAGATGGCAAATGCACATAGCTTTCAGATAATTCAGGTATTTCAGCACATAGTAGTCAATAGTATAAGTCAATAAAAATAAAAACTTTTTTAATAAATTCTATGATCTTAAAAATATTTAGATAGCCCATACAGCGCAGCATTTCTTTAGTCAGATTTGACATTTTTGTGGAAATGTCTTTAGAAGGTTGTATATAACTAGAATTTGGATAAGTTTTGGAAAATGGTGGCAATCTAAAAAGGGATGAAAAAGTACATATAAAATTTATAAAAAAAATTTTAAAATAACTTGGGATATTGGCTTATGAGAAATTGGAAAACTCTCATGTTTTTGAAACATATTTGAGTAATAAAAATACCACTTTTTAACCATTTAAAAATTTCCCTAGGCTTATTTAATTGTCAGATTTCAATTTTTTGAAATGTGTTTGAAAATTTATTTGATCTTCTATACAGATTTGAAATTGATTTTACGGAACATAGGCTTTTTAATACAATAACCCAGATTAGCTGATTTACAATTAACCAGTGTAAATTTCTATATCTATCAGTCAGTAGATTAAACAGAAGAAGTTTATTGCGGGCGGCAGTTAAAAAGGTTATTTATTTATAGTCACGGCCGGACCAAAAACGTAAGAAAACACGTTTTTCGATCTTATTTTCTTTCTTTATAACCAAATTTGCCTCGCTATAGAGGGTTATAGTTCAATAGGAATTTCACGAGATATCTAATGTACCTCGTTATAAATGAAACCTCGTATTAACCGTGTTATAGAGGGAGTATACTGTATTTCCAAAGATGGTTTCTAAATAATTTTGAACTGCTCGTGTATTGTGAGCAGGACAGCTGTCTTGCTGAAACCACATATCGTCAAAGTTGACAGGAAGTAATTGAACTGCTGGAATAATTTGATTTTGCAAAAAGTCTAAATATTTATTTCCTGTTAAACTACTATCAATAAAAAATGGACTGACGATATAGTCGCCCAAAATACCTGTCCAAACATTAAGTTTTTGGGGATATTGTGTTCATACTGGAATAGTAGTTTCAATTCAAGTGTTTATTATGCCAAGACCAATATCATACGACAGAAGGATTATGTTTCCGATGTAACGAAAATGACGATTCATCAGTAAACAAAATGTTTTCTAAAAAATGTTCATTTTTATTTTGTTTATTCATCATGAGTTCACAAAATTCCTTGCGTTTGAAATTGTCCTCGGCTAATAACTTTTGAGTAGTTGAAAATTTAAAACAACGGTAACTGTTTCGTTTCAAAATATTCCTGACAGTCCTATCATTCATGCCAACTTCTTCAGCAATAGTTTTGCTTGAACAAGGATCACTAGTTACAACTACGCCACAAACATCAATTTTCCTATTTTGCAGAACTTCGTTGATTATTTTCTCTTGTGGTAGATCCGTACATTTTTGACAGTTTTGTACACAACCAAACGATTCAAATTTTTTAATAATACAACTAATTGTTGATTGTGTCAGTGGCGTATCATCGAGTTGCCCCCAAAATACCATTTTAAAATTTGTACTTTTTCTATGTTTGTATACGCGGTTAGAAACACTACTTTAATTTCAGCTTATGGCATTATAATGAGAAGCAAAGGTACACACATCACTGCTCGGCCAGATGTTATGTCGATATATCATAATGTACACCCTTTTAAATTTTAAATTATAAACAATATTTGGAATAATAAATTAACCAATTCAAATAATACCTAATGAACACAAACAAAATTGTTGTTAATAAAACATTATTATCTGCACAAAAATATAGAATTACGAATATTCAAAACGGAGTTTTTAGGAAAATATCAGTAGAAGGAACAACACTGTCGGTGTCGCGTGCCAAATACGCTGCTACAAGTCTCGAAAGAGTAGCAATCCAGGGAAACAAACATATTACTTATAAAACATCGCGACGTTATATTGAAATTTACACTGGTTAATTGCAAATCAGAGAATCTGAGTTGCTGTATTAAAAAGACTATGTTACATAAGATAATTTTAAAAATAAAAAAATTTAGTTTTTTATTATTATATTAGTATTTAAAAGTTATGTCAAAACCAAAAAAGGTATCAGATTGCTATTTAAGCCATTGCTTTGGAGATAACTTCATATTTTTGTATCATTTTTTCAAAAACATTAAAAAATTTTCATTCGTACACCCTTAAAAAATAATTGATTCTCAACACGACACTTTTGATAAGAACAATTTTGCATTTAACATTTTTGTTTTTAAAACATTGTTGAATGTGGCATACATTTTTCATAAGGGACATTTCTACAAAAATGTATGATCTAATTCAGTCTACACACTGTCAAAGTAGTTTCTATATATAAATTTTGCTTTAGTGTTGATTCAATTATGTAAACCACCAATTAAGGGATATCTGTCACGTTATAAACTATTTTTTTTTTTCTTTATATGGACATGTATCATTTACTCGAGAAAAAATTAAATGTTTCTACTTGGAGATGGATTTCATATTGTTCAGAACAAATTATATTTTATATATTATATTCTTGAAAACATATGTGATGTAATTTAACGAGAAACATATTTTTTGCAATAATGCTGTAATTTTTACTGTGCTTTTTATAGTATAGGGTATAAACATATTGTGCTATTAATTATTAAAAGAGTGGAACAAAATAATAATATAGTAGTCAATATAATCTTTAAAATTAAATACTAAATCTTTATTGTATATTAATGTTGTGCTTTTGAACTTTATTAGATTTTGATTTATTTTCTTTTAAAAATTAATATAACAACCACTCTGCAGTAGAGATCTGTGTCCATCGAATCTGTTTAACATTTCATAGAGCTGTGAAACATTATTAATTCTTTATCTAGTACTGGACAGATTTTGGTCAACTACAGACAATCCTGGAAAATATACTAGTCCCAATATCAACACAAGATGCCGAGAAGATCAGAGTCAGTAACTGGCAAATGCAAGCGAGGGACAGAATAGAATGGCGTAGAAAGCTTGAGAAGGTCGAGGCCCTCTAAGGGCTGTAGCACCAAGATGAATGAATTGCAAATCAGAGAATCTGAGTTGCTGTATTAAAAAGAGTATGTTACGTAAAATAATTTTAAAAATAAAAAAAAATTATATCTATAAAAAATTTTTACATAGCCAAGATTTAAAAATTCCACAACTATGAAATATCACAACTATGAAAGCTACCTTATGGAACTAGAGCATAGCTATGTGATCCATAAAATACTCAATAAAATGTTCAAAACTTCCGTTTTAAGCATACTCAGATTTTTGTTCTTACTATATCTGATCTTATATAGCTTTAAACTATTTATTCTACAGCAGATTTTTGTAGAAATTTTTATTTTTTATCTTCATCAGACTTTAATATTTTATGGAGAAATAAGGCATCAAGTAGAATAGTACAAATAATGCTTTAGTATCTATTTATAAAACTCTTAAAATTCTGTATGTATATAATTGGATCATCATATGCTTTGCCGTATATCCCTACTAAGAGCCGGTTTTAAGAGGAGGTTAATCCTCTTCACGGCTATATCTCTCTTTTTTCTAATATACCTTTTGGCATTTCTCTCCTACTCAAGCCAGGTACTGGGCACTCAAATATTTTTTGTATTGGATGATTTTCATTTATGCATCGAACATTATGTAAAAATCTCATTTTCCACTTCTTTTTGTCATTACAATCATTCACATAGTATATTATTGTTCCTACAACATAAATTTATTGTCTTTCTTTATTTTTAATCACTTAAGTCAGTGCCGTAAATAGCAAATCTTTAAACATTCTTAGCGTGTTATTAAAACTTTTCTATATAGTAGAATTTTGTTAATCCTAGCACCACAACATGACGTCACCAATACACTATTAAGGTGGAACCCCTGTTGATGATTAAAATTATGAACAACAAATGAATGACAAAATAAAAAATAAACATTTTTACTTGGTAAAAATCCATAAAATTGAACAAAAACCAGCCAATTAGTTAAGAACAACATAGAGGGTGATTGAACGAGCTGTAAGAGCTTTTCTGAGAGAACATATATATGAAACGAGGACATGGGAAGCAGGATGAAGGTGGCAGACGTAATTGGAAGAACTGCACAAATGAAATGCAGCAGTTTTTTTCTGTCTATGCTTTTTTAAATATCAGCAAAATAAAAAGCCCAAACAAAGCTGTAATGTAAAAATGTATTCTGCATTATGCTTTTCTTGTAGTTATCACTGTTTTGAAGTAAATTTAGAATTTTGAAATTCTATTTCTCTATTTGTACTATTGACAATTGATCATATCTAAAATTTTGAGAGTAAAAAATAGCTTTTGAGTTTCTAGTGCCTTTAGCTCTTCCAATTTAGACAGGTAAATGTATACTTGTTGTAGAGGGCCTCGTTTTCTTCGAAACTAATGACTATATCACTTAAAACCGCTGTTACAAGGTAAAAATCCTCGATCATTAACCTGTGTAGTATCTAGGTATCTACGTTCAAATCTTTCTTATTATTTGTGTTTAGTATAATTCTTCAAATATTAATTTATCAGGTAGAGTCGCATGTTAAGAAACCTCATCTTCAGTATCTTCTTCAGCTGACTACTGGTCTGGTTGATTTTCATTTTTATCCTGGTTCCCAAGTTCTTTTTCATTGAGGAGAACTTCATTCGTTTACGCAGCATCTGACGTGTAGCATTCTTTAAGTATTTATCGGCATTTTTCTATGATAAATAATTTTGACAAACCAGAAAGAAAATTAATTCACAACGTGGTCAAAATCTGTATAATGCCTCATATGCCCACCAGAAGCTAGTAACAAGTATTGAAACTAGGTGGCATTGAATTCCAGTGTCTTGATCGCGCGCAGGCGTATTTAGAAAAAAATAAAAACCGTTTTGTCACGGGCGATCTTACGTTGTAGTTCTAGAGTTAATTTGTAGGGTAAGGAAATTTTTATAGTTCAAATATTCCTCAGCAATCCATTTTTTGTTTTTTGCTTTTATGTAATTGAATAAACTAGCACTTACTAGCTGATACCTTTAATATGTATATTTAGTATAGTTCTATAATACTTTCCAATATTCAAAAAACTCTTTACTCAATTAAATATAATCTATTTTGTCACATACAATTTTTAATGTTATACTAGTGAGTTTTAAAGTTGACAATAACATAGTCAATGTCTTGAATTGTATATTAATGTCATTACATATATATATATATATATATATATATATATATATATATATATATATATATATATATATATATATATATATATATATATACACTTAATGGAATTGCTTTTAAAACAATTTTAAATGCCAAAATTATGGAATATACTTAATAATTGATATTTCTAGAAATGTATAACTGGTTCCCAAAAAAACTGATACGACTATTAAAGCGTATTTTGTAGAAAATTGAGCAGTGTATTTTGAAGGATAAATAGTTATTACTTACATACTGTCATTGTCACTGCCAAATCTTAAAATTTGTCAGATAATATTATGTTCAACCTCAGAAAGTGGCTCCACATTAGCAAAAAACTAAAAGCAAGAATTGTAACGAAATTAGAAGATGGTTGGTCACTATCTGCCGTAGCAAACCATTTTAACGTAAACAGAACAACAGTTTTTTAATAATAATAAATGATGGAGAGAACAAGAAACTCTCGAAAAAAGGCAAGGTTCTGGAAGACCAAAAATATCTACCCCTCATGAAGATCGTACGCTTTTGGGGAGATTAGAAGAGAATCCTTTTGAAGATGGGAAAACTGCAAGAATATTCTCAAGTTTCCGGGAAGAAAGACAACAACTTGGCTCAGAATTAAAGCATCGCATCTTAGGTACCGAACTGCAGCAAAAAAAAACAAGCTCATACACCACAACAGAAGCAATCAAGACTTATATTTGCTTTAAACCATCAGCTACAAAATCAAGATTCATCTGTAAATATTACCCTGTCCTAACCCTGGGACAGGGTAATATTTACAGATGAGAACATTTTTCAATCTTGTAAAAAGAGCAAAATTGGGGTGTATAGACCAGATAATAATAGATTTAATTCCCTATATGTTGATAGATATCGAGCAGCTGGTCATTTTAGCGCCAATGTATGGGGATGTGTAGAACAGTTGGGTTGAGTTTACCGAAAGTACAAGCTGAATATAGCCGCAAATGTCAAAAATATTTCGGTTTGGCAGTGTTGGCATGTTTGTATAATGCATATGTTGTATGCTTCAAATATAAAGCTTTTAAAAAGTACATTTTGACTATACTATTTTATGAAATCTGCAATTTTTAATTTATATGAAGCCAAAACGAGTAAATATTTGTCTCTTTCGAGCTTAATTGCTAACATCTGTTGTAATCTGGCAACTGCTGATTTGACGATTGTCAAATCTATCCCCTAATATATCAAAGGGTAATTGCTAAAAAAATTTCTAATAATTAACTGCAATTAATCTACAGAGCGGTAGAAGACCGGTACTCACATACGGCTCAGAAACCTGGACACTCACTAAAAGAGAGGAAACGTTGTTAGCCACCTTCGAAAGAAAAATCTTGCGACACATATATAAGGGCACAAAAGAAAACGGAATATGGCGAAGAAGATACAACTCTGAACTATACAAAATATACCAGGATCCGGATATTATAACATTCATTAAAATAGGATGGCTGCGTTGGATAGGACATGTAGAAAGAATGGAAGAAGGCGAAATACCAAACAAAATATTCAAACAGATGCCACTAGGAAAAAGAACAAGAGGAAGACCGAAGCTGAGATACTTAGAACAAATAGAAAATGATATAACAACCTTAAAAATAAAAAACTGGAGAAAAAAAGCACGAAACAGATCAGAATGGAGAAAAATCCTGGACAGACCAAGACCCAAAAAGGGTTGCCGAGACAGTGATGATGATGAATATACAAAGAAACTAATATGTACTCATTGTTGTTTTATATAAATCAAAAATTGCAGAATTCATAACATAATATAAACAAAATGTACTTTTCTAAAGCTTTATCTTTTTATATTTGAAGCATACAGCATTACAGCATCTACATTATAAAAACATGCCAACACTGCTATACCGAAATTTTTTGTTCCATGTTTGACATTTGCGGCTATAATCAGCTTGTACTTTCGGTAAACTCAACCGAACAGTTGTATCCAGAAAATAATTTTATCCTCCAACAAGATAATTGTCCTGTTCATACTGCAAATATAATAAACAGCTGCAGTCAAGATTTAAACCCAATCGAGAATGTGTGGGAGTTTATTATAAAACAGTTGGATCGGCGTAATTTTATACCTCAAAATGCTGAAGAGCTGTAGCATGGTATACAACAGGTTTGGGAAGAGCTCTCTGAAGAAGACAATTTCATAGTTCCTTTCACGCAGATGGACCGAACACTACAAGCTGTTATCAATGCTGATGGAGGGACGATTTTCACATTTGGTCCCATTGAAGATAGCTATAATTGAGCTGTCAATTAAAGTTCATAGAACGAAATGTTGGTTCTTAACTGTGTTGCCATGTTTTTTTAATAAATCGGGAAATAGCATGTGATTTATAATTAATAAAAATCCAATAGAACGTTAACAAACTAACAGTAAAAAAGAAATTCTTTCAAAAAATAATAAGAATAGTATTCAGGTACTTTCCACAGATATCTGGTGACCATCTGTAACAATCTGGCAACTAGCGGTTTCTATAACTATAAGCTATAATAAACTATAAATCTATTATAGTTTATTATAGCTTATTATCAAAGGCAAATGCCAAAAAAATGTAATAATAACTGCAATTTATATGAGAAGAAACGAGTATTTATTCGTTCGTGTTGTATATAAAAAAATAAAAAAATTGCATAATTCATATAATAATATAATAAAAATGTATTTTTGAAAGCTTCTGTATTTGTAATTGAAGCCTACAACATATACATTATAAAGCCATGACAACACAGTCAAACGTCAAAAATTTGTTTTGTGAATTTAATTCACAGCTCCTTTGTAGCTATCTTCAATGGGACCAAATGTGAAAATCGTCCCTGATGGAGATATTTACATACCTAAATTTAGTATAGTTTTGGTCTTCCAGGCTTTCGCTTTCTTTCGAGAGTTTCTTGTTCCCTCCATTTTTTATTAATAGAAAAACTGTGGTTCTGCATATGTTAAAATGTTTTGCTGCCTCTGATAGTGCCCAGTTATCTTTTAATTTGGTTACAATTCTTGCTTTAATATATTATTGAGTAAAGTCGTTTGTTTTATTCCTTAATAATAATAAAAGTAATAACAACAACCCTATTTTATGTAAAAACTATCATTTATAATATACTCTTTATAAAATACAGGAATTCAAAATAACTTACTATGAGTCATATTAGTTTTTTTTAGGAACCAGTTGTACAAATCATTGTTTTTACAAAAGTTGCGTAAAAATGGAATTATTTTAATAGGTTTTTATGTATTGCAAATGTATTTACGATATATATCTTATATATAGTGGAATAGGGGAACAAGTGAAAATTAAAGACCAACTAGAACTAGAACAGTCGCTCTGTGATCCAAAATGCGAATATATAAAGTAGAAATCATACAGTATGTGATTAAAACTGCAAAAAGGTAAAACATCAACTGATTTGGAGTTTATAATGTTTCCTTTGTGTTGGGAATAAAAATGAATTATGAGCTGGATGAATTAATGCAGACACAGATATCATTAGATTTGCAAAGTCACAAACACTAAACTGGCTTGGTTATTTAGAAAGAATGCCAGACAATAGAGCTCTAAAAGTAATCCAGAGATGGAATCCCCAAGGAAAGGCCCCGTAAAAGGTGGATACATGATGTAAAGGAAGATCTTAAAGCCATGAACAGCAGGCAGTGGCGAAAGAAAGTATCCGACAGGGCAGAATGGAAGAACGTTGTTAAGCAGGCCTAGACCCACGGACAGAATGAAAAATGTTGTTAAGTGGACCAAGAACTACAAAGGGTTGTAGTGCGATTAGAAGAAGAATGTTTCCTTTGTGATTTCAAAAAATTTATTGTATGAGAATTGTTTTAATCGATCAACTAAAAAGAATCTTAGCTTAGGGTCCTTCCACCATAATTTTAATAAAGATAGATCACCACATATCTGCATAACTCACCTTACTTATAGGGAAGAAGGGAGTAATATAGAATTAATGTTTTTGTATTGATCAGTTTGTTTTGTAGACGATAAGATAGGGAAAAATTTTGAGCTTTTATTTGTTCACTTGTTCAAACATTCATTCACTCAGGTTCAAAACAATTTTGGAATTAAAAAGGAAAAGACAGTTAAGATTTGATTTCACGTACAGGGCGCTTGCGCATCCGCTTATACGTATTTCGGCCCAATCGGCCTCATCAGATCGGCTTTCGCAATCGCTCTGAACGTGAAATAAATCTTTTCTGTCCTAGGAAGCAACTCTAACATGGCTTCGTATAGACGCAATGTAGCGACATCTGATAATAAAATCGTAGACTAATTTTCGAAACCAAATTTAGAATTTCGCTTTAATCTGTGTCTTCTAAGAATTGCAAGGCAAAACAGACGTTGATAAAGATGTTAAGAGAGACATGGGGAATCTAAAAATTGCATTCCGCAACATATCTCCTCAACTAAGCAAAATTTTGGAATTATGTAAAATTTTGGAATTATGTAAACTTTAATAAAAGCCACGTAATTCCAAATATTATGCATTTTAATGACTTGTCAGTTGAATCAAGTGAGGAAATAGTAAACTTGTTTGCGAGTCATTTCTTTAATGCCTATCGCTCAGATAAAGTTAATTTAAGTAATTTCAATTTGAAAGTAAAAAATTCTGTTAACTTTCCATTTACTTATTCAATTTTCACTTTCTGAAATCTTTGAGTATATAAATGGTCTCAAAGATAAACTGAATTCTGATAATATTCCTACAAATAATTTCTTAAAAAGATGTGTCCACAGTTTATCAAAACATTTACACGCATTATTTAATTTATCTTTGAGACTGTACACCTTTCCTAGTAAGGGGCGTGTCTCCTTAATCTATAACTCCGGTCTTCAACACGGTAAAAAAATAGCTCTAACAGAAGAAGTAAAAACTGATGATGAGCAAAGACTGGAAATTCACCACAGGCAAGCTGACAAGACAAGAGAACAGGAGAATATTCAAATGGTTTAATTTGATCTTCAGCAACAGATGTATCTTCCAACAATAACTCAACCAAATGTACTACAGCCGTCAGCTTGTCTCTGTTAATATGGGTATTCATTTAGAAGACGAAAGAATGGAATCATGTTCCTTTGAAATGAAACTGTTGCAAATAGGGCTCTAACGAGAAAGCAAAAAAGCGTGACAAGCCGCTTATGCCAAAAGACCTCATTTAAATTATTGCTAATTTCAGCAATTAGACCTATATTAACATACACGGCGGAGACAAGACCTGACATCTAAAACGAGACGACTACTAGAAACAACAGAGATGAAAATACTCCGACGAATATCGGGGAAAAGTCTGTTGGATAGGGAGAGAAGCGAAAACATAAGAAGAGCATGTAACATAGAAGACATAAATGGATGGGTGACAAAACGGAAACAGGAGTGGAACGAACACATTAGTAGAATTTAGTAGAATGGCAGAGGATAGAATAGTACGAGATAAGTTGCCAAATGGACGAAAAAGTATTGACAGACCAAGAAAAAGATGGTGCGATAATTTAAACAATTTATTAGGCTAATATTGAAGAAGAACACACTAAAAAGTTGCAGATATCTTTGGCTACTATGATTCTACTAACATCTAAAAATGTTGGTGAAGTTTATATAAAGGAAATTTACGGGGATTTTGATCCATGCTTAAAACTTCAGTGAGCAAACCTAGAATCACTAAGGTAAGTTTTGAGGAGTTGGAAATCGAGAAGAAGGAAACCCCTGTGCCATTGTCTACCGAAAACAAGAAAAATGTCCAAGGCATGCTACTATATTTATCAGGGGAAGCAAAAACTTTCTACGAAAACCTTACAAAATGATGTTTTACTTAAGTAAATAAATAAATATTAGTTTTATTTTCACTATAATTGTTAATTTGATTTTTTTCTTTAGACATATAAGTGCAATTAAATACACTGGCACTTAAAACGTTTTGTCTTCTTAGTTTTTCTTTAACGAATAAAAGTATAAACTATTTAATTTCACTAGACTTTAAATTTGTATGTCGATATCGTTAATTGAACCAAAGTTTAATAATAAAAATATTAAGAATTATTTCGATCACTATTTTTAAACAAAAAATAGTTTTTTGGCTCTACTGAAAACTTTTATTTTGGGCACTTATACTACATTATTATATATACATACTTATGCTGAGCAGAGCGCAGATATTGTCAGATTTGTAAAATCACAAAGACTAAACTGGCTTGGTCACCTAGAAAGAATGCCAGATAATCGAGCTGTAAAAGTAGTCCAGAGATGGAAGCCCCAAGAAAACAGAACAAGAGGAAGGCCCCGTAAAAGATGGATAGACGACGTAGAGAGGGATCTTAAAACCATGAACATCAGGCAGTGGCGAAGGAAAGTATCCGACAGGGCAGAATGGAAGAACATTGTTAAGCAGGCCAAGACTCACAAAGGGTTGTAGCGCCATTAGAAGAAGAAGAAGAAGAAGAATACTACATTATGGTTTGGCGTCACTCAATTCTTAAAGACATGCCTTTGTTTTCTATAAAATACTATCACACTGACTATGGCAATTCTCTTGTATTAACAGAATTCAGACAGTGGAAAATGACAAATTAATCTTTTGATCAGGTGAATATAAAATCTGTAAGATATAAGCTCTCTTTGACTGAGTATGTTAGGGATCCAAGATGAGTGACCTTTAACTTCAGGAGTATTCATTTCGTTTTAATATGATTATCAGGAAAATTTAATTTATTTTAATTTAATTATTTGTATTGTTCTGAGACTCTTTTCTTGTGGCATTTTAAAGTAGATACTATTTTATTGGGAATAAGCCACAATTGAAGGTCAAAGTAAGTTTATTGACATTTCAATTTCCACTTTTGGAAAAATCATAATTTAATATTTAGTTTTTAATATTTTTGTTATGATTAGGATATTTTATTTTCGTTATATTTTTGTAAAACGGGAGATATCCCGTGAATAAAATAAAATAAAATATAATCAAAAGATCATATAATTCAAAAATTGCCTTCTATAATTCCATTTTTACAACTTTTTAGAAATTAGTACCTGAAAAGCACATATTTCATTAAAGCTATTTTTTGCGATATCAGTTGGACAAGCATCAAATCGACCGATTTTTGGCATCGTTGTTAATAATAAAAGTTGTTTTTATAATTTAATATTCGACAAGATTCGTTTGTCACTTATACATAGGTTTATTTACTGATATTCGTGATAAAGAGTTACACTATTGGGAACATTTAATATCACAATTTTCGGAATAGTTACAATCTGTTAAATTGTATTAAAAAGTTTAATTTAATGAGGCGTTCAAATAGTCTTATAAATTACAAAAGTTGTCGTTTCGCTAAAATGTCTATCGCCTTCGTCGAAATATTCCCATTATCGTATCAAACAGTATCACACCATTCATGCATTACGAAATTAAGTTGTCATTTATAGTTATATCTACCTTTTAAGTATCTTTTTATTCGGCACTAGAAAAAAGGTACACAAAGAAAAAATTCTACCCTTTTTATTTGACATCCTGAATTTTAATAACCCCCTAAAATTATAGAATGTTTAGTCTATTATTCTATATGAATATTTTAGTCTTATATTAGCTGCAAATAAAGTGGCTTAAACTTGTTTAGTTAATTACAATAATTATTGTAATTAACTATTTACTACAATAATTAACTGTAAAAAGTCGTAAGTATATTTTTTACGTTTGTATCAAAGAATATATAGACGCTTAAGCGTCTATATTCTTTGTTTATATTTCATTATTTGACATTTAAGATTGAGGTTATGAGGTTATTAAAGGTAAACATTGTATGTAGTAAATACAATTAATTTCTTATATACTAAAACGCTAAGCCCTTTTCTTGTCCACCACTTTACTCAAAACCCATATTAGATAATTAAAATATTTTTCCGGAATATTATTAGTATTACGTATGAGATTGTCAAGATATACTTTTGGTACAAAAATTCTCTTTCGGTTTTGAGATGACCGGAAGTTAAAATTTACTGTAAGTTTTAGTCCCCACAATGTATATATGGATCGAAAGGTCTCGTCGAGACGAATCTAAATATGTACTTTCGGTTGCGATCCGACACCGGAAGTGACCCAAAACGCGCATAAAACGTCAAGATGGAGCAAATCTGACACCGGATTCGTGATCAGCATGCAAAATTAACTGCTAAATGCATAAAAATTGCATTCCGGTTTTGAGGTCGACTTCCGGTTTCGTTTTTATTAGTCAAATCAATAGAGAATTCAACGTAGAGTTCAAAAATGTAACTTCACGAAATTATAATTTATAGTTTTTGAGTTATTGATAAAAATATTTTTACTTCCGGTCATTGTATATATTGTATATTTTTCTCGCAAAATAAAAATTTCATTTAAAAAACTCGATGTCGAGTTGGTCCGCTAGTTACTATTAATATGGATGCAATAATATAAACTGGATTCCAGAAAATAAATCATAAAATACCTTTTCAATCAACTACCATATCCACTGTAAAATACGATTAATAATTGCATATTATATTAATATTTTGGAGGGACATTAACGCCCGATTTCATAATGACAACCTAAAGTTCTATTTCGCATTTTTTATTGAAGCTGACATTCACATACCAACATATTATAATACTCCATTATTAGATTCGTGCATATTAAATTCTTATATAAAAAAAATGGCCCAAGCAACTGTAATCTATACAGATGCATCCAAAACATCGGAAGGGACCGGATGTGCTTTCTACATTCCATCCAGTCCACAGAAAAAATATTCAAACTACCTCTCAATTGCTCAATTTTTAGTGCTGAAGCACTTGCAATTCTTGAAGCCTTGATATATTTCGACAGTTTAAACAATAATGCAGTTTAAATAATATCCAACTCATTTTCAGTCTTATTATCTCTCAAAAGTACAAAGTTACCCAATTATAATTCTAATCCTTTCATTTACCAAGTTAATAACATGCTTGTCAATCTTAAATATAAAAATAAAACTACGAATTTTATTTGGGTAAAAGGTCATGTTGGTATAAAACATAATAAGCACGTTGATTCCATTGCTAAAGATGCAATAACCTCTACAGCTGAAATTTTACCAGATGAGAGAATTTGTGTTCCTGACGCTTTTCTAATCGCCAAAAGAAATCAAACAGATCGTTGGAATACTTCCTAGCAAACTTTTTGTGACCACTCAACAACACAATACGTGTATATACAACCACACATTCCTAATTCCAGATGGTTTAAGAATTTCAATACCGCCCGTAAGTATACAAAAACTTTAATAAGATGGCCACGCTTGTTATCCTGCTCATCTTGCACAAATCAAAATATACAATTCAGACTTATGTGAAACTTGTCAAGAACAAGGAGATCTCAACCACATATTTTTAAGTGTTCCAAATATCTTCAGCATTCAGGAATTCTTTTAAACAACTTGCAAACTCTGCAAATATTTCCTCCATATCAAATAAATAACCTATTGGCTACTAATAATAAAAAAGTCTATGATTGTCTGATTAAATTTATACATAGTGTAAAGAATTTACAACTTAGATGAAACTGCAACCACAACGGTACAAAAAACACAGAAAATATTGGCACCAAAAGGGAAAAAGTGTTTGGATTAAGTCACCAGCGGTGAGAAAGGGACGCTAGTAGTAACAACGTGCTGTTTTATATGGCCACTGGCTCCTTAGGCCTTGCTACGCCGACAGGATGGATGACTTCTGATTTATTTGTAGAGGTAATGAGACAATTCATTAAACATAGCAGAAGCTGTCCTGATAACCCATCAATTTTAATATTCGATAATCATGAATCTCATTTATCCATCGAAGCCTTAGATTTGGCAAAAGCTTCTTCTTAGGGTGCCTGTGCGTTCCGAACGTTGGCGATCATTCTGGCTATGATGACTTTGTTGGTTGCTATACGGAATAGATTTGTTGAGGTCTTTCTATACCATGCTCTCAGGTTAGCAAGCCAGGATATTCTTCTTCGGTCTATTGACCCCTGGCAAAAGCTACAGGGGTTAATATTGTAACTTTGCATCCCCACACATCGGCTAAATTACAGCCACTTGACGTTGGTTTATACGCGCCATTCAAGACGTATTATAACAGTGCCATAGAGTCATGGCTTCTAAGAAATCCTGGTAGGCCGATATCTATTTATGACTTAGCTAAATGTTTTGGAATAGCACACAGCCGTTTCATAACTCCTACAAATATAGCCAGTGCCTTTAAAAAATGCGGTATATATCCCTGTGATCGGGATATCTTTGATGAAGTCTAGTCATCACACTTGAAATCTAAGGTTTATTTTTCTTCAAAGTGCTTGCAAACTTCAAGTAGCTGCCTAACTGCTTCATTGGTAACCGTGCGCTAACTGGACCGACCTTGCAAATACTATTTTCTCTATTCTTTTTGTGACCTATAGCAAGCCCATTAATTTAAAAATGCTTTGTAGACTCATTTTTGATGTTTATTTACCGATTTCAAGACATTTGCCTTGCGAGGGGCAACTTCCAATGAAACACCAACCAAAAGAACATAAAAAGATAAACCCAAACTATATACAGGACATAAATAATAGGTTTTCTTTAATTTTAAACTTTCTCCATCCCTTCCGTATATCCGCTACTGACTGATTTAAAAAGAACTATTTCAATGGATAGCCGGAGTGTGACGTCACGGCGGCCATATTGTTGTTATTACTTTCCAAACAAAAGTTGAAATGCCCAATCTCAAGACTTTTTAATTTCTATAAAGTTAAAATTTTGCTTACTCTGCTGCTTTTTCTTCTAAGTATAGTGTTTTTTACGACAATACCATCATAATTCGGTGTTATATTTCTATGAAATATAGTTTAAAAGTTTAAATTAAAGACATTCTAACCTTACTTTATTGATACATGCATTTTATTGCTATTTTATAAAACAACATGCTTTATTATTTACACAACCTTGTAAAATTGTTGTAGTAACTATTAGAATATTTAGATATTGCAAAAAGCGGAAAGATTCTGTAAAAAAAAAATGAAAAAATAATAAAAAATACAAATTATCCACACTAAACAAGGTTTGTTTGGAAGGTGAAACTGAATTACTAAAACATAAAGTTGAAAGTGATTAATAAAATCTACGTCATCACTCCGGCAGTTTATTGCATAAATAATGAAAAAATGAGAGTTGGGCATCGGTGTACCCGGGTATATAACAATGTCGGTAAAGTTGAGTATGTACACGAGGGCTTAGCTAAGTGCATCTCATGCACATGTATTTATTAGAAACCAATTTTAGGTTTCTACATACTTATGGCAACGAATATAGACGCATATGTGCGTATATTTGTTCCTTATGGATAAATGTAAATAAATGACAAAAATTAACTTCAGTATCTCAGTAATTCAATAAATCACTATTTACAAATTCAGTGTTATCTTTAATAACCAATCAATATTTACTTTATGTGAGATATACTTACTAGATATCAAAAATTGCAAATAAATACTGTTACATAGAACTATCTACAATGTTGCCAAATGTATAACAGCACGGTTTGAGAAGTAGTGGTTACTTTGTATTTGTCTGTATGTCAGTCATCGAGCAAAAAGATAAAAGAGGGAATGTATAGGTAGTGGGGGCAAAAATATTGTTAGACAGGAAGTGCCATCTTGAGAGGCCACATTAAACAAGGAAAGAGAGGCTCTTTCCTTGTTTAAGAAATTAAATTTAGTTGGGTTATGTTATTGCTGATGTTATTGTTTGTCCCAACTGTCACATGAAAGATTATTTGTATTTGTATTGAAGTTTTTTAACAATTATTTCACATTTTAGACTATTATTGTTATTATTTAATTAAAACTTTATTGTGTTCTAGTGTTAAAAAAGTATTTTAAGTGTATTATGTATTAATATTATGTAATATAACAAATAAATAGAAAACTTAAAACCCCTACACCACTGTATGATTATTGTGAAGTGTCATGAAATTTAAATTTGGCGCATTCGCATTTCCGGATATGTCCGCCATCAGAGGCCACTTTTTTGGTCTCCTTTTCATAACGATTAGATTCCCTCTTTTGTCTTTTTGCTCGATGATGTCAGTGCTCGCCGTGGTATTATTGGCCTAAATTAGTCTGTTCCAATTGACATCGTAAGCACCTTAATATGTTTTATTATAATAAAATAGATATAAAAAATTTTCAAAATCATATGTATTATTTATATTTGAAAAATGTATACCTACACCCTTGACCACTTATAACAAAAATCAAAACAATAACATTCAGGTACATTTTAGACGAACACTATTTTTAATTTATATCTGTTTTACATTTACAACAGTAGATACACAGGACGTTATAAAAAGACTGATATCTAAAACCCAAAAAAAATGTGTGATCATAACTGTAAGTGTTCCGCCCATCCAGTGGCGTCTCAATCTTTAGACGAAATGGATTTTGAAAGAGGTATTTGGTATGCAGCTCAGTATGGTGACCTAGATAGAGTCAGGAAACTAGCGAACGAGAGAAGATGTATAGATGAGAAAGATTCAGCAGGTTATACTGCTCTTCACTATGCAGCACGAAATGGGCAACTGGCAGTTTGTTTGTTTTTGTTGGACAATGGTGCAGATGTTAATGCTGTTACGAAAGGAGGAGCTACAGCATTATGTCGAGCCGCAACTGCAGGTAAATTTTAAAAACTAGTGATTAGGCATTTTCACGGTTTGTGTATTAGGGGGCACCTATTCATGTATTCAGCACAAGCGTTCTTAAGATTTCTCAGATCATAGAGTTCCCTTCCATTATAAGACGCGGTCTACTTTTTCTATGCTTGAAATGACAGCATTATTTTTCTTATTTTTTACTACTATTGTTACGATATTTTCAATATAGTGAATATTCTCTTAACCCTATATTGCATAATGATCCCAATTGGGTACATACATTTGAATGCTATGCTGAATAAGCATTTATGGACATATATGCTATATTTTAATAAAACAACGTGTTAAATCCCCTTCGGTTAAAACGTCGCTGGTAGAAGATTGATGAGTGAATTAGATTAGGGTAAAAAAGAACTTGTTGCAAATCAGTACATAAAACGACATAATTTGCATTTACTTTTGCAATTTCAGTATCTTTTGATAAAGAGCTTGTCACAATATGAACTAGTATCTGATCTGGGAAGTCCAAAACGCAAGTTGAATTTACTTTTAAAAATGTCGTGGTAGGTTCGTAAAGAGATTTTGGTATCAGGGTACATTTTTAAAAATAATCTGTACATTTTTGAGATACTTAAATCAGCTGGAAGGCAACTTTTAGAAGAAGCATTGCTGCTATAATGATTTTCTCGTTGCTGAAATGACCTAATATGTTCGCATATTTTCTCTGCATCTGTTATCATAAGTTTTTTGGGACGATTAGTATGTTTGCCACGTTGATCATTTAGATTTACTCCTGCTTTCATTTTATCAACAAGGTACTGGTCTAGCTTATTTACATACCGTGTCTTTACATACCCTTAAATTTTCTACTGTATATTTCACTGTACACTGACGACGAGGTATTGCTTCCCCAACGTTTCTTCTTTTTGGCTCTTGCAGCGAAAGAGACAGATAAAAATTTTGATTGGCCATTGTAACTCAGTTCTCTAAACGTTTTGAATAGTTTTTCGTGATTGCCCACTAATAACTCGGCAGCTACTCAGCAACTACGCAGCTAAAATATTGTTTTAAAACATTTTCAAAACATGAACTTACTTCATCTGGACAAGATGAACTTTTAAATTTAATGTAGAACATTAAATTTAAAAATCGACGTGTTTCAGATTTTTTTAAGAAGGCTTTTCATTTAGGAAATATCGAATTTATTCCATACTTTACGGACACACTGTATAGTTCTTTTGGAAGCATTTTAATTTTTATTAAGTTTAACTGTCATTAATGCATTATAATAGATTTTATATTCTAGGCAAAGAAGATGTGGTAAACCTCTTACTGTCCAAAAAAGCAGATCCCTTCATTCAAGATTCTGATGGTAAGACAGCCTTGCATCGAGCGACGGAAAACAAACATTTTGATATTGGCAAAAGACTGTTGAATGTGGCACCCTCGCTTGGCGAAGTGGCAGACAATCGGGGGAATAAGGCAGCTTTACGGAACTGATCAAAAATACGGCCTAGATATTTAATAAAACTATTTTCAAATCGTTTTATTCATTTATAATTATTGTATTGGTGCACTAAATTTATTAAAAAATTTAGACAGTAATTTGGTGTTTTAATTTTTAATAATATAATTTAACTTAGACCATTCAGAAAATGTGGTAGTTAATGGGATCAGATATCGAAACTGAAATCCAGGATAAGAGACAAATGTACCTGAAATATTTCAATAGAAAACGTAGTGACATGATCCTTTACAAAGCGGATCATCAGGATAACGATAATTTAAAAAAAAACTGGAAAAAATGCAACAAAATTCATACTTACATAGGTAAAGAAAAAGCTTGGGTATGGTAGAAATCGGGTAGAGCTCATTTCTGTGCCCATCAGATAGTTAGACCTCTTAAAGATATACTTTTGAACTAAGCTAATTTTATGAGGACCTACATATGTTAAAAAAAAGTAAAGTTAAACCGCATGTGATCGGTTAGTCACGTGGTAAGAAGGAACCCTGGAAACCACACCAAAATATCTTCAATATGTTCCAAAACCTAGTAGGAAGTAGACCTAGAAGAACACCGACACTAAGATATCTCGACGATGTGGAAGAGAATCTTAGTTGACATTAGAGGATGAAGAAGATAGGCATTGAGATGCATTAAACCATTTAGTTTGAACGAATGTACTAATTTTAAACCCACAATAGAAAGAAGTGCACGGTAAACTGACGAGAAACAAGAAAGTTGCATTGCTAAACGATGTTTTTGCCGAAGAGTTCTCAAAGCAATTGATGGCTATGAGTAATGGCCGTATTCCTGTCAACGACTGGAATGGTTTGATTTCTTTTTCGCTGAATGTTTGGTCTTAATGAACGAGACCTCATTAATAAAGTGTTCTCAAACATCATCGCTAAACTCAAAAATGACAATTAGTTGAGTGGAAGAACGATTTTAGCAGCAAATAACAAAAATATAGATAACTTAAACAATAATTGTAAATGTAAAAACTAAAAGGTATAGGCGACGGTACTCAAAGGAAAATTTAAAGATCAAGAAGTCCTCATTCCGATGATACCGAGCGATATCTGATTCGTCCTGAATTTGCCATGATATTAAACGAATCATAAGGCAAATCCTTGAGTGTTTATGGACTGAATAAAGAAAATAATTGTTTTTCTCGTAGTATATTGAAGTGTAGCCAAACCATTCACTTTGTTCATTCTCACGCTTGGTAACAACGAAAAATATAGTATAACCATAAGTCCTTCAATGAAAATAATCGACACGAGTGCAACCCATTCAGCTAATCGTTGTCACATGCTCTTTGTAAAAATTAAAAAGATTATTAGCTCATTTTGAATTTTTATTTATCAGAAAAAAAAAATTTATTCTTAATGTAATAAAGTTAATAGAACTCAGCTAATAAAAAAACCTCGTTTACTATACTAAAATCACAATCAAGATGCACTAGAAATAAACAAACCAATACACTCGAATGTTATAAGGAACACTCCCGAATCATGATTTACAATGTATAAACTTTGTAAATCATGATTTGGGATTTATACAATGTCTATACAATATAAATAATTATTTGAGAGTGCTCCTTGCAACATTTAACGTGTCTTGGTTTGTTTATTTCTAGTGCATCTTGATTGTGATTTTAGTACAGCTCATTTTTATTTGCGCAAATTTTTAAATAAATATTATAGTCTACTGAAATATCGAAACTCCGGCAATACTGTAATCGGCAACAACAATGATTTTCACCCAAATTGTTTACTTTAGATTTAACAACAGCATAATACTAACTATACTATACTATATAATTATGTCATGTGGATCCAACGACATACAGTTTTCAGTATAGGGTCACAGTCAAGGAACGTAGAGTATAGTACATTCAATGTGGATCGGTTAATAGGCTCTTAAATTTTGAAGAGATTTGAATTTAGGTAAATTGATATACTAACGTAGTTATGACGACTAGAACTTATGAATTTGCTGTTGTTAAAGGAAATATAGACGCGAAGTGGAAGAACACGTCATCTAGTTTCCTTATATGCCTAAATGAGCAAGATACAAAAGTTTTGCAGAATAAGTTTGTAGTTAAAGGATATGGCGATCCAAACCAAGGAGTTCCGATGAAACTAAATGGATATCCCCTGAATGTAGTCGCTGCTTTGGGCCAACTGGGTTATAAAATTGTGTCTACTATTCAAGATGCAAGCCAGTATTTTGTATGGACAATGCAGAAGGAAGTATAATTTCCAAACTATATTGTTACGTTTCATTTTTGATAGCATATTGTAGATATAAGTATTTTATGTATGACGATATCTATGAATACATTTTTTGTAAACTTGTAAACAGAAACCACAAGTAAATAAAACACTTACTTCATATTATTTTCATAATTTTAGAAGATTTTATTCTTTATATATTTTATCTATGATATAAGATATAGATATCTTATATCTATATTATTATAATTTTATTTTGTAATTTTAAGTGTCCTGCAACGTGTTAAGTAAATGTTACAATATAATCGTTGTGTTTTTTAAGACGGTTCTGGTGCTATTATTAATTTGTTTATATAAGTACACACACAATGTATATACATATATATATATATATATATATATATATATATATATATACATATATATATATATATATATATATATATATATATATATATATATATATATATATATATATATATATACAGTGATGAGTGTCTTACCACCCGGCTTTTTAACGTAAGAGATAGAAAACACAGTTACCTTGTGAAATAAAAAGAGATGAAACTCATAGAGGTGAGAAATAATCGGAAAAACCTATAATTTATATTACATTACATTACCAATATCGATAGTCTCACACCTTTAGACGTTAGATTCGAGCTAAATCACCTCGGTCATAATTATTATGAGTAACGTCGAATGTGTGACGTATTTCCATTTTTTAATTTCGCATAAAGTAAAAACTGATTGACCACAATAAAGCAAAAATGTAAATAAAATAATTTAGTTAATAGTGATTATTTAATCTAAAGTTTTAAATTATTAACCAAGAATAATTTCTACTATGATTTGAGGAGTTTCATACGCTCTTGTCACGGAATAACTATAAATCCTTGGTGGATTAGTGGTAAGAATTCGACATTGCGATACAGACATCGCAGACGATTAGAGTTCAAAACCCACATGTGGTTTTCTTTTTTTTTTATAATAATTTGAAATTATGCAAAGATCGTTTTGCTTTGAATCACTAAACAAAACTAAACAAAAACTAAAGTTAAAACAAAAAATCTTATTGACAAAACAGTATCGTCGTACTTTCGAAAATAAAGTAAAAACTTTTAAAGAATGTTTAAATAAGTAAAAATTCTATAAAAATAAAAAAATATCCGTGGCCACTAATCAATCGATTAGGAAAAGTCGCACTGAGATATTCACTGACGATGCGAGAATTATGTGCAGGACAACCATCGTGTTGAAACCATATGGAATCGAAAGGTATTGGTAAATTACAAAGGGCTGGGACAATTTGATTTTGCAGAAGTTCCAAGTATTTCCGCCCAGTCAACATACCGTCTATAAAAAATGGACCAATGACATGATTCCCTATTATGCCTCCCCAAACATTTACTTTTCGAAGACGCTGGGTACGAGCGACATAAATCTGACGAGGATTTCCTCGAGATCAATACCTAGCATTGATTGAATTGTGACGGCCATGCAATGAAAACGTACATTCATCGGTGAACAAAACGTTCTCTAAAAAATGTTCATCTTGATGTGACATTTCCATCAGTTTGACAAAAATGTAAACGTCTATATTGATCCCCAGGGAATTGTTCGTTGGATTTATGAAGTTTATAGAGACGGTATTGATGTCTTTACAAAATTTCACCTACTCTAAATCTTGGAATTCCACATTGTTCTCCGAGACGAGGTGTTGATTGGGTAGGATTTTGCTCAATACTTGCACAAATCAAAGTGTCCCTTAGTTCCAAATCTGGATTTACCTCCCTTCGTCTGCGAACTACTCTTGGATCGAACACGGAATCCATAAGTAAAAAAATTACGTATAATAGACCGAATTGTTGATCGTGCTGGAGCCGGCCTATTTGGAAACATATTTACAAATTGTTGTCTAATCATGTTATCTGATAATCCATTCACATGCCAGACAACAATTTGCACTTTTTCCTCGACCGTTAAAATCTTTTTCAGGAATTATTTTTTCAATAAAAAGTTTCTGTTTACCGTAAAAAACACTTCTCGATGTGTTGTTATTTGATAACTTGAAGGCTTGATGATTTGGTTAGCTATAAAGCAGGTAGCTGTTCGCGCGCATCCATTCCAATGTCGTCAATTGTTTTGAAAATCATTACCTGTACAGAGGAATTGATATTAACACTGAGAATTTAGTGATGGATTTGACATTAAACAGTCTTCAATGGATTATTTTCCATTCACAACTGAAGACTGTAAAACTGGAATTGAATTTGAAATATTTTGTATTTCTATTTTATAACATTGGAATAAGAATAAATTGTAAATAATGAGTTTTTCGAAAACTTGTTACCTAATATGTATCATATTTTCTATTATTTTTGATTAAGTAAAACAAAAATTTTACCCTTGGTGTGAATTGAACCCCAGTCTTCTTATCAATAGACAACATCTCTAACTATTACGCCAAATCTACATACAACAATTTATTTCGGACTGATTATACCTATTTAGTTTAGTCAAATATTTCAGTTGAGTTATTTTTATTATTAAATAAACTTAAAGATTTATAATTTAAAATCGCTACTAATTAATGTTTTTTACTATAATATATCTTAATATATTTAATCATTTATTCTAACATCAGAAATTATTAAAATAAATATTTTCGAGGTCATCCGTATTATTATGACTGAAGTCAAATAGACACGTCTAATAACTAGCCTTATCTCTTTCTATCTCACAACTTAATCTGTCTTCTATCCTTTCCGCTATTTTGCCGGGCGGTAAGACACTCATCACTGTATATATATATATATATATATATATATATATATATATATATATATATATATATATATATATATATATATGTAAGAGATTAAATCTTCTATCGCTTTGTTGAATTAAATGGCCAAATATATGGCCTAATCCTCCTCCTGTGTTATGAATAATTTTGGCCTATCTGTCTGATGAGGCTGGGATAAGACAATAATAAGGAGGAAGTCTAAGCACGGTATACTCATTACTGCGAGTACAGTTATCAACAACATATTCCTTCTGGTACTATCTAATATAAACAACCTCCAACAATGGCTTTTTACTATATGATGCCTCAAAGTACAAATCTTTCTCAAATAAAAATTCTTGAATTTGTAATTTGTTTTAAGTAATATTTGGAATTTTCTCATTAATCTTAAATGATATGATGCGTTGTCCATGACAATCACACTATATTTAGGTAAACTCGGAAGAAGAGATTTTTCAAATCATGATTCAAAAATTAAACTTTCCATATCCTCATGATAATCTAGATTCACGTCTTTAATTTTTTTTTGAAGATATTAATAATACATCGTCGATGCATCCATTTTCTGCACCACAGTGTAAAATTATAATTCTCTGTCCTTTATTGGGCGGTACTGACTTAACACTTTTTGTTATTATTCATCCAACTTTTTTTCACGGTGTCATGAGTATCATACCAAGTCTCATCCAAATAAACAATATTTTGTTTCATTTTTCGATACTCCGTTATCTGTCTGATATAATTGTTTCTTAAAGAAATTATTCTAGTACTTTCCTACTAGCAAAAGACATTCATAAACATGTTTCAGCATACGTTTGGCATCATCAGAAAGGTATTGAACATGTCGATTACGTTTAACTACACAGGTTTGTAAATCTTCCAACTGATTAGAGAGTTACACTGGCTCTTCAGCTGCAGAATTATTATCACACTGCAGACGCCACATTTTAAAAATATCTTCATAAAATGATAAAAGAAGTTTAGAAAGAACACTGGTGAAGTCACAAGCAAACTTACTTGCAGTTCACTATTTGAATTTAACTGAACGCTGTAGTAGTTATGGTTATATTTAAAATATTCTTGTTTCGTAAAATCTGATTATGCTGGTTTAAAAATAAAATATTATACCTACCTACCCAAGTGCAAACCAATGGGCGGTCGAAACGACATTTTTTCGGATAAACTACTTTATGGTTTCGGTCGCTCAGGCAAATATTGTTATATCTTACCCGAAGAATGCATAAGTTTACCGATACAAGATAACGCATTGTGATTTGTCATAATAGCGATATCCGATGTTTTCATTGGATCTTGGTCCACGTGGACTGATCAACTTGTAACGGGATTTATTTAAGCATCAGATTTAAGTAATCTTTTTAATTACGTGACACACATTTGCCAAAATATATTATTTGTTTACGACATTGAAAATATCGGTGTAACTGGAACGCGCTCTGACCTAGTGAAATTTGCAATGTAATCAAAAGCTTATTAAATAATGTGTACAAATTAAACAAGTAAAAACAATAATATATCAACAAGCGCACGTGAGGTAAATAGCTGGAAATCACAGGATTATTGGGAGGAGTATTATCATTATTGTTAAGAATGAAGAATCAAGAGAACGGTCTAAGTTAGTCAAAGTCAACTGAGTACTATCTAGTATTGTACTTAGATAACCAATAAACTAAATCATGAGTATCTAGTGTATTTTAAATAAATCTACCATACGAGACGATAAGTGAAGCATTATTTATTTATTACAAACTGTTCTATGATAACTTCAACTGGGTGACTGCCCATATTTTCAAACATAATACCAGACACATCTGAATGTAAATATCGATGAGAATATTAACACTTTGTATTATTATGAGGGCCTGCGTAGCGCAAGCGGTAGGATGCTTGCCTCGCACGCCGGTGGTCCGGAGTTCGAATCCTACCGCCGGCAAAGAACAACTAGAGATTTTTAAAAATGTCTATAGGCCCCAGGTCGACTCAGCCTGAATAAAATGAGTACCTTGGGTAAAACCAGGGGTAATAATAGGCGGTTGAAGCGTAGCACTGGCCACGTTACCTTCCTTGTATACCGTAGGCCCTAGATATAGCAGACTACCCTGCTATACTCCCAAAGCCGCGAAGCGGTATAAAACGGGAGACTATTATTATTATTATACATCTCGGTCATTGATAATTTTGCAGTTAATAACTATTCCTGGTAGATTACTTTTATTTTAATTTTTATTACCTGTTTTTATTACAGATAAATATATTTTTACAAAGTCTCACCGAAATACGAGGCAACTTTACAATCTTCGCTGGATGAATCGAATGGTAGAACCGCCTGTAATTATGACACAGGTAAAAACTAGTTTGGAAAAAACTAAAATAAAACAATCTTTGGTTTCATACAGTCTATATTAGAATAAATACTGAAAGTAAAAAGTAAACAAACAATAAATACATTAATGACTAGAGTTACATCGAAATTACACTTATGAGATCGATATAATCTTATAATATTTCTAACGTTAGATACCTCTGTAACATCGTAGGTAACGGCAGTGCTAAAATTTTAGATCTCAATCCTTTGGCCCCGATTTGTTTTCTAATCGCTATTCGACACATTTCTCTTAAATTCAAAGGGTTCGTTTTAACGTTAATAAGAAAATCACAGGCAGAGTCGGGGGATTTCGTCCGTAACGCACGCGGATCCCAGGCCATATCGGACAATTTAAATCCTCCGTACACCTGAAAAATAAAAAAAATTGTTAATATTACCCCTAAGTATGTTCAATATTAACTTTTAGTAAAGTTTATGGATCCAAATTAACTATGCGAATCAGTATATATAGATATAATTTCAATTTTCGCCGTCAATTAGTCAACAAAAATTTACGTACTTTTTAGCATTTTTTTGCCCACTCTGTATTTCATATTTTCGTAACATTTTATTCAAAATTTCTAATTAAGTCTTAAAATCTTCAAAGAGAATAAGATAATCTAAAAGTTTATTTGTGCTGCCAGATTCCTCAAACAGATAACGGGATAAGTACTGTCGTTTTGTTTCGCTTTTATCTCTCAATCTCGCATGGATTTTAAAATAATATTCGAATTAAAAATCCTCAGAACTGTTTACGCTTATTTTTTTTCTAATTTCAGAACAATTTATGCTCTAAAAGTCACAAAATTAACAAAAATATATGTTTAAAAAATGAAAAACTCTATTTTTTGATATTTAGTTGTTGCGAAAACGCAACACTGGGCAATTAGGATGTAAAAAAATTAAAAATACGTTGTTTCAAATGTTTTATTAAATAATATAAAAGAGTTTTAAATAAACTGACATTAAAATAATATAAAAAAATTATTGCGTATTACTATGAAATTTAATAAAACATTTTTTATTGGTTGTTGAGTGACAAAGGACGCATCGGGTTCGTTTTTCGTGAGTAGAAAAAAGATGGCTGATGTTGTCGACTCGAACATCTTGTGTAACGTTGTTTATTGAAGATTGAGATGGAGCAGGTCTTCTTGGAGGAGTTCCGAACATCGTCAACAAGGCTTTGGCTATATTTCGACTAAACTGCAGCAAATCCATTTCGGGTTGTTCAGAGATAATATGTCTCATTCTACGGTAAATTAACCAAGCATTTTGTTTGGAGACATCAAGACCCCAGATAAATAAAGGCCAATACCATTTCTTGATTCTTATATTTGTTCTGTGTGTATGTGCTCCATTGAGTTTTTTATGTTCAATATCCAAATAAAGGGAATTTTCATCTGCTAAATCTCCCTCAATCCATTTCTGTGGTAGAAGAGTTACACTTTTTGCACGAATCTCAGTGGATGCCACTTGAACATCTTGAATTTCTTCATGTTGTGTCTATTTCTGTTTCCATCTTAATCTCTTCCGTAAATTCTTCTTTTTGAACTTGTGTCACACTTTCAAGATTTGCCTCTTTTTCATATAGATTTATATTTTCTTCGTCGATCCTTTTTTCTTCTTCTTGATGAATTACAGCTTCTGATTCCGGATCCAACATATTTTTGTTTAGGTTATTGAATGCTCTTCCACAGTCTTCATCTTCACTGTCTTTATCAGTCAATTCAGTGGGGTCAGGAGCTATTGGAAAACATCTGCACTGGAAGCCGACTCCATAAGGTTCGATTCTTCCAGCATGGACATAAATTTATGTGCCCTTGATTCGTAAAGAAATTTTTTAGAACGACTATTATTACTAGTACGGCCGAAACTGGACAAGCCAAGTTGACTTGACATCTTATTTCCTCCTTCTAGAACAAAAATCATTTTATGTACTAATAATATGCCTTGTGAACAGTGTTGCGAAAACGCAACAATGATAATTGGGCAGTTGTACCAACTAGCATAGATAAAATAATAGCACTTACTTGATAGATATATCTTATTCAATGATTTAATAATACGTTGCTGCCAAAAACCAAATTTTTATCCAGTTAATTAAATAATAATAAACAAACGACTTACTACTAACTAAAAACACGTGTTCACAGAAGTCAAAATCAACCTACAACTTTCAATATGGTATCTGTTAATAGAAACCTAAATTTTGCGACCAATTCCCATTAAAACATACATAGAAAGCTGTTGTGAAATAAATCTGAACTTTGTCTGCCCGAATAAGTCATGTCATTTTTCAAAAAAAGACGCCATAGTTGGTTATATGTCAACTGTTGCGAAAACGCAACGCTGGGCATTAATGGGTTAAGGATATTGCGTTTAAATGAAATTGTTACGGGAAAAGCGGGACATGTGACGCCTCGGAGAGCTTGAGTCGATCATTCTGATTTTAGCGGTGTGGGTGGCTAGTTGGGCCGCGTCCGGATGCTTAACATCTCAGGTACTTCTTTGACAGTGTTTTATGCTTTTATTTTTAAGGGACTTGGGAAGCATCTCGAGCTAGGGATTTTCGTTCGAATGTCATTCAATTTTAAAACTAAATGCAGTATATGCTTAAAGTCAGTTCTCCCAACCATTAAATTAATAAATTTTCAGGATATTGGAACCCCCTACCTCCTTTATAAACTTATTTGTAAGCATTTAAGCATTAATTTTTGTAATCATTTGTCATATATAATTGGACAAATTAATTTTATCTTAACGCCAAATAAAGTACATATAATAATCAGCATTGAAAGACAGAGAAAGTGATAACAAAGAAAAATTTATTGCTAAATAAAGTAAAAGTCCACTATTTGGAAGAGTGATTTCATCGTTTAAACGCCGAATATCCTCAAATTTTAATGTACACAGCGGCCCCCGAAAACTACCTGTTTAATTTGTGTTTCTCATAAGAAATCACAGAATGTATAATTAGTACATTTATTTGTACTTCTGTATGGCAGGGTTGACCACGAGCTGACGTACAGTGTAGCCGATTCTTGTTCGCAGGTAGCAATTATGGCCATACAAACCTGAGTTCTTCGACGCAGCGATTATTATCGTCATAAAAATACCAAAAAAACATAATTTTTTTCAATAGTGAAAATTGAGCACAAAATTGCATATTTAAGTTACATATTTAAGTTTATAAAATAAAAATCGATATTTTAAATTTCATTACCATTCTTTTTCAAACACTTGGCAACCTGGGCATTTGTAAAGTAACACCATCGCACGTGCCTAAGCAAGAAAAGTTCATTTACATATGGGTGCTGACGGGAGTGCTTCTGTTGAATTTTGTGATTATATTTTGTGCGGTTGAAGTTTGTGGTGGTAAATCGAGTGTTATTGGAGTTTGTTGTTTTATAGTAAATTTTAAGATATATTCTGTGATTATTAAAATACAATGGACGAACAACCGAGTTGTTCCAAGACAAGGCAGCAAAATTCTGATTGTTATTCCAAAAATGAAAAGCTACAAGAGAGACAGAAAATGTTAACGTCACAAGAGAAGGTTTACAGGGTCACGTACGAAACGTTTATGAAGGAATTTTCGGCAGAAAAATAGCATCAAATATCCGTAAGCCATATTTATCGTGTGCTTAAAAATACAAGCGTGTGCTACAAAAATAAATTAATTGTTTAACTCTTTAAGGACGGGTCACGTCAATAGACGTTTTAGCGTAATTTCCGCGACAGCTAGGTAGCATCTTGTTTCTAATAGTTTTTTGCTTATGGCATTCTGTATTTTTAGGAGAATGTAAGGAATAAGCCGCAAAATATTTATTCATATGTTTAATTTACTGACGTTTCGATCTTTATTCCAGAGACAGTTTTCAAAATTAGAAAAAAAAAATAGAAAATAAATAATATAAGATTGTATAAATAAGATTATATAAATACATAATAGTAATGGACAAATAAAATAAATGTAACTATCTTTGAAAACGGTCTTTGAATATAGAGATCGAAACGTCACTAAAAACCTGCAAATAAATATATTGTGGCCTATTTCGAACAAATAATATATATATATATATATATATATATATATATATATATATATATATATATATATATATCGGTTTCAAAACGTCTTGCGCCGTTGTCCGATACCTAATTTCCACGAATTTCTATCATTCCATTGTTCTTCGGTCAAGTCTCGGGAGCTCATTGCCTTTGTTATTCCCTCCTTCCATGTTCTTTTTGGTCTTCCTCGTTTCTTACGATTTGGTGGTATCAATTTCATGGCGATTTTTGGTAGTCTTGTTTCTGGCATTCTTTGAACATGGCCATACCATATAAGTTGTTTCCTTTCTATGTCTGTTGCCAGTGATCCATCTACCCCCATCCGATTCCTTATTTCATCGTTTTTAATTCTGTCTGCCCTAGATATTGGAAGTGATCGTCTAAATACATCCATTTCTGTTGCTTCGAGTTTTCTTTTATTGCTTTCTGTTAGTCTCCATGTCTCTGTACCATAGGTTAAGCTGGTTTTTATGAGAGAGTCATATATATTGTATTTTCGTCTTTTACCAATTTCTGAGCTCCAAAGAACTCCGTTAAGGCATCCAATTGTTCTACGGGCCTGGGTTACAAATAATATTTAAAAAATATAATATAATTAAAGTTGAAATAAAAGTGAGTGTACGCCACTGGATTTTCAAACGTCTTTCCCCACTTCTCCGCCTTGAAACGATGAAATCACTCTTCCAAATAGTGAAATCTTAGTCTAGAAACATTAATGCTAAACCAGAATATACATTTTTGCTTTCAAATTTCAGAGATACCTACCAATAATTTGACTAGTTCCAAATCTCCATGTCTTTTCGCCAAACTCAAATTATCAACATAAGCTCGTTCGTCCCTGAGGTTTACATCTGCTCCCTGTTGCACCAAGGCAGCGGCGGCGATTCGATTTTCCAAAATTATTGAATAAAAGAGCACGTTGCCTTGATAACTGGGTGCGTTCATATCAGCGCCGTGGCTTACCAGCAGATCCACTAGTTGATAGACACTTTTGGCTTCTCGTACATCCTGAACGCATACGTGTAGTGCCGTCCGACCGTCTATGTGGCTAGAGGCGTTTACGTCTGCTCCACGAGATAGTAGATACCTAAAAATACGTATAATTAATCTATAGAGATCTGTGATTGGTATAAGAGAATGAACTAACGCAAGAATAGTCTAGTGCGCTTAAGGGCATAGACGCAAAATGTCGCCTGTCAAAATGTGCAATGCGTTTTAAATGTATTAATTTTATTCGAATCCTGAGAAAACTAATAAGTATTTTTGAAAAACTTAAACGCAGAATGAAAGATTACATTATTACCGAGGGTAATAATGAAAAAGTTTTTTTGAATGAGATATTTGAAATTAAAAATCACACTAAATTTTCTCTTTTTTTTTTCACCCCTGTAACTTATTAAAATAAACATTATAGAAGTTTTCAGGGACTTTCGGCCATCTGTAACGAGTCCGTTACTTTAATAATCCGTAAACATTTTTAAATACAATTTTAAAATCCCAATCCTCTTAATGCTTTTCTGAATTTTGAATTTCTAAGTTGGCTTAAACAGCGACACCTACGATGATGTAGGGCAACATGATCATCCGGCTAGCAATTAGCGCTCATTCTGGTTTTAACCTTTTGGTAGACAACATCGTTTAACAAAAAAAAAGGGTAGGCGACAGAAGAAGGCTAAATTTGTTTTAAAGAATATTAATTTCGTTGGGAAGGAAGAATATATACAGTTTTAGTTGTTTCGTAGTGTATACCCGTTGATTTATAAGCCACTTCTAGTCGGTAAGTTGATTCAATTATAAATAACAGTGTAAAAACCATCAGCCATTTTAACTTCTATAATATCGTCATTTTTCCCTTCGTTAGGGATATATCTATCTGTCATTTATCACATTATTTCATTAAGAAACATTCTGGATTTAGATATAGTAATGTTATAAAATCATATCAATTTTCTATTTTACTTCCCGGCCTTAAAAACATATAATTAGGTATCCATTTTTAAAACTATCTATTATCTATTAAGTCTATCTGTAAAAATATTCTGCCTCATATCGTTCTTTTACATTCAAAAATATTTCCGTAGCAAGTTTTCCTTAAAAATTATCTATTTGATCAATTTATTTTACATCAAATATTGTCAGACCATGCGAAGGTCACATTATCTACAAAATCATTACAGCTTTTTTCTTTGATACAAGCTTCCCAGCAACTTTTTGTAATATTTTTCAAGTTATTTCATTTGTTAATAAACCTTGTATTTTTCCCTTCTTTTTATTAAGCGTAAGGAGGAATTGTAACACAACTGTTCTTTTTAGCCTACCCCAAGAAGTTAAATCCAGGATCGAGGATTTTTTTTTCTCATTTATTTTTGGGGATTTTTTTTTACAAGGAGGAAAAGAATTTGCGTTTTTGAATTTGCCCATTTGCCCGTCTGTTCCATCAGAGGTCCAGAGCTCTCTCAGACTACTCTCGGACCACTTCAGGATACCAGCCCGAAAGACCTCCCTTATTTAGAGGGTGGAACATTGTTCATTTTTTTTTATATTTTAAAATCATACTGTTTTCATTTAATAATAAAGACCCGTCATTTTTTCTAAATAATTATAATATATATATATATATATATATATATATATATATATATATATATATATATATATATATATATATATATATATATATATATATATATATATATATATATATATATATATATATATATATATATATATATATATATATATATATATATATATATATATATATATATATATATATATATATATATATATATATATATGCAGTAAAATTGTCACGTCCAGGTCGAGGTTTTAAATCCTCCCATTTATCCCTTCAGGATATTGTCCTCATTACTTTATTACAACCTTCGATTGAAAGCCAAATGACAGAGTTGCATCTCTGAGGCAAGTAATTACCTTTTTAGGTCAATCATTACAATTTTTTCTATATCTTATTATTGGTAAATTTAGATCATCAAGGATCAGTTGCGTATAATTAGGGCATTTATTTTTTTTGTAGATAATTAACTAAGTTGACTGTACATAATTGGTGGTGGGTATTTTAGGGTAAATTTAGATTGTATATATTGGATAGGGATTAAATTTTTGGTGAAAACTAAATATTTCAATTCATACCTGTATCCTTTTTTTTGTATTTCAGCAAATAGCTTTACAAGATACCTTGGAAAGTTTATGTTAATACTTTCCTGGCGCCCACTCACATTTTGGAGCAACTTCTATAATCATTTTTATTTACCTCAGTTATATACCTATAGATTGTTTATTACCTTGTCATTCATTTTTTTATTCTACGGTCTCTGTAGGGCATGCAAATTTGCCGAATCCTCTTTTGAGTGTTAAGTAGTCACTCTCCGGCACATTCAGCTAGCCAGCTTTAATTTATTTGTTTTGTTACAACCATCCGCATTTGTTTTTGTTTCACATCGGTAATAACGCAATCTTGCATTCTGCGTTTACATTTTTCAAATATACTTATCAGTTTGCCCTATGTAAATTAAGTTAAATTACTTTGTGGCACAAAAATAGATAGATATTGTATATAGACATTTATTTAGAGAGCAGATTTAGTAAACATCAACTAAATAAACGAGAAACTGAAGCTTATTTATTTAAACCCAATGATCTAAGTTTTAGAATATTCCAAATATATTGCAATTGCTTTTGCAGACATTATAGTGAAATCATTAAGACAACCAATAAGGTCGGTTCAATTTTTAAGAAGGGTCATATTAACCGGCTTCATTGAACTGTAAATAGGACATTTAAATAGTAAATGTTTAAGAAAGAAGAAATTTAGAGTTGAATCAGGGTGCGTTTTTCTGAAAATAGAATTTTCCTAATTTTCTGCAACTTTTTCAAGGTAAATTTTTCGTTTTCACAACCTGCCTTTATGTCTTTTTTTGCAGGTTCCTTATCGTGTAAACCAACAAACTTTCAAGTGGCATGAAGGAGAAAATCAGGGACATTGATTTAAAAACATAACATGCTTAGGTCATTGTTAACACCTTTAGTGCACCAGTGGCCCTTATGCCAAAATTTTTTAAAAATAGAATCAATACTTCCCTATCGATTCGTAAAATGGCATGAGGAAGAAACATTTTTTACAAAAGAAAATTTTTTTTGCAAAATTAAATTAAAATTTCTTGAAACCCGGAAAATTATGCAGTTTTCACATATCTCAAAGGCATAAGGGTTACTCTCAAAGACATAAGGGATAAAATGGTGGACGAACTTATGTTAAAAGCTGCCGAGGAAATTATGTTAAACCGCTTATTGATGTTACCCATACTTAAAGGGTTAAATAAAAATGTATCATTTATAATAATTATAAATTTACTATAACTTACTTAGCAATCGCAACATTTTTTCTCGAACAAGCCAACATGAGAGGCGTCAATCCTTGATCATCTCTGGAGTTCACCATCGCACCAGCTTCTACCAATAGCTTTATTATTTCTAAATTGCTATTTGAAACGCCCACATGTACCAAGTGATGGGAATGTATAACTCTGGCACCGTTTTCTAACAAAATTTTTACCTATAAGAGAAGAAATATTACAGTTATTACAATATTGTCAGGAATATTTTCGTTTTCTGTACAGTGGAACTTGTCTATAGCGTCATTGAAGGGTCCAGTAAAAAAATGACGCTATATCAGAACGACGTTATAAGAGATAGAAAAAAATGAAATTTTAACGAGGAAAAATTTTATTACACCATTATTTATTACTACAGCTGCATTTACGATAAAAAATTAAAAAATAAAACATATCGTGTATATGAAACTTACATTTTTTATGAAAAAGTTCTCTAATGCTGAAAAAGTCAGTTATTTTCTTCTGCACAACCCTTTCCGAAAAATAAAGTTTTTCTGTAGTGTCCTCAATAAGCTGAGCTACTTCTTTGGTAGTTGTGGATGCGTCACTGAACTGGTAAATCGTGGATATGGTCTCAGCAGCTCTCATTGCTTCTTGGATTGTAGGACAATCGATGCCATCTTCTTCTTCATTATCTTCATCAACATCCATTTCCACATTTTGCACTTGTTCCACAATTTCTTTATCACTTAAAACTTAAAATGTTTCTACCTGATCGTCTACTGAAATGTAGGAGTCAAGATCAGTTCCAAACTCTCTCTGGTTTACATTAAATTTTTGTATCCACTCTGACAAAGGCATTTCTCCATCCTCGTCAATATCCTGAACATTGGGAGAAACTACAGTTAATTTAGCTTGACGAAAGCACTTACAAATTGTCACTAACGTAACCGCACTCTACGCATTGTCTAAAAACTGAACTGCATCAAGGATGGTAATGTTCACGGGTTCCCCATTTTCCATACAAAAAATCATCCTTTTCAACAGCTGTTTCCGATAATGGCACTTTAAACTTCTTATGACTCCTTGGTCCATATGCAGCAAGACACTTGTGCAGTTGGCTGGTAAGAAGACTAGGTTGATATTGATATGCTCAAATTAAGCTTGAGATGGGCTACACAGTTGTCAAGAAGAAGAAGTTTTAGATTACTGGCACTTACTGACAAGATAGGCGCTTTAGATTACTGGCTCTGCGAGACCGTTTTGCTACTACGCGTCAAAATGCTGACCAATGGTTTGGAGTAGTAGGTAGACCTGTTAGTATGTGTACATTATATATCGTCGCATTCGAGCATTTGCACTGGTTTCATTCTGCCCACGACTAGTGCTTCCTTTGACTGTGGAATACTGTCATCAACGTTTGAATTGGCGCAGAGAACGGCAGCATTGGGTGGCAGAATGACGTAATGTAGCATTCAGCGATGAATCACGATTCTGTCTAGGAATGCATGATGGTCGTAGGATGGTAAGACGCTGCCGTGGAGAGCAACGAGATATCGGGTTTGCTGTTGAGAGGCATGTACACAGGACAGTTGGAGTAATGGTTTGCCTATGGTAGCCGATCACCACTTGTGTTTATTCGAGAAAATATGACAACTGCTCGTTATGTTGATAACATCTTACAAACCACTTTACTTATCCTCTCACCACTTATCTCGACAGCCGTCGAGTCGTCCTTTTTCAGCAAGAAAACGTGCGTCCCCATATTGCTCGTCAAACTAGGGACTTTCTCCAAGAAGCTGGCGTTAATGGCGAAAATGTTCACCTGGTGAAAACACAAGACAATTGATTATCTCTCGGCGGTTAGATATATAATGGCGCGCTGTTTTACACGGGGCAAGCTTGTCCCTGTCGGAATTACCCTACACTTAAATCGTTCGATTTATTTTGACCAATAAAAAAAAAGAAGATATATATTATATAAGACGCTTGTGTCATTTTCCAAGAATCGACAATCAGAACAATCTTAATTACCAGACATACTTTTAAAACGAAATAATATATACATGTTCGCATAAAAAGTATTCCGTTCTGAATTAGATATAATAAAGAAAAACTATAACAGTTTTTTGGATCGTTACAGCAATACAATGCATATTACAATATATTTAAAGTATAATTTGTGTATTCATCTTTTCGCTGAATGATAATAGCCTTGCACACTTTGTCTAATGTAAATATGTTGCAAATTATTTATATTTGAATAAAACTCTTACCACTGGACAATTATTTGCCCACACAGCCAAACGAAGCGCCGTTACTCCTCCAGGTTCTTCATGGTTAACCCTTGCACCCTTCTTGACAAGAAACCTTACATTTTCTTCGTAACCTTGACGAACCGCACAGGTCAAAACAGAATGCTCCTCTACGTCTACAGCATTCACATCAGCACCTAAAAATCTCATTATATATCGAGCAATCGAACAAAACCGTAAGTAGAACAGACTAGGAGGAAGTAGACGGATAATGAATCCCATATACAGAAATATACAAAATTGTAGAGTTTAGAGTTTATTGATTTAACTACATAACAAATACAAATACTGGTTGTAGCATGTCAAAAAAATATACATAGTGTATCAAAAAGGAATATAAAACTTAACTTAATATATTATATAATATACTTAATATATAATTTTGAATTTGATAAAGAAAGGTCGGCAGTGTTCTAGATAACTAACCCTTGCTAAAATCCTGATAGCTTTCTTTTACATTCTTAAAATTTGAAGTGCATTTGTTGAATTGCCCCATATGATTAAACCACAGTTTAGATGAGAGTGAAATCTTTGTTAGTTGACGAATAACAAATAATGAACTTGATAGCTTTTTCTTTAATTATGAGATATGAACCGACCAGTTCAGTCGATTATCTATGGTTATTTCCATTAGTTTAATAGTCTCTTTGTTATCTGGATTATTGTACGCAATTTTTGCGTTTTATCAGAGTTAAGTTTTGGTTTGTTTGCGGCAAACCATGCAAACCAGGTTGTACCAAACTGGATATTGTGTTTTTTCTTTCGAAATTTACTATTTTCCAGCAGTCTCTAGGTTTATTATTGGAATTAGTAATAAAATGACAGTAAGCTGACTTTTTTGCAATTTGTAATTGTCGATTATATTCAAATTATTGTTGGTTACATACTTTGGACAAATCGGGATCCTTAGTGGCATCTGCAATGTACACTCGCGATCATAAAATTCGGGTCATCTTGAAAATTTCAAGTTTCTTAAATATTTTTGCCTCTGGTGCAGTAATAACCTTTTTTTTGGCTAATGTATTTTTTATCTGTCATCAATGTTTGTTTTGAAAGAAAAAAATGGTTTTTTATTGCTTTTATTGAAAAAAACAGAAAACAAATCAAATTTTTGATAAAACAGACATACGAAAAAAAATGGAAAATACAGAACGTGATAAAAAATCAGTGAAATTTCAATGACCAATATCGTGTATTGCCTCCTCTTGCTCTAATAACCTCTTGCAGACGACAGGGCATACTCTCAATTTTTCTCCGGATTACAAGTTGTGGTATGTTATTCCACTTTCTCACTAACAGATCCTTAAGCTCCTGTGCGTTGTTAGGAGGATGTGTATGGGTTTGAATACGTTTTTTCAAATCGTTCTAGAGATGTTCGATGGGATTCAGGTCCGGAGACCTAGCTGGCCAGGGTACCCTCGTAATTCGAACTTCATCCAAGTATTACATACTGATCCTGGCAACGTGCGGTCGCACGTTGTCCTGCATAAAAACGTCGTTTTCTCCAAGCCCTGCCATTTTGGGCATAACATGTTCTTCCGGAATCTCCGTAATGTACCTTCGTGCAGTTAGGGACCCATTTTCGATGAAGGGTAATTCTGTGTGGAAGTCGGAAGATATACCTCCCCAAGCCATGACCGATCCTCCACCAAATGGCATTCTTGGAGCAATGCAAGCTTGTGAAAATCGTTCACCGGTTCTCCTCCAAACTCTTACACGTCCATCGGATCCAGTTAGGCAGAAACGGGATTCATCTGAGAATAACATTTTGCTACAATCGTTAATTCCCCAATGTCGTGCAACTCGAGACACCCGGCGAAGTGACGGTCCTCTAGCCATTACCCGAGAAGATAGTCAAGAAGAACGAAGTCTTCTTCTGACTGTTGCAACACTAAAATTGCGATTTCGTACTTCCTCTAGACGATTTTGATGCATAACCGCAGTTGAGGTCCGGTTTCGTAAAGCCTGAAACACAAGGAAACGGTCATCTAGTGCCTTGGTCGTTCTTCGTCCAGAGCCAGATCGCCTGGTTAGAAAACTTGCCTCCTGAAAGCGTTGAAGCACTCGTTGAACCGTAAAAAGGCTTACGCCAACAGTTTGAGTGTGACCATCTTCCACAAGTGCAACAATTTGTGCCGTTTCAACAACAGTCAAAGGGATTTTTGTCAAAAAATAAACACTAATAATGGCACTAATAAACACTAATGGTGGCAATAATAAACGTTTGTCCGTTGCATTTGAACAGAAAGTCGAAGTACAAACGAGACATTTAAAACAAGCGGAGTTACAGGTAGCGTTCATTTTGGGAAGTGTGCACTTTACCGCGAAATCGGCACTATTGTAATTCTTTGTTACAAAGGAAACCGCAACAATTCTCAGAAACATGCATTAGTTTGTATTTGTGTTATTATTATTTACGATAAAGCTCGTTAAAAATGAAATATCGGTGATTTTCAAGGTGACCCGGATTTTATGACCGAGAGTGTATTTAATAAGAGAAAGATTAGATCTGTAAGATCTTATTTCATTATTAAACCATTGCACGGGTGTTTTTCAGCAGTTTGTCGTACTTTTTTTGATGGAAAATGCTTTAATATTAAGTTGTTATAAGTTTCAGTAAGAACGACTGTCAAAAAATCAGGATCATTATTAATATCATAGAAAAAGTCCATCTTTGTACTAGCTAGCGCACGTTTAAGCTTCTGTAAACCAGAAGAAGTAATAAACCGTTGAAATGTTTGATTAGTGTCAACAACTTTATGCTCAGAGTCAATAAAGAAAAATTGAGCTCGACGATCAGAAAAACAAGGTTCAAATACGCCCACTCTGTAGATATTTTCAGAAAAAATTTGTCATAATGTTGTTGATGCAACTACTGGTCTTAGATGTGATTCTAGTATAATCCTTTATAGTTACTTTTAGACCAAAAGATCTTAATAGATTTTGAATATCAAAAGATATTGTAGATAGCTTTAAAACCCATGCTTTGAAATTAGTTAAAATCTTACAGGGTGTTTCATAACGGCGTGTCAGACCAAAGTTATATTTTCTTTTATACAAGACACACTTTATTTTATCCTAAATTTTAAATCTGGTTCACTTCCCCATCACATCAGTATAAAATTATAACATGTTATACTGGGTATTTAAAAAGATATAAAAAATATTACATGAAAATCGTATCAATCTCAACTCCCTGTATAATTACAAATGAGTATAAGAACAATAATATAAAATTTTAAAAATTTTTTATTTCTTATTTTTTTTTTCAACATACTACTGATACGCTACTGAGTTTCCATCCGCTTTGAAATCTTTTTATACTGCTTTTTGATAACCTTCAAAAGCAACATGATTTCTGTCGCAGTTTAAGAAATTGAAATTGTTATAGAAATTGCATCCCTTAAAACTAAAGGAGGTAAATTTTGTAACGACGATTAGACACCAGTGGCGGCTCGTGACCACAGTATGCGGGTAGGCAACACGCGACACATATACTTTTTTATTTATATATATATATATATATATATATATATATATATATATATATATATATATATATATATATATATATATTTATATATATGTATATACAAACAAAAACTAGTCTGACAGAGGAAAACGAAATGAATTTGTTGATGGCAGTTAACAAAAACCCACACATAAGAGGATTTCCAAAGAATAATAACTTAGCTACTAATCTGCTCAAAAAATTCTATCTAAAACAAAATACACCCTTATTATATTCAAATGCACCAATAATTAAATAATGATAATTTTCAGAAACGAATAGTATTTAGCGTTAGAAAAAATTAATCAGCAGAAAGAATTTTTTGATTATTTTATATCGAGATTAAGCTACATTCCATCAAAACAGTTCTATTAATAGACATAACTTTCACTAATATTCAGCAAGTAATCGATAGCACATAGTAACACCCAGTCAAACCAAATATTCTCTAAATATATAGGGATATATTGTCGGTAGTATAGATATATTTTATTGATGATACCTTAAATGGTGAGATTTTATTGCGAATCAGTTACTGATTGTCTTATGAAAGCCAATCGTACTTCAGATATCTTCTCGGCATTAGCATTTTTATTTACAAATATTAGTCAAAATCTAAAACTTGTCTCAATTTTTCTAAAGAAATGTCCATCAGCTATTGATTTATAAATTCTTCAACATTTGGGACATTGCAAGATGTATCTGGTGATTCATTTCTTGAACTTCCAACCCAGTATAGTTAATTTACCTGCTTCCACCAAAATTTTCATAACACCTAAGAATGATCCCCTAGCAGCAACGTACAAGGCGTTCTGCCTATGTCTTCCTCCAGCTGCATTAACATTGGCCCCTCTTTTTAACAACCATTTTGCCATTTCTATGTCCCCATTTGCAGCTGCCATGTGAAGAGGGCTAAAGTAGCAGGCATCACTCTGATTAACGCTAAAAAAAAGAACATTTTAACAGTTATTACAGTAATTGCTATTGAGACAGAATAAAGCATTTTGGTTTTCCTAGGTGTACAAACATTATGTGTATTATAACATAAGACTGACAAGCTTCCAGACTATGGAATTAGCTTATGTTATAGCAAAAAATAAGTGTTTAAAAAATAGTCACCTGTAGTTCTAATATACAGAGAGATGTTCTACATGGGGTCAAATACTACCAGATCAATGCAGTAACTAAAAAAGGTCAATATTCCTTGCTCAGAATAGCTGATACATTGGATACTATCACCAGGTATTGTGGATTCCCTACCTGGCCTCATAAAAAGTGATTACTCTTACATGGGAATAGACCCATCTGAAGTCAGCCAAATATGTATGTCTCTTAGTCTCTGTAATTTTCAGAGGCTACTGGCAGTTTTAGGAGAGCGGATATGACAAAATTTTTATTGTTGATTCCCTACCTGACCTAAAAAGTGGATAGTCTTATGTGGAAATGGGGCCATCTGAAGTCAGCCAAATATGCCTCTTGGTTTCTATAATGATCCAAAGCTACTTGTAGTTTAAGGAGAGCTGATATGGCACGATTTTGAGGCTGTATTTGGCCAGGTATCTCAATGTTAATGTAGTCCACGAGAAATTAAGTAACTTCATTCAGAACTTTTTGTCTGTTTCTTGATAGTAGGTATGAAAGTTGTTATCTTATTGTGGTAAGCTGTTTCCAAAGACATTGCCATCAGAGTGCACTCAGTGACAACAGTCACTCACTTGTGTGGCTTTATAATGAAACACCTATCAGAATGCGCAGTTGTTCCACAACTTGTGTGCTTGCTTATGTGTTAAGGTACAAAAATATCACTTCTGACAAAATCTACATTTCAGTAAAAACTGACTGTTTCTAAAATGACTGATTCAATTGGCTTTGGCAGATATAGGTCACTGTTCAGAAAACCTTGATTTCTCCCCTTTTTCACTATTTAAAAAATAAATTTTAATCAGTAATCAGTAGTTTGCAATTGGTTACTAGTATAAAGGCAAAAAAATTGTTACATTTGATAGCAAATCCTGGTTATTTGACTTAACTATTTTAATGTTTCCATTTCAGTATGCATTTAGATAGAAACAGTAATAAATGAAAGGTATAGAAAGAAAAATGTTGTAGGTATATAAAGGAAAATATTTAAATATTGCACAGACGTGTTAGTATGCCAATATTTCATAAGTAAAGTAACTTTTATATAAATTTTACAGCTTTATACAACTATTTATACCTCAAATCTTTGCCAACTGCTGTCATCAAATATTCTACCATTTCCACACTTCCTGTATTGATAGCATAGTGTAGAACACTTTGGCCATGCCGATCTAAACGAGAAATATCACGCTCTGGAGACTCCAGAAGAATAGAGGTTCGTGTAAGTATATTTGCATACCATTTGTACATGTTCAAGTCACTGTCTTCTAGGCCGTTGTCATCTAAAATAGCACCTTATTTAACATAACTATAAAGGTCAATGAAAAAATACTACTTACCAGTAGAAAAATCTGTTTCATTGACTTCCATGTCCCATTCTAGAGCTTCCATTCCATCTGGAGTAGGCCCATCTCCAAATTCATTCTCTTCCATATCTTTACATACCACAAAGTATCCGATATTTTTGAACCGTTTCTGTTCACTAGTATCTAGCTGTAGATATTGAGGTTTACAAAAGTTTTCATTCCTAAAATCTAAATTGTATGAAGACTTGTGGTGTTCTAATAAAGCTTTTAAAATTGATAAGTTTCCAGTTTGTGCAGCTACTCCCAGAGGTGTCATTCCATTGGAACATATTTTGTTAATGCTAACGCCTAAAAGACCACATTGTTTAAAAAAAATATTTATTTATATGCTAAATTTACCTTTTGATAAACAACGATTTATTAAACCTAAGTCATTTTTATATACTGCTTGCATAAGGAGTTCATTTGGGGTATCCATGATAGATTTTTTAAGTATTTCTATATTTTGTTAGCATATTTGATATTTGTGATTATTTCTCGTTTATTGACATTTTTTGTTGAAAAAATATTTATTTTGGTGATTGACAGCACCATAGTAGTGACATCTATGTGCAATGATTGTGTAATTAAGTTCATTCATACCGCATTGTTAAAGAAAACTACGATTCTGGCTGTGATGACTATCATCTGGCTAATCAGTTACAAATCCACTGGATGATTTCAAATCTAACATCTTTAGAAATATTATTTTGGATATTTTATTTTACTATATACATTATTTTCCCGTTTAAATTCCCGGTATACAGTTCAGTTGTTCTGAGCATACATATGGAAGAATGAACATTGTACCAAATAATATAGACGCTATGAGCCATAATTTTACTTTAAAATAAGTTTATTTTGCCGTTTGTTCGGTCTTTTGAGAACGAATTCTGAAGTGGAAATATTTAGTAAACTGTTAAGGATGTTAACTGTTATAATGAAATCTCATAAAAATAAATAAATAAATCTTCAAATACTTAGAAGAAAAGCGGTGAAAAAATATGATTAAATTATTATACCTAGGTACGAGTATAAACCAACAGTTGTTGTCCGCAATGAAAGATAGAACAATGAACAATCAATTTCGGATTGATCACTTAGTGTTGATAAGTATTTGATAAGACTTGTAGGCATGTCATTTTATTATTCTTCTGTCATTCAAAAATATGTTTATACTTGTATTGTAAACGTTAAAAGATGAAAAGTTTAGTGTGGAATTATGGTTTGGTTTTCGATTTCTAATACAGTAACATTACTTAAAAAGAGACTTAATTTAACAAAAAAATCTAAATCAAAGATGTATGGTGATGAAGAAACTAAGAGGGAAAGACCGCCGTGTCCTAGAGAAAAAGCGAATTTCTTATCAGCGATAACCTTTTTCTACTCTTTAAAAGTTTTCCACAGAGGCAGAAAGAAGGAATTTACCGAAGATGATCTCACTCAACCTTTACCCGAACACAAATCTTCCTATTTGGGCGATAGAATTTCAGAAGTTTGGAGAGAAGAATACGACAAAGCCATTGAACAAAAAAGGAGACCAAGAATGGGACGTGTGATTTTGAAGACATTTATTAGGGAATTTTTGTTGTATGGCTGTGTGATATTTTGCATGGAAATACCTATCAGGTGCGTGTATCCTTATTTCCCTACGTTCCTCATATATTGATACTTTTGTCCACTGAAACTATTTTTTTCCAATATTTTTTAAAAAATTCTTATCTTTTTCAAAATATTCTTCAAAAACTATTAGTAACTTAAGTTTTTATTTCGATTGTCGAATTATAGTTTTATAGATTTTTGGTTATTTTTTCTGAATGTATTTACTGTCCACAGTCATATAAACCTAAATGTTCCAATGGACCCACATGTCTGAAGATCAAACAAGTTTTCTTCTTCTTCTTTTGGCATCATAACCCTGGATGGGTCTTTGCCTGTCTGGCTATGTCCTTCCATTCAGATCTCTCTTGTGACCTTCTTCTCCATTATCTTATGTTCATTGTTTTCAGGTCGTCTTCCACGTCATCCAACCATCTCGTTCTGGGCCTTCCTTTTTTTCGCCTTCCTATGGGCTTCCATTGTAACATTTTCTTTGTTGTTTTTGCATCGTTTTGTCTCTGCACATGTCCCAGCCATGACAGTCTTTGACTTTTCACAAATCTTACAATGTCATAACCTTCATTTAACTCATTAACCTCGTCGTTTCTCCTGATTCTCCATGTGCCATCTTCCTCTTGTACCGGGCCATATAATTTCCTCAGTATTTTTCTCTCGAATGTCCTGAGTTGGGCTTCATCTTTTTTCGTCATTACCCAAGTTTCACATCCATAGGTTACTACGGGTCTAATCAGTGTTCTGTAGATAGTCACTTTGGTTCTTTTGTCTAATAATTTCGATGTCATCAATCTTTTATTAGCATAGTATGTACGATTCCCGCTGGAAATACGTGCATTAATTTCGCTACTTACGGAGTTCTTCTGATTGATTTCTGTGCCGAGATATGTAAAGGCATCCACTCGTTCGATAGTATAGTTGTCTATTGTGATATTATTTTCATTGTCAGTTATTCTTTTGACTGTCATATACTTCGTTTTTGCTTTGTTTATTTTGAGACCTCTTTTTCTTGCTTCAGGATCAATTTGTTTAAACACTTCCATTAGTCGTGGCTTATTCCTACTAATGATGGCTAGATCGTCTGCATATGCAGTAATTTGTACTGATTTGGTGTTTATATGGCCGGTTATATTGGTTTTTCTGATGACTGCCTCAAGAACTAGGTTGAATAGCATGGTTGATAGGGCATCTCCCCATCTTACTCCCATGTTGATGTTAAACAGGGGAGTCAGTTCTCCATCTACTCTGACTGCGGCCTTTGAACCCTGCAACGTCATTTTTATGAGGCTGATGTATTTCTTAGGTATACCTAGATTACAAAGGTCTTCCAGCATTCTGTCTCTTTAGTCACTATCAAAAGCTTGTTTAAAGTCTATATACATATTATATAGGTCTATGTCGTATTCATAAGCTTTTTCTTGTATTGTTCTTAGTATGAATATGTTATCTGTAGTGGCTCTATTTGGTCTGAATCCATTTTGATAATCACCAATTATATTTTCGGAGTATTCTAATAATCTATTGTAGATTATACCAGAAAGAATTTTGTATATTACATTTAGTAATGTAATTGGCCTATAATTCTGGCTTCCCTCTTATCTCCTTTTTTATATATTGGCTGTATGAGGCCAACTGTCCATTCCTCTGGCATTTGCTCCTTCGTCCATATTAATGTTATTATGTAATGGATTATTTCCCAGAGTTAGGATCCTCCATGCTTTAATAATTCTGCCGAAATTCCGTCCGTTCCTGGTGATTTATTGTTTTTTAGTTTATTTCAACTTGTTTAGATCATACAAGTCACAATCCTTAATAAAGCGGTTCCTATCTGACCCCCTAATCACAGCTGACAACCATGTTATTGAGGAAATAAAAGACAGAATCCAATCTGCAAACCGCTGTCTATTCGCACTGGATAAGCTCATAAAATCAAAAAATCTGACAAGAAGTTCAAAGATAAAAATCTATAAATCCATCGTCAGACCTGTAATAACATACGGATGCGAAACGTGGACCATGACCAAAGCAAACGAAGAAAAGCTGAGACGCTTTGAACGAAAAATACTTACAAAAATATTCGGACCTCACCATGACATCACCACAAACCAGTATAAGATCAGAACCAATATCGAATTAAAAGCACTCTACAATGACGCCGATATTGTCCAAGAAATTAAATCACAGCTACTAAGATGAGCAGGCCACGTGCACAGACTGCATAACGAGAGACTTGTAAAACTGGTATGGGAGGAGATTCCCACAGGCAAAAGACCATTCGGACGTCCCAGAATGCGATGGAGAGATAACATCCAAGCAGATCTCCGGAAAATGAACATTACATTTGACCCTAGGTTGATGGAAGACCGAACAAATTGGAAAAAAGTTGTACAGTCAGCCAAGACCCACCCAGGGTTGTAGCGCTACGTGATGATGATGATATCTGACCCCCAACCTATAACCAACCACCATCCTCTGTTTTACTTTGTGTGGTTAGGCCACCTAATTTTAGGGGTAGCAAGACGAGCTTTTCTCCCTATGACTAATTAAAGTTTTTATTTGATTTGAGTTTGGACTTGTGTCCCAAAAGTTTGTTCCAGACAGAAGTCCGGATTTTTGTGTGTTCGGTCACTAAGCCGCCGAATCGGCAAAATAAATTTTGTTCTCCTCGCCGGCTGAATGCCCGAAAGGTCTGGCCGCCGAGCTCACGCTTATCGCACGTGACCTCGATGCTCAGATTTCGCGACTGTACGCTCTTTGACCTGCCTGAGGGGCGCATTTATGTTTGCGCCTCAGAATTCACTTGATGTGGTTGCATCGTTGGCATAACTGCTGTAACAGAGGGTTGTTAGTAAAGGTTCAGATGAAATAATAATAGAAAGAAAGTAGCAATGGGTGGGGTGTGCACTCCAAGAAGTATACGGCCATCACACACCCCGTTTATATATTTTTTGGTTTTTATCTTTTACAGTATATCTGGTTAGTGAAATAAAACATAACTAAATAAAAGAAATAAGATAATATAGCAATTTTTTTCTGTTACTGCGTACGTTAGACTATCGCATGGCTCTTTCATTCTTTATTAATATTCCTGGTTATCTCTATATCTTGCTAGCTGCTGCCTGGGCCGTCTATGTATCGTCCTTACGTCATAGTCTGCCAACTCTCTTAATAATCTGCTCGAGTGATTTTTGAGGTTGTTGAATATCTCTTTAATTTCGTCCATTGTGCTCAGGATTCTCTTTTGTTGTGAATGTATTCAGAGTCTCTCTGATCATGAATGTCTGGACGGTCTGTATTCTTTTTTTGTTGGTTTTACACGTATGTCTTCATGCTTCTGAGGCATATGTTAGTGTTGGCAAAATTATGCAGTTTGCCATCCTAATCTTTGTTTTAAATTTTAGTTTACTCTTTCGACCTATGTCGAAACCTATGTTTTTTATTCAACGTTATGCCCAGATATTTGACTTGGTTTGACCATTCGATTGGGATATCGAATAGGAATAGTACTCCATTTGATCTGCCTTTTCTTTTTAATAACTAACCGTCTGTATTTTGTCAGGGTTGACGGCTACTTTTTACTGCACACACCATGCCTCAAGTTCGTTGTGTACTCTTTGTAGATGTCTCGTAGCTAGATCTGGGTTAATACTGCTAGCAGCTATCGCTGTATCGTCTGCGTACAGGCTTAGCATCGAACTGGGTTTAGATGATGTCTCTGCCGTATATATAGTGTATAGGTATGGCGACAGTACCGCCCTCTGTGGCACACCAGCTTCCATAGTCCCGACTTCGGACAGGATTGGCCCTATCCGAAGTCTGAACCTTCTGTCGGCTAGGTATGACGAGAGGAGATAGGTCATAGCCTCGCTATAACCATACTGACTCATTTTATACAACAGGAGTTCGTGCCATACTTTATCGAAAGCTTTACTGACATCTAGAAAGGCTGCTGTATATTTCGTTTCATTGAAACCTTTCGTGACATATTCTGTTAGTCTCAGAACCTGAAGTTCAGATGAGTGTTCGGAGCTAAATCCAAACTGTGCTTTCGGTATTGTTCCGATTGCTTCTGATTCTTTTTTCAGTCTAGTTAGTATGACCCGCTCTACGATTTTGCTTATAGCTGGTAATAAGCTTATTGGTCGATAGTTTTGTGGAAATGTGCCATTTTTGTCTGTTTTTTTAATCATTTGTACGTGAGCTTCCTTCCATCTGTCAGGAAAGTATCTTAGTTTTAGCATGTTGTTAATTATATTTACTATGTATACTATTGCCTTTGCTGGCAGATTTTTCAGAGCTCTGTTCGTAATGTTGTCCGGTCCTGGAGCTTTCTTGACGTTGGCACACTTAATTAGTTGTCTGACTTCTTCAGGGGAGGTGTGAGTTTTACCTATGTTACTCTTCCTTCTTTTTAGATTCCTATATCTTCTTTCTACTTCTTCTGTGAAGTCTAAATCTGCATCATAATGATAATTCTTCAAAAATCCTCTTTCTAGCGTGTTTTTTATTACTTCTGCTTTGTCTGTTTCTATGTACACTATTCCATTTTCTCCATGTAGGAGTGGATTAGGTTTTTTTGTCTTTTTTTTTTTGGTTTGAAAACCGATTCATCCCTACCATTTTTCGACGTTATCATTAAGAAAATCCAATCCCAAAGATTTCATCACTCTGTTTATCGAAAACCCACTCATACCAATCGTTACTTGCATGCCGACTCTCATCATCCACCTTCACAAATTAATTCAGTCATTAATACCCTTGTCTCCAGATCAATACGCCTTTGTGATGATGCAAATATACCCGCTGAGCTCTCTTGTTTAAAACAAGCTCTCATCCAAAACGGTTACCGCGAAGGAGCCTCCACACACATCAATCTCCCACTTAATCTCAACCCAAAGATACAAACCCCCATCATATGAAAGCTTTTCTTCCTTACATCAAAGGTGACACGGACAAAATCGACAAAATTCTTAAATCAAGAGGAATAAAGGCAATATTTATCCTCCAACAAAAACTTTCATCTTTTGTCCGATCAATCAAAGACAATATTCCAAATGAACAACACGGAGTTTATGAAATTTCTTGTGCTGATTTTCCCCGATCTTATATAGGCCAAACAAATCGTAGAATCCAAAATAGGATTTATTAACACTCCATTTCTGTTCGCAATTCCGATTCAATTTGAGCCTAGGTCAACACCATTTTCATACAGGTCACAAAATTGATTTTAAAAACTCCAGAACCACAGCCTCCATCCGCTTTTATAAACCAATAATTATCCGAGAAGCCATAGAAATTGAAAAAAGGCCAAATTGTCGCAATAAATGAGATGACGGCATACAGTTACCTTCGACATGGAGAACTCTCATAAAGAAAATATCGTCTGCTCCATCCGTCAATCAAAATCCTACTGTCAGAAATGATCAGTGTAGTAGTGTCTGGGGATTCGGGACACTGAGACCTCTAAAGCCACGAAGAAGACAGCAGAAAGGATGTCGAAAGCTCGGCGCAGTGACAATCGACGCGGTTCAAACCGGGAGTCTCTGGAATTTAATATAATTCTTGTAATAGTATTAATCTTAGCTTTAGGTTTAATATATATATATATATATATATATATATATATATATATATATATATATATATATATATATATATATACATTTAATATATATATATACATATATATATATATATATATATATATATATATATATATATATATATATATATAAATATATATTTATATATTTATTGATTTGTTGTAGACTTTTCCAGCCACTTTTTGTTGGACTATTCATACGATATTTTAATGCAGCTAACAGGAACGCCACGGAACCGTAAGTAAAGTATTACAATCAAGAAGAAATTATTTATATAATAATATATTAGGTCCAAATTTTACGAACTTTTTCGACCACATTATGCATTTCGACACGAGTCGTGTATTTGTCCAGTATGTATCGTTAAGATCTTTCGAAGCATCATGATTAGACTTTATTTCTTACAGACACCTGGCAGTTAGCATAATAGTTGATTTAATTTTCTACGACAATATAAGATGTTGTATTTTTAGCCCAAGGTACCCTATGTACTTCAATAGAGTATTTTCGTTTTGGGATCCAAATCAAGGTAGAATTACTAGAGAAGAATCATTCTTTTTCGCAGCAGGAGTTGGAATTATCAATGCTATCGTAGTAATGACGACCCATCCTTACATGTTGGCGGTCCTACATATAGGAATGAAAGTGAGAGTTGCATGCTGCTCCCTTATTTATAGAAAGGTAATGAAATTTAGCTAGGTATTTCAGGGATGTAGGCAGCTGGTAAGTATTGTAATACTTCTACATTTACTTCAGTAAAGTTAAACCCAAAATTTAAGTATTCTTGATTTTATTTTTGGAATCACTCTCGCCTTTGTATTTGTTAATCCTTCACTTGTATCTAATGCTCGCTTACGCCCAGTTAAAAATTTATCCATGATTATGTATAAATTTATATTTACCTACGCTTGGGATATCTTATTGTACCTAGTACCGTCAACTGCAATTAACACGCAAACTAGAACATACACGTTCACAATAAATTTAACAGGTACAGAAGGACTAATTAAACTGACTTGACCAAGACTGGTCACGGTCACGGTCAGAACTGAGGAGTGAGGAGAGGAGATGCAGGCAGAGGCAGACAGATGATCGAGAACGTTCAAAATATCAAAACTTCTCGCAAAGAAAGGCGATTGGTTCCGAACCGGTGTTGCCACATATCAACAAATTTATTTATTCTCAGTAATATGGTAATTACAGTAAGATTTTACTGTAAGTTTTTTGTCAAAATACTTAAGGTACATTATGATTGCATAGATATATTGTTATTGTACGAGAGGGAGCGCGGTGAAAATAATTATAGAAAATTGGGTCGCAAATGGTAAAAGGTTGAGAAACACTGTTGTAACTGCTTCTTCAATTTTTTTATTCTATTGAATGTCGTCTATAATCTTAAACAACTTTTGTATAATACATTCACTGACATTTATGTAAATTTGTTACACGTTTTAGGTATTGAGGCTTAAATTTACCTCTATAGGTGGCCGTACGGTAGGAAATGTAGTAAACCTAATGTCCAACGATGTGACCAGATTTGACCTTGCTGCCATGTTTGTCCATTACCTTTGGATTGCTCCTTTACAAACGATTTGTATAGTTTATTTTATGTACAAAGAAGTTGAATGGTCTGCGTTAGTTGGAATTGTAGCCGTACTGGTAGTAATGCCGTTGCAAAGTAAGGTTATTTATTCTTTATAGGACGGAATATTGATCTAAATCTTTTAGTGCTTTTTGGAGCGAGAACTTCATATCTTAGAAAGAAAGCAGGAGCTAGAACGGACGAAAGGGTTAGACAGATGAATGAAATCATACAGTCAATACAAGTAATAAAAATGTACTCTTGGGAAAATGCTTTTGCAGATTTGATAAACAAGTTACGAAAGTAAGTAAGGGAATCTTTATATTTTCTTTAGACACTTTGTTTCAGGACCAGCAACTTTCAGTGGAGTCTTATGTTGCCATGTTATCAATTCTAATTGTAACTTTAACATCATAACATATAAGATCCAATAATATAACCTAAATTCAAATTAATAACATTTAACGGGTTTTTACACAAATATTTAGTGGCTCAAAACATGACAAATAAATTTTTTGTGATACATGTATAGAGCCAGCTACAGGAACTTAGTTTCCTTGCAGATTATACACTAAACATGGAAGGTGTTGATTACTTTGACCACTGTAGAGCATCATATCCCATAAGTAGGAAGTCTAGAAAATCGTGGTTGAGATTGTTCTTTTTTCTTTTTGATGCTAGTGTGATTAATGTATATATTATCTACACAAGAATTCATGGTAAAGGCATCTCGACCTGGGATATTTAAAAATAAAAAAAAAACAGGAAACTTTGGTGTTCCATACGAAATTCGGCTGAGAAATGTAAGACTACATTTACCAGATGTTCAAAAAAATTATACAATATGCAGATTTTGCTCAACAAAAAAAGGAGAAAAACGAACGAACATTATAATGTAGTTATTGTCAAGTAGCTTTATGCTCAAAAAATGTTTTAAATCATTTCACACTGCTGTAGTTGAGACCTAAATTAGTTTTGTCGCCCATATATGTATTTTTTTATTTTTTAATAAATAAATTGTGTCACAAACTGTACAAGGGTAACTAATTTCCCACCTACAAACATTTTTTAAAAAACAACGGCAAAATAGTTCCCACCACTTTTTTTTATTACTTTTTCAAATTATTTTTTATTCCAACAAAAATATGTTTTATTTACCTCCTTTAGATACCAAAAGTATATAAATAAACAAATTAATTCTTCTTAGATCCCATGTCTTTAAGAGTTAAACCGATCTGTCAATTTTTCTAAGGTATCTTGTCTAGGTTGCTGCCTATTAAAACCATTATTGACTAATTCTAGGTGATAATAATGCATTTTTATTGCATTCACCCAAGATCCACCTTTCATATCTACCTTTTTAACTTTCAAAATGCATTATTGTTAACTAGAATGTGGCCCAATTCTAAAGCATCAGGATTCTAGAGCGTATGATGTTCTACTAAAATGCTGGGAGGCTGGGGTTGAGTCTTATAATTAATCTATTTTTATCCATAGTGTCCTATAATATCTCGTATGTCACTATACGTTCATTAGTAAAAAAGATGCTGTTTAGTGCCCTTTTGGTAGTCGCCTTATTTGTTTTTTCTTCCCTTCCCTTTCGTTTGGTATGTCATATGTTAAGATTCGATCAGATTTTTATGTTGTACTCAGTCACAGGCGTTTTTTAAGTCAATAAAGTCAATGGTTGATAATTTAGGGTGTATTATAATACTAAAGTAATAAACAATAATGGAAAACTGTCAATTAATCATGGCCAGCTAAAAACTTGTTAAACATTTGAATATCTAGTTCATTAATACACTCGCGATCATAAAATCCGGGTCACTTTGAAAATTTCAAGTTTCTTGAATATTTTTGCATCTGGTGCAGTAATAACCTTTTTTTAAGCTAATTTATTTTTTATTTGTCATCAATGTTTGTTTTGAAAAAAAAAACGTTTTTATTGAAAAAGCAGAAAACAAACCAAATTGTTGAAACAGACATACGAAAGAAAAAATGAAAAATACAGAACGTGGTAAAACATCAGTGGAATTTCAATGACTAATATCGTGTATTGCCTCTCCTTGCTCTAATAACCTCTTGCAGACGACGGGGCATATTCTCAATTTTTCTCCGGATTACATGTTGTGGTATGTTATTCCACTCTCTCACTAACAGATCTTTAAGCTCCTGTGCGTTGTTAGGAGGAGGTGTATGGGTTTGAATACGTTTTTCCAAATCGTCCCAGAGATGTTTGATGGGATTCAGGTACGGAGACTTAGCTGGCCAGGGTAATGTATTGGGATTTAATTAAGCATCAGATCTAAGTAACCCAATTCAGTTTATTGATTATTGCTAAACGGATGATTGTTTGTTTACGACATTGAAAATATCGTTGTAACGAGGACACACTCTGACCTAGTGAAATTTGCAAGGTAGTCGAAAGATTATTAAATAACGTGTATCAATTAACAAATAACAAACGTATTATGATAACAAACTAACGTGTGTTAAATAGCTGGAAATCACGGGATTAGGAGTATTATTATCAATACAGTTAAGAATGAAGAATCAAGAGAACGCTCTAAGTTAGTCAACGTCAACTGAGTACTATTTAGTATTGTACTTGATTCTAATAAACTAAACTATGAGTATCTAGTGTTTTAAATAAATCTACCATACAAGACGATAAGTGAAGATTATTTATTACATGGCGATCCTGCCTTTCGAATAAGGAGTTTTCTGATTCGCAGAAACAAATCAAAAATGCCAACCACATACTGGAAATTTAAATGGAAAAATGAAGTAAAGTATCCATCACCATAATGGATGATATATGGAAGGCATTGTACCAGTTTAAAAATAGAAAATGCATCAGCAGTCAAGAAAATTCCCGAAAAATTTCGGTCCAAACCCGCCAGGAGCCCCGCGACAGAATCCCAGCTCATGATAATGGACAATAAATGGGAACAATGGATAATTGGACAAAATGTGGAAAAGTGAATTAACAAAAAAACCATGTATATATATTATGTAAGTAAATTTTATTTTTTATCCCTTATATAAATTATGCAGTCTAACATATACTATATAGATATTACTTAGTATTTAATATAAGAATTTAACTAATTCAAGTTCAGAATGTTGAGTACACAATTTTTATTGCTTTTGAAAGTAGTACAGAATATAATTTATTTTTAAATTATCGCAAATAACTGTTTATATATCAAATTCTATTTTTTAATGAAAGAAATGTGCCATATAATTTTATTTACTAAAGGTATATTTTTAAAAATATTTATATTTGACCATGAACATACACTGTGACATAAGTCAGAAAATATTAAATTACGACATGAATTTGCTTAAATGACAAATTCTTCAATTAATATAGACGAAGAAATCAGATATGACTTTTTATTTTACTATTTAGCTACAATAAATTAGGATATTTAGAATTATTGTTACATTTATAAGGAAGAAAAACGAATTTAAAACAACTTTTAAAGACAATTGACCATGGCGTCAGAAAAATTTTCATTATGTTGGAACAATTTCCACGAAAATATGAGTTTAGGAATAAATTCATTATGGGAGAGTCAAGATTTTGTAGATGTAACGCTTGCAGCACAAGGAAAATGCATCAAAGCGCATAAAATGGTTCTTTCGGTTTGTAGCCCATATTTTAAAGAAATTTTTAAGGCAAATCCCTGTCAACATCCTATAGTAATTTTGACAAACGTGACTTACGAAGCACTAAGAGACTTGTTACAATTTATATACCATGGAGAAGTACAAATTAGACAAGAAGATTTAAATACCTTCATTGAAACGGCCGAATCATTGCAAATACAAGGAATCACTGGAGATAGAAAAGTTTTAAATGATAATAACATTATGGAAATTTCGGATAAAGAATATACTCAAAATGTAAAAGATTTTAAACCAGTTTCTCTACCTGTGACAAAGAAACAACAACCTATAAAGAAGGAAGAACATAGCGACACAGAGCAAGAAATAAGTATGGCTCTTACAACAAACGAATTTTTAAATATCGCAAGCAAGGTGTTACCCAGCGAGTTTGATGGAAAAGCAGGTAAACTGCAGTCATTTTTAGATGCACTAGAACTCCTTGAGAAAATAGCGATAGGACACGAGGAGACAGCGACAACATTAATAAAGACAAGATTAACGAATAAGGCCAGAAACGTTATAGCTACAGAGGATACAATCGCAAGAATAGCAGAGGTACTGAAGAGAGAACTGAGAGGCGACAGTCCAAAGACGGTAATAGCTAAATTGGCGAAGAAAAGACAAGGACATAAAGATGCAGAGGTCTATGCATCTGAAGTTGAAGAATTAGCGGAACAGCTAAAAGTTGCATACGTAGCGGAAGGAATGTCATTGGAACTAGCGAGAAAATACACAACAGAGGCAGTAGTAGCTACAATGAAACGCAACGTCAACACAGAAAAAGCTAAATTCATTTTGGAAGCATGTAACTTTTCAACCACACAAGAGGTAATGTGCAAATTTTTATCGATCGACGAGACAGAAGATAGCACACAAGGAAAAGTGTTAAATTACAGGAACAAATACGATTTTGATATGAGAAAAGAAAGTAAGAATACAATATATGGATATTATAAAAATAAATTCGAAGAAAGAAAACAATATAGAAACAAAAATTATAGAAATATAAGGGAATATGGAAGACATAATACGAGGATATATCGTAATAAAAACAGAGCAGATTGGCAATCACAACGAAGAACAAAGAATAGTCAATGGACACAGGTGAGATGCCACAGAAATAGAGGCACAGCAAGATCATATTACGCACCGCATGCGAATACGAATACAGTGAGAGGAGTAGATTTTTGACAGAAATGTAGGCAAACTGCATAGGGTTCGACCTTAATGGTTGAAACCTACGTCGAGCAGGAGACTGCTAAGAGGATAAGCTAGGGTGGTACTTGAATCCCAACCCGCTGAGAGTCCTGCGGCTCCAGCACGACAATACAGTAACTACAGAATGGATTAAAATTGCGGAACGAATTTTGAATAATGATTTTTTTTTAATGAAATAAATGGAAAAATGATTGAAAAAGAAGTTTGTCACAATGAAAGACGATTCCCTACAATTATTTTATTTATATGGCAAGAGAAGAAAATATGTTAAGTAAGTTAAGTACGCACAAAGGCGAAAAATGATGAACAGATTATTTTGAAAAGTATATGTCAGTATTATTACATATTTGGAGAAATGAATTTCGAGATCGAACCGAAAAACAGAAGAAACAGTTACAGTAATAAAGAAACCAGAAGTTGAGAAGGAATTTACAGTAGGATTAATAGATAAACCGATTAAAATTATGTTAACTATACGAATCATAAATGTAAATAATCGAGAAATATAAATTAGATGTTTAATTCCGAAGATACAAAACCCAGGAAAAATTTTATATATTTTATATGGAAGAAACAAGGCAAAGAGTAAAAAAGAGTCAAACAACTATTAAGCACAGTAAAAATCATTAATATTTGAAGAAAAAGGCCCATAGAAAAAATGAAAAATATGTAGACGTTTTTATTTGGGAAAAGACCTATATGTACAAAGCAACAGTTAGTTTGTAAACCAAACAAAACAAACCGTACCTATAATATTTTATCACAACAACAAACACAGTAGCACAGTATTCGTACCTAATATAAACATTACATAACGACATTAGGTTAATGATAGAGTTGGAATGTACGTAGTCAGCATGTCCGTAAAATATGAAATGAGTTCAATAATAACTGACCAGGTTAAATATTTTATTATGATCCGTATGTCTAAAATTTTATTTACAATGCAAGAAAAAATTTTGCGGAAATAGTCAAACCACGTAACAGATTATCTAGGAAGAAAGTAAAGTTTAATAGACTACTGAATGTCAAGAAGCATTTAATAAGCCCAAGATATATCTAATAAGCCCCGATTATGGAATTCCCCGATTTATCGAAGAAAAACAAATTTATTTTAAGGATTTATGCTTCAGGAATAGCATTAGGAGACTTGTTGAGATTTTGTCTCACAAATGTGAGTGCAGAAGATTATAACGAAAATGATAATAATGAAATGAGAATAAAACGAGATGAAAAAAGAATCAACCAATTCTTAATGAAATACGAAGAGAAAAAATAATAATTTTTTTAAGGAAAGTATAAAAGCTTGTATAGTACAAGATAAACATAATACAATCAATACATAATATAGTACAAGATAAGCAGATCAAGAAGAGTTATAATTAATGACTTCCACATGTTACAGGAAGGATATGGAAGAATAAATAGGATATGTTAAATACAGAAATATAAGTTAATACTATTTGTGGAACGAATTACGAAGAAATGTTGAGAAATATGTGAAATGTGAAGAGATGCGACGACTGCCAAAGGCATAAGCACTAAATCATAAACAAGGAACCCATGAAAATGTACATGGATGAAAATGGAAACAGATATATTGACGTACAATGCGAATTAAGCAACTACGTAGAAGAATATGTAATAAAAAATAAAATAAGCCAAAACAGTAGCCAAATCATTGGTAGAAAAATTTATCTTGAGGTATGGAGTACCCAGAAAAATAATAGCAGACCAAGGCACAAAGTTTATAGCTAGAATAATCAAGGAAACAATACTTTGCTACAATTAGAGTCAATGAATATACTCGTAATATATACATGTACTTTTGAATGCAAATAATATACAAAAATATATTTAAATGAATATAATGTGTAAATATAGTTTTAAGTTCGTACAATATATATTTAAAATGTGTATAACAAAAAGAAAAATGTTAGACTGTATAGTAGTAGTTAAACAAAAGAAATAGGGATAAACGAATAAATGAATAAAACGACAAAACTTTATTGTGAAATGTCGAAGTTATTAATAGTGTATATGAACAGTGAAAACAGAACTATTACTTGGTACCAAGAATTAATGCAAGAATTAATGCAAGAATTAATGCAAGAATTAATGCAAGAATTAATGCAAGAATTAATGCAAGAATTAATACAAGAATTAAGATAAGATTTTATTATTATAAATTTTTATTTATTATTTAAAATATGTAAAGGTTATTGTAAATATTATGTGCACATAATAGGGGGTAAGATATAATACATAATAACATAATAAGGTTAATATATGTAATATAATCTAAATAATTTAACGTAAGGTAAAATAACGTAGGTAAAATATTAAGCTAATATAAGGTATAATAAAGGATAATAAATAGCATATTACAAAGGAACAATCAGGGTAACTTTATAATATGCTGAGGTTAGGTTAGGTTAGGTTACTAAATTTTTTTAGATATAAGGAAATATGTACCAAAAATTTGTATATAATTCTATTAATATGTATATGTAAATACTGAATGTAAATAATGTATATATGTACAGTAATCAGTTGATGATGACACGAAAAATTTTCTTCTTTCGGAAGGGAAGAGTAAAAACAGTTCATGTAATTGACTGAAAACGAACAGCACTCAGAAAATTTTTCTTCTGAGGGATAGGGATGTATTGGGATTTAATTAAGCATCAGATCTAAGTAACCCAATTCAGTTTATTGATTATTGCTAAACGGATGATTGTTTGTTTACGACATTGAAAATATCGTTGTAACGAGGACACACTCTGACCTAGTGAAATTTGCAAGGTAGTCGAAAGATTATTAAATAACGTGTATCAATTAACAAATAACAAACGTATTATGATAACAAACTAACGTGTGTTAAATAGCTGGAAATCACGGGATTAGGAGTATTATTATCAATACAGTTAAGAATGAAGAATCAAGAGAACGCTCTAAGTTAGTCAACGTCAACTGAGTACTATTTAGTATTGTACTTGATTCTAATAAACTAAACTATGAGTATCTAGTGTTTTAAATAAATCTACCATACAAGACGATAAGTGAAGATTATTTATTACAGTAACCTCGTAATTCTAACCTCGTCCAAGGATTGCATACTGATCCTGGCAACGTGCGGTCGCGCGTTGTCCTGCATAAAAACGGCATCTTCTCCAAGCCCTGCCATGGTGGGCATAACATGTTCTTCCAGAATCTCCGTAATGTACCTTCGTGCAGTTAAGGACCCATTTTCGATGAAGGGTAATTCTGTGCGGAAGTCGGAAGATACACCTCCCCAAGCCATGACCGAGCCTCCACCAAATGGCATTCTTGGAGCAATGCAAGTTTGTGAAAATCGTTCATCGGTTCTCCTCCAAACCCTTGCACGTACATTGGATCCAGTTAGGCAGAAACGGGATTCATCTAAGAATAACACTTCAATCATTAATTCCCCAATGTATTGTCGAGCAAAAGCTAGTCGTGCAACTCGATGCGCCCTGCCAAGTGGCGGTTCTGTAGCCATTATCCGAGAAGATAGTCCAGAAGAACGAAGTCTTCTCCTGACTGTTGGAACGCTAACATTGCAATTTCGTACTTCCTGTAGGCAATTTCGATGCATAACCGCAGTTGAGGTCCGGTTTCGTAAAGCCTGAAACACAAGAAAACGGTCATCTTGTGCTGTGGTCGTTCTTCTTCGTCCAGAGCCAGGTCGTCTGGTTAGAAAACTCGTCTCCTGAAAGCGTTGAAGCACTCGTTGAACCGCAGAAAGGCTTACACCAACAGTTCTTGCGACTTGCCGTTGAGTGTGACCGTCTTCCACAAACGCAACAATGCGTGCCGTTTCAACAACAGTCAAGGAATTTTTGGCAAAAAATAATCAATAATAATGGCACTAATAAACACTAATGGCTGCAATAATAAACGTTTGTTTGTTGCGTTTGAACAGAAAGTCGAAGCACAAATGAGACATTTAAAACAAGCGGCAATTACAGGTACCGTTCATTTTGGGAAGTGTACAGTTTTCCGCGCAATCGGCATTATTGGAATTCTTTGTTACAAAGGAAACCGCTAAGCTGACAAAAAGTCTCAGAAACATGCATAAGTTTGTATTTGTGTTATTATTATTTACGATAAAGCTCGTTAAAAATGAAATAACGGCGATTTTCAAGGTGACCCGGATTTTATGATCGCGAGTGTACATATAAAAATGAAAATATCTAAAAAACTAATAACTTTCGATATTAGTTTTGTTTTTTAGATTAGATTTTTAGATGTTTCGATAGTAGTTTTATCATGTATGTCAAATGTCAAAATAAATCATTTTTAAATTTTTGACTCTCCTTATAAAACCAAGGCTACATCAGATTGTTGCTTTTCAACTGTTTGCTAACGCTTTTCAATTATACAGGACGTTGAACTTACGATCTTGTTACGATCTTTATTCAAATTTCGTTATAACGTTTTAAATACTATTTATAACACAAAACAACTTATATTCTTATATTCTTGTATCGAGGACGTGAAGTGGATATTAAATTTAAAATAAAATACAGGGTCCTTCGTTAAAAAACATATATCCTTGATGCGGTACAGTGTTATTGAAGACCCTGTATATTTGTAATTAATTTTAAATTAATAACTAATGTACATTGAATTTTTCTGCTTTTAGAAACGAATTACAAGTATTAATACAAACTTCGTATATCAGAGGTCTAATAATGTCATTTATTATGTTCACAAGCAGATCAGCTATATTTTTAACTATAATGGCGTTTATATTCCTGGGAAATAATATCACAGCAGATAAGACCTTTGTTATAATTTCATACTATCAGATTTTAAGACAAACTATGACTGTGTATTTCCCACAAGGAGTGGCTATGGTAAGTCTTTTTTACAAAATCGGAGCAGGCAAGCGCAAATTATAGTATGATTATAACAATAATAAATTTAAAGAGGTACCTTTTTGCTTCATTCCGCTTCTCTGTATATCTCTTTGTTTTTTATGACTTATTTTACAAGTATTTGTGATATATTTATACATTTTGAACGGTCTGACACTATTATCAAGGATACGAGCTGTTGCTAATTCCGAATTGATACAACAATGTTTTGTTTAAAGGTCGCAGAAGCACTAGTATCAGTAAAACGAATAGAAGAATTTATGGCCACTGAAGAAACAACCGTAGGCGATCCAAGTCCTATCGACAAACATTGGCAATCAAAATTAAACATCCACACCACCAAACACCAAGTTCGCAAAATATTCTTTGACACAGACACAAAAGATGCTCAAAATGCGATCCATATTATTCACGGAATCGCAAAGTATGGCGAAAACGTGTGCTTAGATGATATCAACCTAGACATACCCTCCGGGCAGCTCGTGGCAGTGGTGGGGCCTGTTGGAGCTGGTAAAAGTTGCCTTTTGCACTTGATTATGGGAGAGTTACCTTTGTTTAGCGGAACGATGGGTGTTGATGGCGTTGTGTCATATGCTTCGCAGGAACCATGGTTATTTGCAGGTAAAAATGTTAATTTTTTGTTAAATAAAACTATAAATTCTCTAAAAATACAATAAATTCGGTAGTTCTTCATAGCGAAATATTCGGCTTAAATGTTTCCAAAACTAACATTCTATTTTCAAAGACACCAATAAAGGCAGATTTCGGCGTTTTATTATTTTTTATATATAAATTTATTGATTAGTGAATTAGTAAATAAAACGTTGAATATTTTGAATTGTATTTAGGCTCCGTTCGACAGAATATTCTCTTTGGCAGGGAATTCAACTATCAAAAATACAAACAAGTGGTTAAAGTTTGCGCTCTTAACAGAGATTTTGGCATTCTTCAGTTTGGAGACAGGACCATCGTGGGCGAAAGAGGCGTTTCTTTGAGTGGAGGTCAAAGAGCTAGAGTGAATCTTGCGCGATGTGTTTATAAAGAAGCCGACATTTATCTCTTGGATGATCCTCTGTCTGCTGTTGATATTCAAGTCGGACAACAACTGTTCGAAGGGTGTATAAGAAGGTAAGACTTTCTGTTAAAGACTGATTATTTAAATAAAATTCGATTATTCTTCTACAACTTTGTCCTTTATTGGACAAAATCGGTTAACAATATGCTAAAACAAAAATCTCTCTGCTTTAGTCTTATTTTAAAAGAAGTTGACATAACTGTAGAAGTAAATAGTGCACATCACCACAAAACTCTCATTTTGGTGTAACATACAAAATAATCAACAAAAAATTGTTAAAAATATTCATAATGTATTTATATTTCTCTTAAATCTACCAACCAACGTTATCATATCGTTATCGTAAAATGACGTTATTAGTGCCAATAATCGAACTCGAGCGCTATGGCTTAGGCTTTTTAATATGAGGGGTCTCGTCTAACCGACAAGATGAATCCTCAAGCTGAGGGCTGAGTCTCAATAGATCGCAGCGTGGAAACTGCTCTACCAGGTACAACACCCTGTTAGGTACGTAAGTCATCTACAGACAATTCCGAGTTCCAACATCGAAAAGATTATAATACCCATGTTCGTCCGTCTAAAGATCTGATCTACTGGCAAGGATCGACTCCAGCGTAAACCGATAATCTCAACGGAAATAAGGACTCGTGCGACAATCGTAGCGAACTACGATTGCCTAGTAAAGTCACATTGTTTTGAGCCTTTCGACTGTCGGAACTCCAAGAGATTTCGTTGCCATCTTTGACTAAAAAGGATACGGCCTTAAAGGCTTTCAGGCATATTCCAACGGGCGGTAGCTTCGCACCATTAGCCGCTCGGGTAATTGCGTCAACCAAATGTCCGAACCTGCGGTTCCTCTCGTACTGAGCAGAATTACTATCGCAACGACGAGTCATCAGTAGGGTAAAACTAACCTGTCTCGCGACGGTCTAAATCCAGCTCACGTTCCCTGTCTATGGGTGAACAATCCAACGCTTGGCGAATTCTGCTTCGCATTGATAGGAAGAACCGTCATCGAAGGATCAAAAAGCGACTTCGCTATAAACGCTTGGCCTCCACAAGCCAGTTATCCGTGTGGTAACTTTTCTAATACCTCTTGCTGAAAACTCTTCAAGCCAAAAGGATCGATAGGTCGTATTTTCGCAGTCTCTATGCACACTGAATATCAGAATCTAGCTAGCCTTAGGACACCTGCGTTATTCTTTGACAGATGTACCGCCCTAGTCAAATTCCACGCCTGGCAGTGTCCTCGAATCGAATCAGGCTGGAGGTAAGTTAACGCTCGAAACGAAGCACACGAACGCTAGCCGGGTATCCGAAAGGCAAGCCTTATCGGAACCACGAAACCGACGAACGGCACAGCGCAACGAAACGTCACTCCATGCCGTTGGCTCAAGAAAACCGTGACAGACGCCGCCTCGTGAGCGAACGACGGGCGTTTCGCCTTACCAAGTAAGTAAAGAAACGATGAAAGCATAAGCCTACAGTAGCATAAGCATAAGCCTAAATGTATTAAACATAGAAAAAAGTTAAAGAGAAATTAAAAAAAAGATGCTAAAATGTGTAGATGACTCCCAATTAGAAAACCTCAGAGAAAAAACAATAGCATATCAAATGTGGAAGTGTTTGCACATGAGTTCATGACATCCACGGTACGGTATTGTAATACAATCCTAGTATAGAAGCTTCGCTTTAAAAAAGTTTTGTTTTTAATTTCTTTTTATAATTTTCTTATTCTTATAGATACCTGAAAGACAAAATAGTAGTACTAATAACTCATCAGTTGCAATATCTAAAAAGAGCCGATCACATCATTATAATGAACGAAGGTGTTATACAGTGTCAAGGAAGTTATTCAGAACTAATGGGTAGGGAAGATATGCCGGTGTTTGCAACTGTTTTAAAAGATGCATCCTCTGCGGCTCCCATTGAAGAAAAAGAAATTGAAAAGTTGCTGAGAAATATCTCTGTGACGAGTGCTGCATTTCAAAGTATGATAGATATAGAAGGAAAAAAGGTAACTGTCTTGATATTTACAATAATTTCTTCATAAATATAATGTTGAGAGAATTATGTCATGTTTTACCCCAATTGATTTTAATATTTTTCTACCATTGGAAATTTGGAACAATAAGTTATATATTTGAGAAACGCCTTAAGTCACAAAACTAAAACTTTCGGAAAACAAGAAAAAACTGTGTAAGGAAAACACGAAGATTTCTACATGTTAAAAACTGACCTAATATTAAAACAAGATTGAGAATAAGCTCAAACTTGATTGACTTATGGGGTTTCTCAAATAAACTGTTTGGCGTCACCTGAAACTGAACTTTATAAGGAACTAAAATGAAACAAAATAAACATAGTACTGTAAATTATATTTAAAAGTACAAATAATACTATTATAACTTAAAAAAAAACGAAAAGTGTGATCATTTATCTTCTTCAGGTATATTATTGAGCGTTGTGGGATAGTTGAACAATTCGTTATAATAATCCTGGATATTTTCTACATCCGGTATATAACTTTGTAGTTTTTGTATATCAACAATCTTCTTATAATTCGGAATTTTAATATCGGAATCTTTCTGCTGGGATATATGCCAATGCTTCAGGCAATATTAGTGTATTCTTTTTCGACCAATTTTTAAACCAATTTCGACGTAGATGGAATCATTTTCTCGGTGGCTGCAACTCTCTTTGCATTATCGTTCAATATATTTGTCGTATATAATCGTAATACATATTTTTATTGCAAGCTCCTCACACACACAACATGTGTCTAACTGAAGTCTTCCAAATGATAATTCAAAATCTTCTTTAAAAACTTTTCTTCAGTATGAATACTTAACAGTGGCATATTCCGGAAATTTTTCTGTAGACATTTTGTACATAGTAATATCTAGTTTCTCATTTAAATAATACTTTTCCTTGCTAGTATAGTGAGCTAACTTTGTGGGATATGATTTAATATGTTCACGAATAGCATCTGTAATAATACCTGAAATTATATTGCCTAGGCACTTTTTCTCCGTTTGTCGAATGGTGATTTTCCTGCACTTAGAAGAATTATAAGCCTCCTTACTCGGTCAATTGTTACTCCGTGAAGAAAACAGAAGGGTAATTTACAAACAGTAATTTTTCTATTAGCGGTTGATATAGAGTATACATAGCTACTACTTCTAAATCTTATCTAATACTTATCTAATTTTCTAATTTTCCATCCATTCTCGTATTTACTAGGTTTCCCTGTTCCTTCATAAATAGAGCGGTGCCCAAAAGTTTCTTCTCTTACGTGTATTTACCTCACTCGCGAATCTATTGTAGTCTAGCTCTGTCGAACCCCGACCAAGAAACCTCTACCAGATTGAAACCCATACCGTAGTACCCTTATTTGTGTAACCATGTTGCCAATGATGAGCATTTTCCATCTTCCATTGAGCACACTTATCCACAGTCTAACAGTGGCATTTATTACGCTACACTTTTAATCAATGTGCATCTTGTATTCCTACATTTTAATCAATTTATTTCCTACATTTTTTATACTCGCGCAGTTAGTGAATTTAGTGTACATCATGATTTTTTAATAACTACCCAATGGCAACCCCTTTATTTTTCATTGAATAAATTATAGCTTATTAAAAATGTATTGCACTTTTTTAGATTATGTTTAAATCTTCTGAATAACTAATCATAATTGTATAGTAGTTCTTTCTTCTTTCAGTGCCTATTCGTTCCGAATATTGGCAATCATTCTGGCTATAATTATTTTATTGACTGATGCTTTAAATAGATTCGTTGTTGTTGTGGAGAACCATTTCCTCAGGTTCTTCAACCATGATATTCTCCTTCTCCCAATTCCTCGCTTTCCGAATACTTTACCCTGTAGGATTACCTTCAGTAATCTGTATTTAGTGCTGTTTCTCATTATATGTCCGAGATATTCCAACTTTCTCCTTTTAATGGTATACATCACCTCTCTTTCTTTGCCCACTCTTCGTAATACGGTCTCGTTGGTTATCTTGTCTGTCCATGATATCCTTAGAATTCGCCTGTATAGCCACATCTCGAAGGCTTCAAGTTTTTTCTCCATTGCTTCAGTTAGTGTCCAGGATTCAACTCCGTAATAGAATATTGAGAAGATATAACATCGTAGGAGCCTTACTTTTATCTCCAGATTAAGATTGTGGCTTTTAAAGAGTTTGGCCATGTTATTGAATGCACTCCTAGCCTTCTCTATTCTACATTTTATTTCCTGTGAGTGATCCCATTGTTCATTTACTGTTGTTCCAAGATAGTTATACTGTTTTACTCGGTCCACTGGTGTATTATTGATAAGTAGTTGAGCGTCTCTAACTTTATTTTTGCTGATGATCATAAATTTAGTTTTTGTTATATTTACTTGAAGTCCAAATCTTTCACTTACTTCATTTACTTTGTTTATCAGTTGCTGTAAACTGTTCAAACTGTCTGCAAAAATAACGGTGTCGTCTGCATAACGGATGTTGTTTAGGCGTTCTCCATTTAGAAGTATTCCATGTTCGCATTTTTCCAAGGCTTCACTAAATATTTCCTCTGAATATAGATTAAATAATATAGGTGAAAGTATACAACCTTGTCTAACGCCTCGTAGAATCTGGATCATTTCCGTTGGTTCACCTCCAAAATTCGTTCTTATTGTGGCTGATTGGTTCCAGTATAAATTTTGTATTATACGCCGATCTTTATCATCCATTTGGGCTTTTGTTAGAATATCCATCATTTTTTGGTGTTGAACTGTATCAAATGCTTTTTGGTAGTCCACAAAGCAGGTGTAAATATCGCAAGTCATATCTCTGCATCTTTGAAATAATACTTGTAGACTAAACAGTGCATCTCTTGTACCTACGCCCTTCATGAATCCAAACTGTGTGTCTTGTATTCTCTCTTCGCATAGCTTGTATATTCTACGATGTATAATTTTAAGAAAAAGTTTTAATGTATGGCTCATTAGACTTATCAGCCTATATTCTCCGCACTTTTTTGCTCCCTGTTTCTTTGGTAAGGTAATAAATTCTGAAAGTAGCCAATCTTTTGGGATATTGCCTGGTATAGTAGTTAGTTAGTATATATTATTGAATCCGGCCATGATCCCACTGCCATATTGGTATGATCGTTAACCACACCTTCTGATGCCGTTTTTAATATACACGTTAATATGCTCATAGTTTCTCCATAGATTCTAACTCGATGGGTATAACGTATGTTTGTGCCGCAATAGCCCAGGCTGTGGGGGAAAAAGTACTCTCTAATCCAGGAATTTATGTAATGTGGCCTAGTTTATAAAGGGCAACCTCAGGAGCAATCCCCCAGTTCATTCAACAAAAAATGTTTGGTTATTGTTTATCTATGAACGTTTATAGGTGCAAAATACCAGTCTTTTGAGTTTTTTTCATTTTTTGCCTAAAGTAAGTGTAATGGGTAATTTCTGTATAGATTATGAAAGTACTCTAAAAGACCTTTAATTTGAGCCGGTGTACGTTCAATTTAATTAATTTGTTATTGCAAAAATTAGGAATGAAGGTCAAAATTAAAAAACGTAATATTTATTGCAAAATTGCTTTTTTATTTATTTCAAATGTATAACATTCAAGCCAACAAAATTACGAATCGAATGAGCCATAGTAGGCCTAGATCACTTAATTTGTTGCTGAGATACATTAATTAGTTTATCCCACGACGTTCAACCTTAAATGCTCATAGGATTGCCAAAAAAAAATGGTAGAGGGCTAATTCTTGTTTCATTCTCTTCCTAAAGCCGTAAATTTTCATAATCCTCTAGAAAATAATGAAAAAAAATTTTTAACCCTTTAAAAACAATTATTTATGAAGTTGTAAAATTGCAGTTATAAACATTTAGAGCTGCAGCGCCCCCTATGTACCCTACAAATTTCTAATTTGCAGATTATTGTAGCTGGCTTTGAGACGAAGATTAAAAAAAAGAGTTTTCTCATTTAACGGGTTAAATTTTTTTTCGTTATTTTCCAGTGGAATATGAAAATTTACGGCTTTAGAAAGATTTGGCAATCCTATGAGCATTCAAAGTTGAAGGTCGTGGGATAAACTAATTAACGTATCTCAGCAACAAATTAAGCGATCTAGGCCTACTACGGCTCATTCGATTCATAATTTTATAGGCTTGAATGTAATATATTTGGAATAAAAAAAGCAATTTTGCAATAAATATTACGTTTTTTAATTTTGACCTTCATTCGTCATTTTTGCAATAACAAATAAATTAAATTGAACGTATATCGGCTCAAATTAAAGGTCTTTTAGAGTACTTTCATAATCTATACAGAAATTACCCATTACAACACTTAATTTAGACAAAAAATGAAAAAAACTCAAAAAATACGTATTTTGCACCTATAAACGCTCATAAATAAACAATACCAAAAATTTTTTGTTGAATGAACTGGGGGATTGCTCCTGAGGTTGCCCTTTATAACCTAGGCCACATTACATAAATTCATGGATTACAGTGTAAAATCACCCTTTTTTTCCCCACAGCCTGGGCTACAATGGCATTTAAAAAATTATCAGAGGCAGAGTTAGAAAGGGTTTTGTTAGAGAGTGATGATGAGCTTGATAATGTTAAACCACACTATTAAAAATTTGTATTTTTTTGAGAAAAATTTAGAATTATGTATGTTTTGCATAAAAATTATTTTTTCGAATAAAAATAAGTGTTTTGTAAAAAAATTGCCGTCCTTTTTAACGATTTCATTACTAAAACGGCATAAAAATAAACAGGTACTTTAGTTTAGTTACCCATAAATTTATTAAATCAAGTTATTACCTTACTGTTTATTGGTTTTATTTGTTAATTAATTAATATAATTACTAATGATCATTCGATGGTAGTACAAGTTAAGTTTCCTTTTTGTTAAATATATTTTCGCTCTACTTTACATTATATTTTATATAAAACCAAAATAAACATAGTTTTTTGTTGTTTTAGAAACGTCCATTTGTAATACCCGAAATAAGAACTTTTGGATCAGTAGATTTCTCCAACTACACCGAATATTTCGGTGCAGGCGCCAATTGGTTGGGCGTATTTTGCATGATATTTCTGTTTTTATTTGCACAGGTGGTGGCCAGTAGTGGTGATTACTTCTTGTCCCAGTGGTAAGATGCATTTCATATATAATGTGCAGAGTAAGTACCCTTTTAAGAAGCGCATTGTGTATTAGATAACTTATATTTTCAGGGTTAATGTTGAGGAACTCCGAGAGTTTAAAGGTTCGGCCGAATCAATGAGATTCTTTAATCGTTTTTCCAGATTAGATTTTGTGATCATATACAATGTTTTAATAGTGGGTACTATTGTCGTATCCATCACAAGATCTTTGGTATACTACACAATTTGCATGAGGGCGTCACAAAGGTATGATATTAAGTATAGTTAGTTTTATTATGAACAATCACTAAATTAAATTGGTTTCGTTCGTTTGGTTCGTCGCCTTCTTCAATGGTTCTTACTCGATGACTCCGTGAAGTTTGACTAGCTGTTTCATGTTCCAAGGTAATAGCGAGCGCTTCATCTAGAACTTGTGGTCTTGCTAGTCGTAAAGCTTTCTGTAATTCACTTTCTTTTAACCCATTGACGAAGGTATCTACAGCAATTTCTTCTAAAATGTTGTCTGGTACCTCCGGATAAGCCAACCGCACTATACGAGCAACATCTGCTTCAAACTCTTGCAAATTTTCACTTGCTCGTTGAATTCTACTTCTTAGTTGCGCCTTGTAGACTTGTTGTAGATGGGCATCTCCATAACGTTTGTCTAGTCGGGTAAACAAGGTCTGGTAACATTTTTCTTGGCCCTTAGGAATCGATCTTAGGATATCTGCAGCATCACCTCGTAAAGCAGCAGTCAAGGAAACGGCTTTTTCTTGTTCTGTCCAATGATTGGCTGTCGCAATAGCTTCAAATTGTCTAAGGTATATGGACCAAGAAGACTTTCCATCAAATGGTGGCAATTTGAATCTCATATTATGTGTCGTTTCGTCTCTAGGTGATTCTTCTTTCACTACCGGATCTAAGGCTATTGTATTAACTGGTGGTAGCACTTTTGTATTAGTTATCATGCTCTCTAACTGTTTGATCTTCTCTTCTACTTTATCAAATGTTTTAGAAACTTCTTCAAATTTTTCATTGTTCTTTATAGAAGTTTCTTCCATCATTTGAGAAACATTTTCAAATTTCTCGTCGAATCTTCGAGATACAGTTTCGAATTTCTCATCGAATCTTTTGGAAACATTCTCGAATTTTCCATCAATTATTTTAGTTAAAACGGCTTCGTCTGCTGACTGGAACTGGAATGTCTCTGGGTCTTCTCCATTCTTGTTGAGAACAGTCTTCAGTCGTTCTTGGAGTATCTTCTTGGACCCACTGCAGTCTTCATCGCGTTCTTCTAGCTGCTCACGCAACTGTTTTACTGAAAGTTCTACTAGCAGCATCTTTGGTCAGGCACACACGTACTTTTTAAATGTTCTTTCATATAAAGATGACTACGCGGATGTTCCCGACGAATAATACTTTTTTTTTAAAGTCTTTTTCAAAAGTCACTGTTGAATTTATATTTTCTTTTACCCCACACCTGACACCAACTGTAGCGAGATTAAATAAAACGAGCGGTTCGAATTTATATACATATATTTATTTATAGTTTACAGTTCGGTACTCTCTTATCAACTGGACTAACTCCTAAAAACGTTACATATATATAACAAAGTTACTATGTTCTAGAATATTCTGGCGTTGTCCCACCTCTAATTCGCCTACGTGACCGGCTATTCTCTCTCGCACTCGATACATCGCGAATGTTTTCGAAGAGTATTAGAGATGCAATGCAACCGTTACCTGGGCCATGCCAAAAGTATGTTCGTAACAATATCAATTTCACCTAAACCAACTTATCGAAAAATGGAAGTTAGAGATCTTTAAAGATAGAGCCGTAACGTCGGTTTAATTCAAATATCTTTAAAACACTTGTCATTATCGGCGGAAAGAAGATCTGTAAGCTAAAATAAGCAAATGATAAAACCTATCATCGCTAGCTCCGAAGTGGAAAAGATTCACCTCCTACAATGGATTGAATATGCCCTCACTCCTAGAATTTAAGTTTATTCATTTTTTTACTTTTTCCGTGATTATAAAAATTAGATTTAGTGCAATTTTTATCCTCCACTCCTTCTACCCACCCCCTATCTCTAAAAACTTCATTTTTCTGGTTCTATTTTTATTTGCTAGGTTGCAATCAAATAAAAATTTCAAAAAATTCACACGCATAGGCTAAGGCTTTTACAAAATTTGTTTATTTTTTATCGACCCATAGGTTGAATGTACATAACCTTAAAATGAATTTTTTTTTTCGAGAAAAGCGAGTAACATTTTTTTGGAGATGGCTGCAGATCTAGTTTTTTATCTATTTTATGTATTTAATCAAAAACTATACCTATTTCTGATTTGTCCTAGATTTTTCCGTTAGGTGCCCTACCTTAAAAACCCCAAAAAACTGTTTTTTAGGGGTTTTGAGGAATTTTCTTCTTTTTATATACCTACTTCAAAATAGATCAAATCAGGTATTTTATAGGTTATATATAGTTTGAAGTAACTGGATCCTTTGGGACATTCAAAAATTTGACTAAACACCTTTAAAACCACAAAACATGGGTTTTCAGGGTTTTTAAGGGTTTTTGCTAGTTTTTTCGGGGTTAATAATATTTTTTGAGATCGATACAACCTCAATCATTTTTTCATTTGTAACGTTTTATGTGAATAAAAAATAAGACTCAACGTTTTCCCGCACCCTTCTTCCCTTGCCAAAGACGTAGATAATTTTTTTGTTTTGATTTTTTTTTGGTAAGATGCAATAAATTTAAAGAGAGCATTTTTTTTTTAGAAAAAAATTTAACTTTTTTTTTGGAGATAGCTGCACGTCTAATTTTTTTCTATTTTGTATATGTTATTAAAAACTATATTTCCGATTTTTTCCAGATTTTTCCGTTAAGTGTGCCATCTTCAAAAACTGAAAAAACTGTTTTTAGGGTGTTTCTCCATTTTATACACTTCAAAAGAGATTAAAACAAGGTTTTGTGGTAGGTTATATCTAATTTGAAGTAACTGAGTTCTTTAGGATATTCAAAAATTGAGCGAAACACCTTTAAACCCCTCAAAAACATGTTTTTTAGAGTTTTCGTGAGCTTTTCAGAGGTTTATTATATTTTTGAGATCGATAAAACTTCATCATTTATTTTATTTTATTTTATTTGAAAGTCTATAGAATGGGGATATTCCCAAAAATCCCTGTAATTGAAAAAAATCTACTTTTTCATTAATTACACAAAATAAAAAAAATAGACCTGCAGCCATTTCAAAAAAGAGATTATTTCGAAAAAATGCATTTTTAGGTTATGTAGATATAACCTATGGGTCTATAAAAAATATACAAATTTTTAAAAGCCTTAGCCTATGCCTGTGAATTTTTTGAAATTTTTAAATTAATTGCAACTTACCGAAAAAAAAATAAATAAATAAATAAAAACAAAAAAATGAGGTTTTTGGGTGTAAAGCGTGGTAGCGGGCTATAATTTCGCCTTGTTCTTTTTAATCACATAAAACGTAAAGAATGAAAAAAAAATATTCAAGTTGTACCCATTTCAAAACGTGGGATTAACCCTATAAAAACTGACAAAAACTCTTAAAAATTTTGGAAAAACATGTTTTTGGGGCGTTTAATGGTGTTTTATTCAATTTTTAAATATCCTAAAGGACCCAGTTCCTTTAAATTATATTATAACCTATAAAAACTCTGACTTGATCTATTTTAAAGCCTACAATATGGAGAAATCCCTAAAAAAAACACTAAAACAGTTTTTATTAAAATTATTTTTACGAAATTCGATCAATGAGGTGCCAACATCCCAGAGCTTTGGTTATGTATCTGAGCTACCTAACAAACGGGATTGTACTGAAGAAATAAAGTGTCGGTCAGCAACTGCACACATTTCTATGGCAAAATTAACAAAAATTCCATACTAACTAAGCTAAACATAAAGACAAAGACTAAGAATGCAAATATCAAAACAAATATTAGGCTAACACGTGTTTCAAGAAATGGTATTGAAAAATTTACGATCTACCACACGATACACGGACCATATTGTTGTTACTATCGGCGCATCACTGAGAGAATGTGCTAGAATGGCAGAAAATAGAAGAACATGGAAAAAATCAGATAATACATAGTTTTATGATATCATGATACCTGCATCAAGTTAACAACTAAGGAGAAATATATAGTAGTAGAGCAGAATCTGACTTGGAAGGAATAAAGTAGACAAAAAGACAATGTGCAGTAATAAAAAAGAGCATAGCATGACACTTGTGGAGTGCCGACAGAAGTGAATACTTCTTATATTATTATATGTAGGTTAATGAAATTTTATCTCTGCTTATTACTGAATTTTTAATGTGTTTTATAAAATTGTTCTGAAGCTATTTTCTTGTGGCATCTTAAAACAATTACTATTTTAATGGGAATACGCCACAATTGAAGTTTAAAATAAGTTTATTGCCGTTTCAATTTATTAATGTTTATATTCTGAAAGCGATTTCCGAAGTGAAAATTGAAGCGTCAATAAACTTATTTTAAACTTTAATTGTGGCTTATTCCCATTAAAATAGTAAATGTCTTATAGTAACACTACACTAAAAATATTCAGGAATAATGGGAGGGTATATTATTTAATTTTCATTAAAAACTTTACATTTGTAAATAAATAATAAATAATAATAATAAAGACTGTAAAATTTCTAAAATACACTTTTGTTTATTTTAACTAATTTTATATAATTTGATTTAGTTTTATTTAACTTTCTTTAATTTCATTTAATTGTATTTAATTTTATTTCATTTATTGTATTTTATTTTACATAAATATTTTAAAATAAAAATTAACCAAATCGATCCAGTCGTTCTCAAGTTGTTAAAAAATATATATATTATATAAAATTATACATAAGTGTATTTATGTATGGACATTATGTACATTACGGTATACCGCAAGGTTACTAAAACCGTCTCGATTTTTCGAGTCACACTAAATAGAATTTCGGGCCGTGCATACCGAGCGCTAAGAAGTATTCCCTTCAAAAATTACCCTAATAATTATAGTTAACATTTTTTAGACTTCATAACCGAATGTTTGAAAGCATAATTCATGCCAATATGCTATTTTTTAATGTAAACTCATCTGGAAGAATTTTAAACAGATTTTCGAAAGATTTAGGAGCTGTTGATGAAATGCTGCCCAATGCTTTTTGTGACACAACACAGGTAATATTCTTTATATATATGGTAAATAATATAACTAATAACGTATTTTATCGTTCTGGTAGAGCCTGTTTTAAAAGGAAAAAAAGTCAAGAGTACCATAGATTTTCGGTACTGTATTTATTTTCCTCTCCAGTCTGTTATTCCAATGTCCTAACATTCGCCTTGTCTGCTTCTATCGATCTATTTTTTAGTGGTCTTTTTCTTTTCTTCCCTCTTATCCCGAATTTACATGGTATAATTTGACAAAATCCTGGAAGCATGCCGCATTGATTACCGATATACAAGGTTAATTTACAATACATACAAGAACGGAACTATGTCGGTGAAACTACATAAAAACACGGATCATATCACAATCGGCAGAGGAGTTGGACAGGGTGATACCTTATCGCCTAAACTGTTTACCGGAGTACTAGAATATGATTGTAAAGAACTTAACTAGGAAGAGAAAGGCCTGAACATTGACGGTAGAAGATTAACAAATTTGAAATTCGCAGACGACATAGTTTGGTTCTCGGACAACCTCAAGGAGATATGTACAATGCTGCATGAACTTCAGTTAGTGTGTGCCAGTGTGAGTCTTAAAATAAAAAATAAATGAAGGAGGCCTATGTCCAGCAGTGGACGCAAAGAGCTGGGTATGATGATGATGATGATCCCGAATGTAATAAGGGTTTTAACAGCGCAGCCTGTAGGAATAAGAAGACCTGGCAGAATAAGAAGAAGCTAACGTGGATAGACGGTGTACTATACCAACTGAAAAACCCAAGTAAGGGACAGATCAGAATCGCTCAGAAAGCTTGAGAAGATCGGGGCCCTTTAAGAGCGTAGGCGCAAAATTTCGGGCCAATGCTTTTTAAATGCAATCATTTTTTTCGAATCCTGAGAAAACTAACAAATATTTTTGAAAAATTTAAACGCAGAATGAAAGATTACATTATTACCGAGGGCCGAAAGTCCCTTAGAATAAACAAAAAGTTTTTTTGAATGAGATATTTGAAATTAAAAATCACACTAAATTTTCTCTTTTTTTTCACCCCTGTAACTTATTAAAATAAACATTATAGAAGTTTTCAGGGACTTTTGGCCCTCAGTAATAATGTAGTCTTTCATTCTGCGTTTAAATTTTTCAAAAATACTTATTAGTTTTTTCAGGATTCGAAAAAAATGAATGCATTTAAAAAGCATTGGCCCGAAATTTTGCGCCTACGCTCTTAAGGTCCTGTAGCGTCATGATGATTATAATGATACTTTTTCTTCTGTTTCAACGAGAAACATCAATGAAAAACTGTTCATTTTTATTACTTAGCATATAGTTAGCGTGACCGTCGGCAAAAAAGTTTATAAGAGGTATTACTCTCTCTATGTACTCTCTCCAAACTGTGAGTATCGCTATATTAGACCGAGTTTCCCTTTGCAACTTTTTTTGGTTCTAGGGTGTTTTCCTCTAATTTTTCTTGTCGATTTTACGACATACCGAAAATTTATAGATACTGCTATTCTTTTTAATTAAATAGCTTAAAAATAATAAGACAAACACGAAAATAAAATTGTGTGTATCGGCCTAATGAAGCGATACTCAATGTTCGGAGAGTGTTATGTTATATATCATAAATTATTCTAAACTTTCTCTATCAAGAACTTTGCTACTTATTGATAATGTTAATGATTATTGAATAAGCGAGTTAATTCAGAATTTAATGTAATTCTTTAAACATAATATATTTTTCTAGCTTCTACTAAATCTAATCGGTGCCATCATTGTAGTGACTCTAATAGATTACTTGCTTCTAATTCCCACTGCGGTAATCTTTGTTTCCTTTTATTTGCTAAGAAGAGTATACCTGCACACAAGTAGGAACGTTAAGCGACTGGAAGGAATAAGTAAGTGATTTAAATAGAATTTTAGATATTGTAAGTGTTTTTTTATGGTATTAATATTATGTAGGTATATTAAAATAATAAATTAATAATATCGTATCTCATTGAGCTTTCGGAGAGAACCATAAAAGATGTCGATTTGATTTGAACGTCATTTGAATAAATCAACAATAAGACCGATAATGACGTACACAGCGGAAACAAGAGCAGATACGGCGAAAACACAAAGACTACTGGAAACAACAGAAATGAAAGTCTTACGAAAAATAACAAATCAAACTCTAAGAGACAGAGTAAGAAGTGAAGAAATACGAGCAAGATGTGGTATAGAGGAAATAAACGCGTGGACCAAAAGAAGAAAAGTGAAATGGAATCAACACATCGAAAGAATGACAGAAAATAGAATAGTACGAATATCAAGAGACAAATCGCCAAATGGAAGAAGATAATTGGGACGACCGAGGAAAAGACGGTCGGACAACGTCAATTGAGGCTAAAAACCGAAGTAAAACAGGCATTAAGCCTATTTATAAAGTAGGAAGAAGAAGAAGAAGTCATTTGAACAGCGTTTATTTGAACATCCATCTATATAAAAGGCTATGATTACAAGTCACACCGTTTGTCCAGTAGGGTAACGACGCCATCCAGGAAAGAAATATGAACTACCAACATCTGACATTTCAATCATATTTTGTTCTTTATAATACTGTATTAATTAGGTACATATTAATATAATTAATGATTAATTTTAATATCATTTTTAAGGTAGAATTTAATACAAAATAATTTAAAGCTTTATGTTAGTATAGATATAAAATCCTAACGCCATCTGAACAAAGTAATTTGAATTAATTATTTTTTCGAAAATTGCTAAAAATACAGGTTACTGTAATTGTAAAGTACGATCACTGACATATAATATGTATTTATTATATGTCACTGGGTAAGATAAACATACACTTACTATAAAAGTAAAATGACTTATAACAAACGTCAACGCTTTACCAAAATAAAATAAAACAAAAACTAAATAAGATTAAATAAAATTAAATAAAGATAAGTAAAATTAAATCAAATTAAATCAAGAGAATTATGTAGAATTAAATAATTTTTTGAGCGTTTTGTGGTGGGGGTAGAATAATTTGTTAGATCGTGAAGTATGAGAGATCATTAGAAAGAAGAGACGGTAGCGAATATTTTGAGACAGAAAAAACACACATTGTGGCAATGCTAAGACGGCATTTCATGATATCTCCTTTGTGTTTTGTCCGATTTGAGCGTTTGATACGTTAAATAAAAGAGAAGGATATCACGAATATATTAAGATAAAGAAAAAATAAACAAAGCGACTACCAAAAGGTCACTACGCAGTGTCTTTATTATTAGTGAACGTATAGTTACATAAAAGATCTCAAAGGGCACTATGTATAAAAATAGTTTAACTTAAAGACAAATTTTGATTTATTGACTTAAAGAAGGCCTCTGGCTGAGTAAAAATTAACAACTGAACGAATCCTAACATGCGATACAGCAAATGAAAGGGGAGGATAATAACGAATATATTCAGATAGAAAAAGCAAACAAGGCGACTGCCAAAAGGGCACTACACAGTATCTTCATTGTAAATGAACGTATAACGACATACGAGGTATTACAGGGCACTATAGATAAAAAGATTTACTATAAGACAAATTTTGATTTATTGCCTTAAAGAAAGCCTTTGGCTGAATACAAAATAAACAACTGATTGAATCCTAACATGCGACATAGCAAATGAAAAAAGAGGATATAACGAATATATTCAGATAGAAAAAACAAGCAAGGCGACTACCAAAAGGGCACTACACAGTATCTTCATTATTAATGAACGTATAGCAACATACTAGATATCATAGATCACTATAGATAAAAATAGATTTACTGTAAGACAAATTTTGATTTATTGGCTTAAAGAAGGCCTCTGGTTGTATACAAAATAAACAACTAATCGAATCCTAACATAAAAAAAAAAACAAAACAAGGCAACTACTAAAATCCGAACCTTTTATTTCTTGTTTTTTTGTTGTTTAGACTATTTTCGTGACAAACTTTTGATGGTTTTCACTTTACTATTAGGTATTTAAAGGTGTCTCCACAAGCAAGGGAAAAACCGAAGGCATCCCTCAAGGCGCGAGATCTTAAGAAAAACTTTTATGTATGTATGGAGAATTCTCAGAGATATTTTGTGCAGGTCTGATGCCTGGAAACCGGAAATTACAAAACAAAAATCCTGCTAGGATTTCCATAGAATATTCCATAGGATTTCCATATAACTTATTAAATGCCCCCTATATAACACAAAACAAGTTTATAGTCTTGTAACGAGATAGTGGATTTTAAATTTAAAATAAAATATAGGGTGTTTCATTAAAAAAATATTTATTTGATGCGGTGTTGTGAAAGACCCTGTATGTTTATAAATAATTTTAAAATGTAAAGCTTCTATTTTTGTATATATCTTTTTTGGTACCTCCTATAATAAGAAATTTAACAGACTTTGTCACAAAAGTTGATCACCGTGTATAAATCTTCTAACAATTTAAATATAATGACCTTTAGGAGAAAAATAATATCCAGACACATTTCTGATTTTAGCCCGAAGTCCAGTTTTTGCTCACTTGAACGCCACTCTGCAAGGTTTAACAACTATTCGTTCGAACGGAGCTGAAAAGATTTTGGTTGAAGAATTCGACTATTTGCAAGATATACACAGCAGTGCTTGGTTTATGTTTTTGTTTACGTCAAGAGCTTTTGGACTCTGGCTGGATTTGATTTGCACCTTGTTTATTTTATATGTTACATTTAACTTTGCAATTTTTGATCACAGTAAGTAAAAATTAGTTTTTTTAACATCTATTTTTTTTGTATCAGACACTATTTTACAAATTAATCAATATACATAGGTAAGGAACAAAAATAATTTAAATAGTTCTATTGCACTAGGAGAACATAACTCTGTAGTTCAGATAGAGATGGTTGCAATTATAAGGTGGGCTATAGTTTGGGAATGTTGGAATGTCGAGGGAATGTTCAATATAAATTTAGAATACTTTTAGTAGGTACTTCATGTACCTAGTATTTATATACTTGTATGCTAATGTTTAAAATGATATTTATTCTCGTATTGATAATTTATTATGATATTTTTTTCTAAATACTTATACAGTGTGACCCATTTAGATTGCAAACACCTCTATAAAATTTGAAGTTGTTAACCGATTTTAACCAATTTTTTTTATGTCATGTAATAAAAGGTCTATTGCGGGACAAAATATGAAATATTAAGTTAAATTTTCAAGGCATTCTACGATACTTTTTCTTCGTCGAAAATGGAGAATTTGTATTAGCGATTTTTTTATTAAAAAAATTTCTACGCCACTGGATTTAGAGTGGCTTCAAATAGCTATGACAAAAATTTCATTAAGATATATTTATTAATAACAAACTTATGACAACTTAAAATTTTAAAACGCACTAAGAAAAAAACACTCTGTATTAACGTTAAAAAAAACACTCTGTATTAACAGAAACATGGAAACATAATTTTTTCTAATTACATATATATTTCTAATTACATTTCTTAGTTGTTGGGGTGTAATTTCTGCACATGCCTGTCGAATTCTTGCACGAAGTTCGTTTACGTCCCTTGCACGGGTTTGGTAAACTTTTTGTTTGATAACTCCTCAGAGAAAGAAGTCTAAAATTATGAGATCTGGGTGGCCAATCTATCAACGGACTACCCCGGCCTATCCAACGGTTCGGATAAATTTCATTTAGCCATTGCTTCACGGTTCTGGTGTAATGAACAGAACACCCATCTAACTGGATATACAAATTTAATCGTTCATTAATTGGGAGCTCATGAACAGCATCCCACAAGTCGGTGTTTAAAAATTCTAAAAAGTTCTGTGAATTCAAGTTTTAACAAACAACACGTTTTTTTAGAAAATTTATATTGTTTAAATATTCTCCTTAGGCCCATAAACAATATTCTAAACGTTTTACTTCGTCGCCTTCTTGTAATGTGTGTAAGAATTTTGGTTTGAAAGGTTTAATATTATTTACCTTAAACTGGCATTAGGGTTATTTCTGAAATGATCTAAAATGAATTGATCATTTCCTCTTCTTCTTTGTAACGGGTTATTTTTTAAAATTAGTTTTGATACTGCACCATATTCATTAAATATTCTACTTATTTTGTTTACCGTACCGCAGCTAATATTAGGACTATCCACATGTCTCATTAAATATTGGACAAACTTCCCTGGCACTTCTATCGTATCTCCCAAAAGACGTATAATTTCAATTTTTTCTCTCAAACTTAATCTTGCAGCCATGACACAAAATATTATTAAAATAATTTGAAGTAAAATTGTTGCAGATATTATGCATAAATTTATGCTAGCACTGAAATTTGTATGACACAAATAATGTCAAACAGTAATATCGTTGTCATGGCAACTGGGATTTAAGTTGTAGCATGTAAAGTTAATAATAATGTAAGTGCGTTACTTGCATTAAGTTTTTATGCTATTTTAAACATTTTTTTTGTCTAGTAGTGGTTTATTATTAAAATTATTTGATAAATAATTAGTTTTATGGTTATCTGTTGATACAGAGTGTTCTTTTTGACTCGTAGCTTAGTGAGTTTTAAAATTTTAAGTTGTCATAACTTCGTTATTAATAAATATATTTTAATGAAATTTTTGTCATAGCTATTTGAAGCCACTCTAAATCCAGTGGCGTAGAAATTTTTTTAATAAAAAATCGCTAATACAAATTCTCCATTTTCGACGAAGAAAAAGTATCCTAGAATGCCCTGAAAATTTAACTAAATATTTCATATTTTGTCCCGCAATAGACCTTTTATTACATGACATTAAAAAAAAATTGGTTAAAATCGGTTAACAACTTCAAATTTTATAGAGGTGTTTCCAATCTAAATGGGTCACACTGTATAAGTTACAAGTTCAATTGTAAGACATATTATCTATTATTTCAGAACATTATGGTAGCGGAGTTGGATTGGCCATTACTCAGTGTATAGGTCTGAGTGGATTGGTACAATGGGGCATGCGTCAGTCAGCTGAATTAGAGAACCAAATGACGTCGGTGGAAAGAGTTTTGGAATTCACTAGGATTGAACATGAACCTGACCTTGAATCGGTAACTTATTTTTCTTCTATTCTATTTCGCACTAAACTGCTGAATAAAAAACATGCATATTTAGGTACAATATTTTAAGATAGAACTTCACAACTTAGAAACTCAAAATGTCGAAATCACAGGGCTGTAATTACAGTACATTGACAGTAAATGCTAGCTCATTTGATACTATTCTTTTGGAAGAATAATTTCTGATTTGTTTTGGAAACGTATGCGTGTACATTTTTATATTAAAGAGAATTTAGTGCACTGATACTACAGTAACAATGTCTTGGGCACCAGTTTGGATTTGATAAGTGGGATCTTTACTACTATTTTCACGCAAACAATGAATAATTATGTTCTCTATAGAATTATACTCTTTTCTGTCAATGATCTGCTAAAAGTTTTAAAAGCTTTCTACCAATCAGACATACTATATTTAATCTTTAAATAAAAGGGGTTTCTTTTTGTTTCAGGTTTTGTCATTTTATTATTTAATTATTCTCTTCTATAATATATAATGATTTATTATAGCTTTGTTTTTTTATATTTTAGACCCCCGATAAAAAACCACCACCGACATGGCCAAAGCATGGGAAAATCGAATTCATTGATACAACTATGCGGTATAGCAAGACAGGAGCAACGGTTTTGAAACATTTGAATTTCATCATCAAACCTAAAGAAAAAGTTAAGTATCGCTTTATACCTCGAAAGCCAAAATTTTTACCAAAAATGAAAGAAAAAGTAAATTATTTCTTTTTTATTTTATTGATTTTAATATAAAAAATAAAAAAAACAAAAAATGTCTGTGGATTTAAGAAAGTGATTCCGATAAAAGCTAGGTACGATTCGTAGGAAGTTACATTCTCATAATAGTAAGGCAAGATCGGGAAATTACTAATAAAATAATTCAATTCTAATAAAAAAATAATGAAATAACCACGCCGCTGGAATTGTATAATTTTCCAACAGTTGGCAGTTTTAAAATCGGTTCTTAACAATGAATGGTGTGTTTAATGTTTATAAAAATTGTTTCAGATCGGAATTGTTGGAAGAACTGGCGCAGGAAAGTCGTCTCTTATATCTACTATCTTCAGGCTGCAACCTTATGAAGGAATTATACTTATTGATAATTTGGATATTAGCGTACCCGGTTTACACGACTTAAGAAGGAAAATATCTATTATCCCACAGGTAAAATACGATACTTCATCATCTTTACCAATTTCTAAAACAACAAAATAAAATTATATGTTTGCTAATTTGATTTCCTCACTCATTCCGTGACGCGTTCCAAGTCTTCATATTATGATCAAGAATAATAAAATATAAAAGTATACAGGTTGATTCATTTAAAAAACAAAAGTATCATTTTCTACTGCAAATAAATGAATCATGTTTTGAAGCTAAAAGTTGATTGAAAATAAATAATTTTTAAAACAAAAAACTGACCTCTATATACGAGGTTTAAAAAAAATTTATATATTTATATATTTATTTTTGTAGGAACCAGTAATTTTTTCTGGAACGCTTAGATACAATCTGGATCCTTTTGATGAATATTCGGATGAACAGGTTTTTGCTGCTTTATTAGATGTGGAAATAAAGAATGCGATCCAGGGCGGCATAGGTTAGTCTACATTTATATTTAAAATTTATAAAATTATTAAACTTTCGGGGATACATACTACATGTTAGGGAATCTTGGAAATCTTTCTTATGTCCTCCTGAGACCTGACCTCATGTTTTTTGTTGTTTTTTATTAAATAATAGAATTCATATGATTTTTAGTATAAAGCACATGTAAATTTTTCTAAATTTTTATTTTTTTGCTAAATGTGAAAAAAAAAAATGTCCATTCAAAAGAACATCAGGATCGCATCAATACAAAATTATTGTAAATGAAAGTGTTTAAAGCAATTGTTATTTTGATGAATATTCGGATGAACAGGTTTTTGCTGCTTTATTAGATGTGGAAATAAAGAATGCGATCCAGGGCGGCATAGGTTAGTCTACATTTATATTTAAAATTTATAAAATTATTAAACTTTCGGGGATACATACTACATGTTAGAATAGAGTCTTGGAATCTTGGAAATCTTTCTTATATGTCCTCCTGAGACCTGACCTCATGTTTTTTGTTGTTTTTTATTAAATAATAGAATTCATATGATTTTTAATATAAAGCACATGTAAATTTTTCTAAATTTTTATTTTTTTGCTAAATGTGAAAAAAAAAATATGTTCATTCAAAAGAACATCAGGATCGCATCAGTACAAAATTATTGTAAATGAAACTGTTTAAAGCAATTGTTATTTCCCGTTAAACATAAAAATATGTCACATGGTTCACAATAAACTTTTGTTTAACCTTTACAACCTGGAAACTTACATCTAACAGAATTTTTTAACTCCGATGCCATTGCAGGAATGTGTTGTATCTTTCTATTAGTAGACGTTTGAAGTGATGCTCTAGGTTTGTAGCTGCTTCTAGTTAGCAGCGTTGAAATGTTCCCAAAATCAGAATTTTCAGAAATGTTATCTTTAAGAAACAACTCAGAAACATCTATTTTAAACTCCAGGAACTCCATAGCGGTTTTATCAGCATCACCAAATTGCTTATGATTATCACTGTATAGAATCCAAGAATTGGCAAACGCAAGGTCAAATCAGTGAAAAATGGTTTTGACTGTTCATTTCTTACTTCTAGCTCCCATTCGATAATAACTGATCATCCTGTCAATTACATCTATTTCCTCTGGATTCTGGATTCATTGTACTTTTTAACAATGTTTAGTCTAGATACCTCAACATATCGGGAGTCCTTTTTTGGCCATCGCTTACATTCATCTGATGGTTCTGTTTGCAACGTAGTTGACGCTAGCATAACTGATTTCATATTATACCATTGGACTATGTTATTTCTTCCATCAGATCTTACATCTTGCTCAGAACAACCACGACCTAATGTTGGTTGGTTACTACAATTGCAAACTCTTCTCCTTCTTCGGCTGTTCTTATTAGCTATTTAAAATTTAGCCCTGTCCATTGTCTGATGTTTCTTAGCCACACTAGTCTTTTCCTTCCTAGTCCGCTCTTTGTCTCGATCCGCATGAGTATAAAGACAAAGAGAATGATGACGATGTAATATAATTTATATGTAATCTCCATGTAATGTATTTCTATGAATATTTGTTGTTTCCTTCATCTTTTTTCTTATTTACAGATTGCTTAAACGATGTTATGTCAGAAGGAGGTACCAATTTAAGTGTAGGATCTAGACAAATGGTTTGTTTAGCGAGAGCTATTCTAAGAAACAACCGTATCCTTGTACTAGATGAAGCTACCGCTAATGTGGACGCTCAAACAGATAAATTCATCCAAACAACAATTCGAACAAAATTTGCTCACTGTACAGTGTTGACAATTGCTCACAGGCTAAATACTGTCATGGATTCCGATAGAGTAAGTGGTTTTTAAATAATCTATTCGAAGGGTTAATATAACTTTTAAAGAATAAGTACATATAGGTACTTTATTTCAGCGTTTTTAACCCGCAACGAATATTTTCGTATTTATATGTTCCAATTTTCTGGCGTCTTAACAGTGATCGATGAGTGAGCACAACACTTAATCTGTCACCGTACTTCATCAGCTTATTCGATTTCCTCACAAAATTCACTTCAAAGTCGCAGAGGCATGTGCTTCAGAGATAAAATACATATGGCTTGGATTATAGCCTGCAGATATCTTGACTTTCAACTTAAGTTTCAAAGTATGAGTTAACCTACAAGATGATTTATCACACCTGATATTCAATCACGAGAAGGAGCGAAGTGTGAAGAGTTATAAAAAAACTTACAGGTGTAAAAGAAGCACAACTTTTTCTCGCTTGGGCGGAGACACAACAAAAAAATATTATTTTTAGTGTATCATATTATGTAGTAGCTATATTAAATGACCTCTGTCATTATTTTTGTAGCTTATGGTTCTGGACAATGGCATCCTTATTGAATTTGACCATCCGCATATCTTATTACAAAATAGAGAAGGATTGCTTTCAGAAATGGTTAAAAAAACAGGACCTGGTGTTTCAGACCATTTAAAGCTAGTTGCAAAAGAGGTAAATATTGGTTTTGTAAAATTAGATTCATTAATAATTACTTTTCCCTTCATTTATTTAAGATAATTTAAGTTTTCTAAAATACCAATGTGCTCAAAAGCGTCACCAAGCCTGCTCAAGTCAAGGTCGAAGACCAGCTGACCGACCAAGTGAAGATCATGCGAGGAGTAAGGCAAGGATGTGTGCTATCGCCGACTCTTTTCAATATATACTCTGAGGAGATTTTTAATGAAGCCCTCACAAACCTAGACATGGGAATCCGAGTGAACGGTGAATATATCAATAATATCCGCTACGCCGATGACACTGTGTTACTAGCAACCAGCCTAAACGATCTGCAGGCCTTACTAGACCGAGTGCGAACTGTGAGCGTAACATACGGACTGAACCTTAATATTAAGAAAACTAAATTCATGGTTGTCAGCCGTACAAATTTAGATCCCGGGGCACTAATGGCAGGTAGCGAAGAGATCCAGAGAGTCGACAGATTCACTTACCTCGGAACTACCCTCAACGTACAATGGGACTACGCTCAAGAGATTAGATCCAGAATTGAAATGGCACGGTCTACATTTATTAAGTTGAGATCCTTGCTGTGCTGCAGTGATCTCAGTTTGGGAACCAAGATGCGGATAGTGAGGTGCTACGTTATTCCAGTGTTACTATATGGAGTTGAAGCCTGGACACTGACGCAAGCCACTGAAAAACGAATCGAAGCCTTCGAGATGTGGATATACAGAAGGATACTAAAAATATCTTATGTGGACCATGTCATCAACGTTGAGGTCCTACAGCACATGACAAAATAAAAAGAAGTGCTTAATTTAATTAAACAACGTAAGCTTGAGTACCTCGGCCACGTGATGCGGAACGAAGAAAAATATCGAATTCTTCAACTCGTTATGCAGGGTAAAGTATTTGGCAGAAGCGGACCGGGACGCCGTCGTATCTCGTGGTTGAAAAATCTCCGACAATGGTTTGAGATGACCTCAGCGGAGCTGTTTCGCAGAGCAGTCAACAAAACCATGATAGCCTTGATGATCGCCAACATCCGGACCGGATAAGGCACTGAAGAAGAAGAAGAAAATACCAATATAAATTTTTGTTAAAATTGATTGCTATAAAAGATTATTTTTGACAGATTACCAAACAGTGGCGGCTGATGAGCGGGGTAACAGGTTATACCCCCCAAGAAAAATGACGTACAAACAATTAATAATTGCATTTCATATTCACACTTTTCTGTTGAAACTTTATTCCATTAACATTTATTTACCCAACCGATAAGAATTACAATAACAAACAATAGAGAGAATACCCTATTTTACGAAAATATACGAACAAATATTAGAAAAGAAAGAGACGTATACTAGAACCAACACAAAATAAATCCTAAAGTGGTTTTAGATTACATAGATGAACGCAGGATTATATTTGCATCTTTTCACTTTATAAGCCCTGAAGAAGACATCAAAGAGAATGTCGAAAGCTCGGCATAATGATAATCGACGCGGTTCAACCCGGAAGACTGTTGAGTTTAATGTTAATTCTTGTAATAGTACATAATGACGGTATTAGATTTTTGTTTCGATACAGGGCAGCGGCAAGACGCTTATACGTATTTCGACCTCTTTAGAACTCCTCAGTGCGGTATAGTCACTGCTCTGAATCGAAACAAAATCTATCCCGTCGTGGACCAATAGTTATCAAAATAACTATTTACGGACGTAACTACGCCATCTAATAACAAAAAGGGAAATCAAGCGATTTCTACCTGGCGAAACCGAATTCAAATTTTTACCATTGTGCCTCCTAAAACTTGCAAAGCAAACAGCTTGATAAATTACAGCGGCAAACCCGCTGCCCTGTATCGAAACAAAAATCTAATACGATCATTATGTTTTATTTCTTTACGCTGTTTGGAGTATCAGAAACTGAATTCACTACGAATTTTCACCATGATGAAAGGCAGGTGGAATGCAATTTTTAGATTCCCTTGTCGAGTAATTTATCAAGCTGTTTGAATTCGGTTTCGCTAGGTAGAAATCGTTTGATTTCTCTTTTTTGTAATATTATTAATCTTAGATCTAGGTTTAATTGTACTAACCGCGGAAATCTTTCGGAACACACACACACACACACACACACATATATATATATATATATATATATATATATATATATATATATATATATATATATATATATATATATATTAAATGCAGCATCATTTTTAGAATTACAGCCTAAAGCAGCAAAACGAAATGAAAAATATTGTGGGAGAAGTAGTCCTGCAGGTTTTGGACCAAGTCTCTACATAATCTCAACAATAATAAATTTAATATATTATGTATTTAAATGAAATTTTAATAAACAGTTGTTTTTTAAACAAATATTTTATTCAATATGGACGTTATTATCAGAAAGAGTCTACTATAGCATATACACCATATCTACCCTATATGCTTCTTGTTTACGTGCCATCTCCGCGACAAAGGTTTGCAATCATCACTGCTATTCTAACTTTTGACACTACAGCCCGAAAGAGTTCAGTTGAGCTGCATCCAAACCATTCTCTGAGGTTTCTGAGTCAGGACATTCTTCTTCTACCTATCCTGCGCTTTCCTTGAATTTTTCCCTGTATTATTAGTTTAAGGAATTCATTAGGTAACATTGCGCCATGTTACCTCATCCAACGGTAACTTTAACATCATAAGTATTTATAAGATATAATGTCGAACAAATGTAACTAATTATTTGTTAACGGGTTTTTACCCATATATTTAGTGGCTACATTCATGTACTCCTAGACACCGATGATGGAATGATGTATTCCGAAAACGTTTTTTCTAACACAGCCCGTTTGGGTTTTTAAATATATACCTTTTACAAAGGATTTTAATTAACTTTTTTAAAGGTTCTATTAAGTCAGCCTTTAATTTTTCCCAGTTTTTGTTGATTGTATGTTGATGTTGATGTAATTCTATTAGTTATCTATTTTGGCAGCACGGTCGTTTGAGAACGCGAATAGCTTTCTTATCGTCTACGCATGGAGCGATGGTTTTTATACGATTCCAATCGATTTGATTAGATTCCAGTTTGATTCGATTCCAGTCGATTAGACTATAATATCAGACTCATTCGATAAACAATTATTTCACCGACTTGGTACATAAATAACTATTCTAGTACACGTATGCGAAGTTTTAGAGTTGTAACTTTTATGAAGAAAATCGTCACATAAAGGGTAAATTAAAGTTATTCTCCTATAATTTGTTTTTTATTTATAAAGAAAAAACAATTAAATTTTATACTAAAATCTTTATTGCTCTAAAATGTAGAAATAATATATTCACAAAAAATCAATATTAGATCAAAAATGATAAAATTACAATGAAAGAATTGAATGACATGCAATTTATACTAAATGTAACATAAAAATACTTATTGCTCGAAATATCGCAAAAAAACAAATAAAATGCAAATTAAAAACACAAAAAGCTGTGAAAAAATACTTTTGGTTCCTGAGAAATAAACTAATATCAGACATGATGTGATAGCGACACTCAGACTATTCTTCTCCATTATTATTTGAAGTACACAAAGTTTTTTCACATTTATTTACAAATATGGACATTTATTGCAAAAAAGTCTAAAAAATATCACTTTTTTATCGATCTTAGTAAAAGGTAACATTAAACAGCTTTTAAATATGTTATGATGGTAGAAATATTTGAAAATGTGTTAAGAATTGTTCGGTAACACCAGAAGTATGACCGATGATCATCATTCTACTATTAAATGCAGTACACTTTGAATTCTGATACAAAAGTTGTCAATAGTGATACAAGGTGGCGCTCGTAAACATACTGCATTACCGCCATACTGAGATTAAACATATACATAATCGTAAATTCATTCAAAGATACAGACCACATCATTTTCTATATAAAATTATATTCAAATTTTACAATGATGAAGATATGATACAGGGTGAACAAGCAACAAATCAGATAAGTTATATACAGTAATATATCATAGATTTCAATCTAAATGATATATGATTGAAGTTGACACAAATCTTCAAATTTTAAAAGTTGTATCAATTGCCAAATTTGGTAATATTAAGTAAGGTCTTCCTTTTATTATTTTCAAATTGCAAATATTTATAATCTAAATATTTTTGGCACAAGGTCCCACAGCATTATTAAAGTTTGACATCCACCCTGTTATAATACTGTTCAATGTTCCAATGAAGTTATGTACAAAATTAATGCCTAAAAATTAAAACTATTAACCTATTCTGCTGTAACTTTGGCTAATAACTGATCACAAGTCTTCTTAGCGTCACCGAGCAGCATTGAAGTGTTTGGTTTGTAGAAAACTGGGTTGTCCACAGCGGCATAACCTAAAATTAAAAAAAGAAAGTTTAAATCGAGTTTTGGTCAATATTTTAGGTTAGAATCAGTACATTTTACAGTTTCCCATCCTTGTAGGTAGTTTGTTTAGGAGCAACGAAAAGTTGCTACTCACGGTAACTCGAGTACTCAATGTATGTAGTTGTTCTGTCGCTGTGGAATGGGATCAAATATAGACGTAATGCATCTTTATGGAGCATAATATAATGCATCAAATATAGACGTTTTGCCGATGTGTATATCGATGTATACACTATGTGTCAGCCAAATGGAATAAATTAGCTAATAAATAAATGAGGGAGTATTCGAAAAAACGGTCGAACACGTCGATTGGTATTTATAGTCGCGCATTTTTTTTTTCAATAAAAACTTTTCATACCGTATCAGATAACGGTGGACCAACTTGCTTATTTTAAATAGAACACCCTGTATATTAATTAACTTTTAGATTCCTCAAATCATTTTAGACAATTTTAAATGCAATGTCCTATACCTATATTTAAGCGTTTCGGAAATACTAAGTAAAATGCAAAAATTGGTAATGGTCTTGGTAATGATAAAGTAAGTAAAAACTATTTAAGCAAAAAAAAAATTGTTTACTTTGGTTTAAAACGCCAATGTTTTACTGTTCCGTGACAGAAGTAGTTGTCAGTGCTATAGTCGTTTGAATTTCATTAACCGCAAGCCAGAAAAATGGTTCATTCAATAGAAATGCACAAAATTACAATCATACAGATGATTGGCTATGGAGATAAGACACGGACGCAAATAGAAGTAGCTCGTTTATTTCACGAAGAATTACTGATTTGCCGCACATATCTCAAGGGACAATTAGTAAAATAGAGAAGCATTTCCACGAGCAGGGCCATGTTAGGAAGGTCAAGAAAGAAGCTGCCAATGCAATAAGTGAGGACACCAAATTGGCTGTTATGCTTGAGTTTGAGGAACACCCACATACATCTGTTCGAAAAGCAGCCCCAGTACTCGATATTAGCTATTCATTGGTTATTCGAATATTACAAGAAAACAAAATGCATCCCTATAAAATTATGCACACTAAGGAGCTCATGGAAGATAATTTTGACAGGAGAACGAATTTTTGCGAACAAATGATGGCAATGTTAGACAGCAATGTGATCCAATTAGAACATGTTTTGTTTTCTGATGAGTGTACCTTTACTCTTAACGATCATGCTAATCGTCAAAATTGCCGCTATTGGACCAGGGAAAATCCTCACTGGATGAGAGAAGGCAATACTCAATACCCTGAGAAGGTTAACGTGTGGGCAGGACTTATTGAAGATCAGATCATAGGTCCCTTTTTCATAGATGGCAATTTGAATGGCGACAATTATTTAGCATTACTCCAAAATAATGTAGTGCCAACGTTAGCCAACTTGTATCCTGATCTAGGAAACCCACAAGTTCCATCGAATATGATATGGTTTGAACAAGATGGAGCACCACCCCACTACCAAATCCATGTCCGGTAGTACCTCAACCAAATATTTTCAAATCGGTGAATAAGGAGACGATGATCGATGGAATGGCCACCACGATACCCCGATTTGACGCCATTAGACTTTTTCTTATGGGGATATTTGAAAAGTATTGTATACAAAACTAAACCCACTGACTTAGTTGACTTACGAAGACGAATAACGCTTGCGATTAGATCGATCATATCTGAGATATTGAGTAACTTAGAAGAAATTTCTATTCACGGTTAGGGTGTTGCCAAGACGTTCGTGGGCAGCATTTTGAACATCTCCTACATTGACAGTATTGTTTAGATTTGTATTATTTATAAGTTTTTGAATATGTTGTAGTGACTTTCGGCAAATAGATTATTTTCTTTTCTAAATGTGAATTTTTGCATTTTACTTAATATATCCGAAACAGTCAAATATATGTATATGACATTGTATTCAAAAATGTACAAAATAATGTACAAAAAAATAAAAGAACTGACAGGTCAGAACAAAAAACAGGCAAATAACATCGTTGATAGAGACGGAAAACTGATTATCACTAATTTGCATAAAATAAACAGATGGAAAGAGTATATTGAGGAACTGTTTAGTGATGAAAGGTCCGAGCTTGAAATTAACGAAGTAGTTACAGGACCTGACATAACTATGGACGAAATTGAACAAGCAATACGATTAGCAAAGACCCGAAAAGCGACGGGACCAGATGAAATACCGAGTGAAATAATAAAGCTCTTCGAAAGTTCAGGTAAAATATCTCTCCTTCATCTGTTTAATAAAATTTATGAAACTGGCTATATACCAACGGATTGGCGGCTGTCGACTTTTGTGACGATACCTAAAAAAGCAAATACAAAAAGATGTAGTAACTACCGAACCATCAGCTTGATGAGTCATGTTTTAAAGATATTTCTACGAATTCTGCACTCTAGGATGTACCAAAAAATAGAACAACAACTTGGTGACACCCAGTTTGGATTCCGCAATAACCTTGGAACAAGAGAAGCACTATTTAGTATTCAGGCTATGGTCAGAGATGCAGAGATGTCGGACATCCAATTTATATGTGTTTTATTACTTTGAGACTTTGAGAAGGCCTTTGATCGAGTAAAACATACTGAAATGATAGCCATTCTTCAGCAGGTAGGTATTGATGATAAAGACCTACGCATTATTAAAAATCTTTACAGGCATCAACATGCAAACATCAGGATTGGCCGGGACACTTCTGAAGAGCTTCAAATAAGAAGAGGAGTAAGGCAGGGCTACATTTTGTCCCCGCTACTATTTAACATCTATTCTGAGTTCGTTTTCAATAAAGCAGTGGATAATGTTCAATGTGGTATAAAAATGAATGGCGTCAATATTAATAATTTGAGATATGCGGATGACACAGTGTTAATTGCAAGCAATTACGAAGAACTTCAACATCTAATTAATAGGATTACCACAACGTGTGATGAATATGGCCTTAAGCTAAACACCGCAAAGACAAAGGTGATGGTCGTCAGTAAAACGCCAATACAACCGGAAGTGGTAACAGCTTATGGTGAACAACTGGAGAGAACTAACAGTATCACTTACCTTGGGTGTAATCTAAATGATAACTGGAACATGAGCAAAGAAATTAGAATACGGATAGAGAAGGCCAGAGCTGCATTCTTTAAGATGAAGAAACTGTTATGTGGAAACAATATTACTTTAAGTCTGAAAATTAGATTAGTGAGATGTTATGTGTTCTCTACTCTTTTGTATGGTGTCGAAGGTTGGACTTTGACGGATACACTTCTCAAGAAACTGGAAGCCTTTGAAATCTGGGTGTATCGGAGAATCCTACGAATAAGTTGGGTGGATAGAGTTCGTAACGGAGTTGTTTTGCATCGGATAGGAAAAGTTACGGAAGTCATCAAAACAGTTAAAAATCGCAAACTTGAATATTTTGGCCATGTTATGCGCCACCCAGAGAGATATAATATACTCCATTTAATAATACAAGGCAAGGTAGACGGAAGAAGAGGGCCAGGTCGAAGAAGAACGTCATGGCTTAGAAACCTGAGAGATTGGTTTAACAGATCCTCTGCATCTCTTTTCCGAGCTGCCGTCGATAAAATTACTATAGCCAATTTGATAGCCAACGCTCTATAATCGAGCTCGGCACATGAAGAAGATTAAAAAAATGTCAATGATTTAAGGAATCTAAAAATTAATTAATATACAAGGTGTTCTATTTAAAATAAATAAGTTGGTATTGGCCACCGTTATCTGATACATCCCGTATAAAAAGTTTTTATGGAAAAAAAATGCGCACTCATAAATACTAATCGATGTGTTCGACCCTTTTCTCGAATACTCCCTCATTTATTTATTAGCTAATTTATTCCATTTGGCTGACACAAAGTGTATATGTGTATATACAAGAAGCAGGTCGTTGTAATATACTCAAGAATGCATAATTTTTATTACTTTTTACTATTTTATTATATCCTTAGCTTCAAAGAATAGTTTTACTTACCTACACCTAGTGACCTCTTCATCACGATGACATGTTCTGCATTCCAAACGTTTAATACAGGCATACCAGCGATGGGTGAGTTCGGATCTTCTAAAGCTGCACTGTTAACTGTGTCGTTAGCTCCAATTACTAAAACTAGATCAGTTTCTGGAAATTCATCATTGATTTCGTCCATTTCTAGTACATCATCGTATGGAACACCCGCTTCAGCTAAAAGAACATTAAGCTGTCCCGGCATCCTACCTAAAAAAATAAAGACTTTGATTTAGGATTTCAAATAATTTACAATGATATATAATGATATAAAGATATAATGATATATCAAAATTGAATGTTACGTCTGGTCGCAACTATTGTACGGGGTAGAAACATGGACATTAAAAACGCCAATAGTTAAGAAGCTTGAAGCCTTTGACCTTTGGATATACCGGAGAGTGTTGAGAATTCCATGGACTGCCAGGGTCACCAATGAGGAAGTGCTGAGAAGGATGGGGCGAGACAAAAAATTGTTGAGAACAATAAAAGTACGCAAGACTGCATACCTTGGACACATACTGAGAAATGATAAATGTAGTCTTCTGCAGGTCATCATGCAGGGTAGAGTCGATGGCGAAAAGGGAATAGGTAGAAAGAGGAAGTCATGGCTGCGAAATATTCGAGACTGGACAAACATGACTATAGACGAATTATTCCACGTTGCAAAAGACATAGAAACTTTTAGAAATGTGGTCGCCAACCTCCGTTAATGGGGACGGCATAAGAAGAAGAAGAAGAAGATATATCAAAATATTTTAAAGTTTTAAAATCCTTTTAGATGTGTGTGTATGTGAAAGATATGGCATGGAAACAAGTCCATCAGCCACAGAATGTTTTCAGAATTTATGTTTAAAGATATTTTTTTATTCTTGTTTGTTTTTATTTTTTAAATATATGTATAAATCACTGAAGTTACACTAATTTATATTTCTACTGTTACACCTTTAATAAAAATTATTAGCAATTCTAAGGTTTCTCTATTAGCAGTTGACAAAATGTGTGATAGACTTAACGGAAGCAAATATTTCATTTCAATAAGAGTTTGAATTAATTTATTGGATCGAACTTTTCAGAGCAGCCGTCTCAAAAGTTCGAATAGCTATGATGATTGCCGACCTCCGCCGCGGAGATGGCACTTGAAGAAGAAGATTGGATTTTTCTGAATATTTGTTGTATCCAAAGAAAATATGGTTAAGATATCCGTAAGAACTTATATTGCAACTGCAGGAAGGTGCCGGTAATATGTCAGTAATATGCCGGTAATATGTCAAGGTGATGGGCGATATGAACGCTAAAGTTGGAGTAGACAATATTAACTTAGAAACCGTAATGGGCAAACATGGCCTAGGAATGATGAATCAAAACGGAGAGCGCTTTACAAATTTTTGTTCCAGTCATAGTTTGGTTATTGGTGGAACGATCTTTCCACATAAAAATATTCACAAGGTAACATGGACTGCACCTGGCCATACAAGAGAAAATCAAATAGACCACATCGCTATATCAAAAAGATGGAGATCATCTCTTCTTGATGTACGTAATAAAAGAGGAGCAGACATCGCAAGTGACCATCATCTCGTAATTGGTACCATTAAAATCAACATGGCAAAAAACAAAACCACGCGAAACATCAAGAGACCAACATACAATCTAGATAAACTAAAAACGGCCCCAGGAAGACATATGTTTAGAGAGGAACTTCAACTCAAAACAAGAGAACGTGAAATAAATAGCTGGGAAGATTTCGCAGATGTTTTGACAGAAATAGCTGAAGACAAACTGGGTAAAAAAGAGAAAGATAGAAAGGAATGGATATTAGATGAAACATGGAATCTTATCGAGGAAAGAAAACAACGAAAAAAAGATATCCTGCAAGCAAGAACTGTAGAAAGAAGAGCACACCGATAACAGGAATATCAAACAATAAATAAATCAGTTAAAAGAAAAGCAAGAAGAGACAAAAGAAGGTGGGCCGAAGAACTGGCAAAACAAGCAGAAACAGCTGCACAACACAACAGAACTAGGGAGCTTTACCAAATTACTAGACGACTAACACAAAAAGGGTCCAACTGTTCGAACATTGTAAGATCCAAGACAGGCGAATTACTTACTACAACAGATGACCAAGTAGAGATATGGAAAGAGCATTTTCAGGAGATGATAGGTAGATAACGCAGACGAAATTGTCGAAAACCCGCAGAATATAGACATCCCCTTCCAAAACGGAGATAATAGCAGCTATCAAATCTCTGAGAAACAACAAGTCACCGAAAATCGATAACATTGCTGCTGAAATACTTAAAGCTGATTCGCATCTAACTGCTGAACTTTTGCTCCCCATAATCCGAGAGGTGTGGGAAACAAACCACATTCCAGCGGACTGGAAAAAAGGTAACATTATCAAGCTTCCAAAAGGCAAAAAGGCAACCTCACACTGTGCAAAAATTGGAGAGGAATAACCTTGCTTACTGTCATAAATAAAATTTTCACGACCCTCATACTGAAAAGAATAACAAACAAGGTTGAGTTTTCACAGTTGTGTGCTGGCATCGATAGTGTCCACATCAATTAAGTGCTAATTAGTTTTCAATTTCTAAGCAGTTAAAGTTTAGTTTTTTAAATAGTAAGGAATAATACAACAAAGTAGGATTGTTCTTTATATTTAAAAATGGATGATTCTTCGGGTGGCGAAAAGCCACCCCCTGATAAAGGTGAAAATATGGAGGCAGTAAGTGCCCGTTTTGATTTAAATAATAGATATAAATCCTCTGATAAAGGCCCGTTTTTTGTTTTTGTCGAGTCCATCGACCCAAATATTAAACGTTTATCACCAGTCCGAGTAGGTCATTATTTATTCATTAATAACTTTTTTAAGAAAGATGTTGTCGATATTAAACTCGTCGGTAGAAATAAAGTGAAAGTAATTTTTAATTCTTACACTTGTGCAAATAGTTTAGTCAATCACGACATAATTATTTCTAACAAATTTATTGCGTATATTCCGAATTTTTTTAATCACAAAAAAGGAATAATTAGACAAGTTGATACTTTTTTGGACGAAAATTATATGATGAATAATATTATTTCCGACCAAAAAATAACCGAGGTAAGACGTATGAAAAGAAAACTTATTGATTCAGATAATGAAACTATTTTTGTTCCTAGGCAAATGGTAATTTTAACATTTGAAGGAAATATTATTCCTCAATATATTACGTTAGATTTGGTAAGGTTTCAAGTTGAACAATACATATACCCTGTGGTACAGTGTTTAAATTGTTTTAAATTTGGTCATACTCTCAGACAGTGTAAGTCCACTTTCAGCTTATGTAAAAATTGTGGCAAAGAACACGAAGACAACTCCCGTTGTAGTAACTCACAATATTGTCTTCACTGTAAAACAAACGATCATACGACTCTAACGAAACAATGCCCAGCTTATCAACATCAATATAATATTAAAAAAATAATGGCGATTGAGAATACTACATTTAAAGAAGCTGAGTTTTTAGCAAAAAATCCATCCTATGCCAAAATCACGACACATAATAAATTTGAATTGCTTAGCAACTTAAATAACTTTCCCCAACTCCCGACTGCGGAAAATGACCGTACAGTAAACAATTCATTCGTTCCTAAACCTAAACAAACTTCTAATCCTCTTAAACGAAAAGCCATATCCCCGACTCAATGTAAAACTGCCTTACAATTTCCTTCAACTTCTAAAACAAAATCAGTGTCACATCCTATAATTCCTAACCCATATCGTAATGAGTTTATAGCATATAAAGAAAAAATACAATTACAAATTCTACAAGAAATTCCATTTGCTTTAGAAAGAATAATTAAACAAATTGACCCCAAACTAGTCTCAGTTGAATTCCAAAAAGTCACTCAAAATGAAATCAGAAATATACTTTCTTGTTTATCAGACAACGATAGTGATGGGGAATCATAGAACACTTAATATTCTTCAGTGGAAGTGCCAATCTATTATAAAACAAAAGACTAATTTGCTTAATTTTCTAGAAAATCATACAATTGATGTCATTCTTCTGAACGAAACTTGGTTGTCACAAAATAAAAATTTATATATTAAAGGTTTTAATAATGTTAGAGTTGATCGACGTGATGGCTATGGAGGCGTTGCTGTTTTAGTTGCAAACAACATTTCCTTTTCAGATATAAAATTCAAAACAAATTATAATCCAAATATAGAGGTTTGCGGTGTCTTTCTAGAACAAGTTAAATTATCAATAGTATGTGTTTACAAACCTCCTAAAATATATGTCTCATCTAAAGATTGGGAAAATTTATTTGGACAAATAAAAGGCAAAGTTTTAATTGGGGGCGACTTTAATAGTCATCACTGTAGGTGGGGTTCCATACAGGATAGTGCACAAGGTAATATTTTAGCTGACGCTTTAGACAATACTAATCTAATTTTACTCAATGACGGAAGACCAACCAAAATATCCAGACCAAACGAACGTCCTTCAATGATTGACTTAACATTAGTATCTCCTCATTTAACAGGCTTTACTACCTGGAATCCTCTAAATGACTCACTAGGTACAATCCACATCCCTATCCAAATCACCCTAGATTTGAAATATTCCCCAAGAACAATCCATACCTCCACAAAATGGAAAGAGTCTTCAGCGAACTGGTCTATATTTGAAAATTACTTAGAAAAATGCCTTCTAGACACTCATTCTATAGATGTTACATCTTTGGAAATGTTTAATAACTTAATAAAAACAATTAGCGAAGCTGCAGACTCTGCTATGATTACTCAAAAATCATTTCAACCAAAATCCGGTCTTCCCGTATGGTGGGACGACGAATGTAAAAATTTAATATCGTGTCGAAAAAAAGCTTTTCGAGAGTATAATATTGTCTCAAATCTTGAAAATTATTTAAAATTTAAACACATCCAAGCCAAATGCAAAGTTGCTTTTATGAAAAAACAAAAAACATCTTGGATCAACTTTGTAAATACTATCAATAAAAATACACCGCTCAACAAAATATGGAAATTTGTTAATAAAATGGCTAACAAAAATTATCATTCAAAGACACAACCAATTTCAACAGAGCTAATAGAAGAGTTACTTGACAAGTTCGCTCCACCATACGTGCAAGACCAATTAAAACACGTATCAATATGCAATTCCAGTAAATTTAAATTACTAGAAAATCCAATAAACATCCAAGAACTGGATGCAGCTATTAAAATATCAAAATCTACTGCGCCCGGGAAAGATTATATTACTTATTCCATAATTAACCACCTTCCCGATAAGGCAAAAAATCACTTATTAAAAATATTTAATGATTGGCTTTTGAAAGGAAATTACATTGACAAAATGAAAGAAACAATTATATGTCTTTTTATCAAACCCAACAAAGACAAAACTCTCTCATCGTCTTATCGACCCATTTCTCTATTGTCTTGTATAACAAAAACTTTCGAAAGAATTATCAAAAATCGTCTTAACTGGACAGTCGAACACTATAATCTTTTGCCAAGCACTCAATACGGATTTCGATCTGGTCTGGGAACACTAGATGCAATAAGTCACTTAACAACAGATATCCAACTAAATTTTTCAAAAAATAAATATTTAGCATGTTTCTTTCTAGACCTTAAAGGCGCTTACGACTGTGTTAATTTAACAGTAATGCATTCAAAGTTATGCAAACTGGGGTTGTCCACAAATTTATCCGCTAATATAGTTAATCTTTTTAGCAACCGAACTTTATATATCAGAGACCATAGTAATCAGTTATATGGTCCACGAATAACTCATACAGGATTACCACAGGGGTCTGTATTAAGCCCAATTCTCTTCAACATATTTTCGGCAAGTATACACGACATTTTTGTTGATTCCATAAAATGTATACAGTACGCCGATGATATATGTATTTACTCCGTCAGTGATTCATATGACGATTGTGTGGAGGTCCTGGAACACATCATGAAACTAGTAGATAATTGGACTAAAGACCACGAACTTACTATATCCCTAGAAAAATCTGCCATTATGATATTTACAAGACATAGGTTACGTACGCCTGATAGTCTACACCTGTCAGGATATGATATACCCGTTGTCACTGAGTTTAAATATCTTGGTATAATCCTAGACCCCAAATTACTATGGTCTAAACATGTCCAATACGTAAAAAAAAGATGTGAGAAAGGCATCAATCTCCTTAAATGTGTCACTTGCAGGAAATGGGGTGCTGATCCCAAAGTTGCATTGATGTTTTACAGGACCTACGTGCGATCAATTTTGGATTACGGATGTGTGTTATACGGATCAGCAAGCAAAACACATTTACTAAAAATAGATCGTATTCAGTTTAAAAGTTTGAGATTAACTTTGGGTGCTATGAAATCAACACCATGTCCCCTGTTACTTGCTGAAAGTAATGAAATGCCACTAGCATATCGTAGAAATTTATTAGCAACAAAATATGTATTAAAATTAAGGGCTAGAACAAGCGGCCTACTAAGTATGCTGTATGAATTATCCATTCAAAATCTAGTAAACAATTATTGGAGAATAAAAAATTCACCACCATTAGCAGATGCCTTTCTGGAAACCAATGATTTACCGGTTACACTTTCAACAAATTATATTAAACCATCTTATAAATTAGAATTTAATACAATCTTCAAAAAATTAAATATTATATTTCCGAAATATTCAGATTCACATCAAATAAATAACAAGCTGTTGAACTCCATATTGAGTGAATATACTAATAAAACTATAATTTACACAGATGGCTCGAAACTGAACGATGGGAAAGTAGGGTTTGCAGTGTATATTCCTTCCAAAAACAAATCACTTAAAATAAAACTTCCTCCACATTGCTCTATTTACACAGCAGAAGCGGTAGCTATTAGAAAAGCTCTGGATTGGCTAGAGCACGCAAATTTGCAAGATGCTGTGATCATCTCAGACTCTAAGTCAATTCTTAGTGGACTTAATAATACTGAGTTAAACCATAAAACATGTGAGCTAATATGTGACATTAAACAAAAAATGAGAAACAAAGATATAACATTTATTTGGGCAAAAAGTCACTCCGGGATAAAAGGTAATGAAATAGTAGACGAGCTCGCTAAGGATTCTACTCATTCAGGTATACAAGAACATATTTACACAGTATCAGACCTAATCAATTTTTATACTAAAAAAATAAATTTTAACTGGCAAGACAGATGGAAAATATTGGCGAATACTTCAAATAATCATTATTACAAGATCCATCCTACGTTACCATCCCTAACAGAATTACCACACATATTCCATTATAATATATCTAAACGATCAGCAGCAACTATCACAAGATTAAAAACTAGTCACGGTGCTGTTCCTGCTCACCTGGCTAGATTAAACATTATAGAATCAGGAAAGTGTTTATGCGATAATATTTCCCAGTGTGATGTTAATCACATCCTGTTTGGATGTATTAAAAATAAAGCACTCTCATCTACGTTTTATGAAAACCTAGTTAAAAGTAATGTGCAACTTCCAGTAAACATAACCCACCTACTGTCATTGAATCAGAAATCTATATACGAACTTATATGTAATCACTTATATGCATCCGGATATATAATATAAATTTAGTACAATCAAGTTTTTAATTGATAAACATAACATAAATCATTTAAAAATCTGTGGCAAAAGGACTAGTTTCCATGCCAAACACACTATCATCATCATCATCATCATCAAGGTTGAGTTTCGAGCTAATCAAGCAGGCTTTAGACCAGAATCCTCCTGCATAGACCACATTAATACTGTGAGGGTAATAATGGAACAATCGGTTGAATGGAACACACCCCTATACATGGTTTTTGTTGATTTTGAACGTGTCTTTGATAGCTTGTCTCACGCTGCTGTATGGAAAATTTTAGAGCTAAGAAACATCCCGCAAAAAATAATTTCTATTATAAAGTCACTATATACTGATGCGAAATGCAGCGTTACACACAATGGGATCAACAGTGACGAATTCGACGTACTTACTGGAGTTAGACAGGGATGCGTGCTTTCTCCGTTTCTTTTTAACATATCTATAGACTATGTTCTCTCCAAACTAGACTCCGACACAAGAAGGATACAATGGACGTTAACCACACGCCTAAGCGATCTAGAATACGCGGACGATATCTGCCTATTAGGTCAAAGGTTCCAAGATCTGGCTTACCAATTGGAAACACTTTCCACTGAAGCCAATAAAATAGGTTTGAAAATCAATATTAATAAAACCAAGTCCATGAGAATAAATGCAAGGAACAACACGCTATTTACTATCGACAATATGCAGATTGAAAATGTGGAAAACTTTACGTATCTTGGAAGTGTCATAACAGAAAACGGAGGTACAGAAGACGATATTCGTATGAGGATACGAAAAGCCCAACAAGCTTTCAGCACGCTCAATCCTGTTTGGAGATCTGGCGAGTATACTACAAGGACAAAGATACGAATATTCCGATCAAATGTCATGTCTGTTCTACTTTACGGATGTGAAACCTGGAAAGTGACAAACCCTCACATACAAACTGCAGGTCTTTGTTAACATATGTCTACGAAGAATTGTTCGTATATTCTGGCCTAACACCATCATAAACGAAGATCTGCTACACCTGACCGAACAAAAGAGGGTACAAAATGAAATTAAGTCCAGAAAGTGGGGTTGGATCGGTCACACACTCCGAAAAAATAGTTCCAGTATCGCAAAGACTGCCCTAGAGTGGAATCCCCAAGGGAAAAGAAAAAGAGGTCGCCCAATACAAACTTGGAGAAGATCCATCATGGACGAGATAAGAGGCCAAGGAAAGTCTTGGAATGAGGTGAAGGCCTTAGCGCAAAACAGAACCAGATGGCGCGTTTTCACTGAAGCTCTATGCTCCACTTAGCAGTTTAAGAACCTTAATGCCAAGGTAATATGCCAATAAATGGGACGGGAATCGACATGATTCGTTTTTAGGCGAAATACACTTGCCGAGAACAATTTGGTAGTCGAGTAATTGAATATGTATTGGGTGGGAGTGGTAAAGTGGTGTGTATCTGGAAATATGTATTTTGCGTTTTATGAGGAAATATGAAGAATATTCTCATATTGCTGTTCCCATTTCAGTCTTATTTTATTTTTTATTGAGTTAAATATATCCCTTACTGTATAAATATTGCAAAATACTCCATTCTGCACTGCTTCCTTAGCTAGAGTATCAGCTTTTTTTATTCCCTGGTATACCTACACGGTCTCTCACCCAAATAAATGTTATATTTAAATTTGCAATCATGTTTTTAAACAACATAACATAGGACACTTCATTTCTTCAAATTTTGTATTTTTTATAGAGTTTAACGCAGATTTAGAATCTGCTAATATTACTTCTTCGAGTATGTTATTGAATGTTAACCAAGTAACACCTTTTATAATTGCAAAAAGCTCGGCAGTATAAATGCTAAAAACAGATAGTATTTTATATACCAATGATTGGTTTGTATTTTGAATAAACACACCACAACTAACAGCTTCCTTCGTATTAGATCCATCTGTAAATATAAGAGTTTTGTTATAGAAATCACCTAATATGGATTTTAGGAGGGTGCCATTTATTTGATGAGGTTCAGTATACTTGGGAATTATAATTTTGTGTGTTTTTTAAAGATTTAAAAGGTATGGTTTACATGTATTGTAATTTGTTACTACCAAACAAATTTTGGACTCCATTGGTTTCAATACATGCTTTTGCGAACGAAGAAGAATGTTTTAGTTCCCAATACTGGTTTGTTAAGTCTTCTTTTACAATAAGACTTAATGTGTTGATCATATTTGTCTCCCGGTTTTTAGTTTTAACAAATATTTTTGCGATAACAACTGACGGCGTAAATCCAAAGGAAATTCATTACATTCTGCCAGTATTGCATTCACTGGCGAGGATATCATCCCTTTTAGATAATAATTGTAAAATTTAAATATACCAACTACAAAAAAAAGTCTACACTTCCTCTTAATCATTTAAAAAGATATTAATTTACCTGCGACAGGATGAATAGCAAATCTAACGTGTTTTCCGGCTGCTTTCAATTTGCTGACCATTTCAGCAATTGGATATTGTGCTTTGGCTACACAAAGTCCATATCCAGGTACAATAATTATATTTCTGGCATTTTTAATAGCTTCTACAGCAGAATCAATGTTGATTTCAGTGTGGGTTCCAGTTATTTCCATTGGTTTGCCAGTACCTGTGCTTGAAGTGCCATAGCCTCCCAAAATAACATTTACTAGAGATCTGTTCATTGCCTAAAATGTAAAAATTAAATATAAAGTAAATGAAATGAAAGATAAAATAAAAACGCAAAAAAGTGTAAGAAAATACATGGTGGAACCTGGTCAGAAGGATATACTTACTTTACACATAATGTAGGACAAAATGGCACCAGAAGAACCGATAAGTGCACCTACGATGGTCATCAAATTATTGTTTAACATGAATCCTTCAGCACATAACGCCCAGCCGGAATAACTGTTGAGCACTGTAATAACAACAGGCATGTCTGCTCCTAAAACAACGAATAAATATAATGGACAAAGTAAAAAAATACAGGAAATTTGTATAAGATTGTCCTAAATAAACTTCCATATATACTATAATTCACAGATTTAATGGTTACTGACAGTTTTGAAGAAATAATTATGAAGTTTTTAAAAATTAAGCGCTATACATAAGCTATTAGGCGAAGCAATGAAGCAATAAACCTACCAAATTTTTGCAGTAAGATGGATTTCAATGAAATTTTTTTGCATTCGATTCGAATGAGTGTCAGGAAATTTTGTGAACAAAAGGATGAAGTGGAAATGAAAATTGCATTATTGGACAAGGAAAATGCATTTTCCAAAGTGCATTTCGAAGTAATGAAAAATGATAAATGTGTAAATCAGAAATAATTGACGGAAATAAGTTCAATATCACTACTCGAGGGTTTTTGGAGTCACTGAACATGAATATCATGACGGCGATGTTCTCCTAGGCAACTAGTACACCTAGGACTCGTCTCCTGAAGAGTTTTCTGGAAATTCGTTACAAAATCAGTGCAAACTCGTTACTCTGTGGTCTTTGGGGTCGCTGGACACTAATATCAAGTCGGCGATGGTGTCCGAAGCACCTTGTGCTCAGGAGAGTCTTTTGGAGTTTGTGCATCGGAGACCATCATCGTTATGATATTTGTGATTAACGACCACAAAATCCCCCGAATAACGAGTTTGCAATGATTTTGTATCGAATTTCCACAAAACACTAGGAGAAGAGGCTCCTCCTAGCACAAGGTACCTTGCACATCATCGCCAATATTATATTAGTGTCCAGCGACCCCAAAAACCCCCAAGTAACCTTGTGTGACAGAGGAGAGGTTTTTAGTTGGACGCAAAACTGAGCAAAAAATTACTATTTCAACTAGTTTGTGTTTTTCCGGAAATAAAGTTTTTCTTTTTGATTTTAATTTTAGCAAGAAAATATATTTATTTGCTCCTTAATCTTACAGTACCTAGAGGCTTACAAACAGCGAATAAAAATATCTACTGTAGCCTAGTCGCTAAAGGTGTTACAATAAATGATAAAAATTATCTTACCTCCAATAGCAGCAGTTAATGTGAGACCCATAACTGAAGATAAAGCAGCTGTGGTTCCAAGAGCTCCCAGACCTCCAGCCATGGTAGGATCATAGAACAAGTAACCGCCTGCGGCAATATTAGCTAAGAGAAGACCGCTGTTCAAAGCATGTCGACCGGGTAGCAGCAAGGCGTTTGATTTCAGAAGACCTTGTAGTTTTCCGTAAGCCACTAATGAGCCGCTAAAAAACGTACATAACAAAAATGTAGCGAATTGCATCAAATAAACGAAAAAGAAAAGTGTTGTACACGTCTTCTTACCTGAATGTAACACCTCCAATATATGTTCCTAAGAATAGAGCTGTTTTAATAACATTAGCTGCTGGATCGACGGCAAAAGTTGGAAAATCATGGATAAATGTCGCAACACAAGTCAGTACAGCTGCCAAACCAACTAAACTGTAGATAAATACAAGTTTAAAGTAGTATTAAAAAATATATAAAAAATAATATTCATAAAAAATTATGATTAATAAATTCGATGTCGTTGGTTGTCAATTTAGGCATTTTCACCGAATAACGTGACATTGGCAATACAAAGGACATTCATTGACATTGAGGTCTCAATCTGCCTACTCCTCAGTGCCGTTTGACGGGTCTTGTATTTCTATAGAACACGATACTGGTATGTCACGAGTGAGGGGAGTAGGCAGATTGAGGCCCCGAACTCGAATGGAACCGTATCAATCTTGATAATGGCTCCAAATTGGGTGCCAAAACGTCGAATATTAAATTTTCAACGCGGTTCTTCCCAAGAACTTGGTAATTTTCATTTACCTGACCGCGGAAATTTATCCGAACATATAGTGGCTTTCGGATTTTTGCAGAAATAGTTAGATGATAATAGTATTTTTTTATAAGATCTGCATCCCAGATTTATTTGTAACAATCAAGAATATTGTAAACAATCAGTGGAAACAAGAATATCATGAATACAGTCAACACTCTAAATCACAATATGCACTCATACAACCCTCAATCCCGAGTGAATTTTGGTTTAAAAATTACTCTGTTCCACGTAGATACATTACATCTATTATCAGAATGAAATCAGGACACGCATCATGTTATCCGGCTCATCTGGCAAAACTTAAAATTGTAAATTCCAATTTATGCGAAGTTTGTCAAAAAGAAGCAGATTTAAACCACATTTTCTTTGAAAGTACAAAATATATACAACAAACTGACGACTTAATAAAAATTTAATCAAACATAAGATCCTTCCACCCTATAACATTTGTTACCTTTTGTCATTAAATAACAAAAATGTATATAACTACTTAACAGAATTTATTTCGAAAAGTAACCTCAATTTGTAAGTTCAGTCAAAAAAATAGTAACCTTTGTTTTATCCCATTTGTTTTAAACCTACTATCCGTGACCCTGTCTAGTTTGTGTTTTAATTAAATGTCTTGATGGGTCCTTAGACGAGAAGAGAAGCGAGTAACCATGTTTGTTTCATGGATAACCAAATAACCAATAATAAATATATTGTGATAATTATTTTCTTTTCTTTCCTTTGGGAAGAACTTAAAAAAGTTGTGAGTGGATGAATGGCCAATGCCTATGCCAAAAAAAATACGTATTTTTATTTTTGGAGCAAAAGTCAACATCATACACCTTAGTTAGAAAAATAGACATGTTTTACGTCCCACATATGCGATATTGGCAAATATATACCCCGATTGGGTTAAAAAAAAAATAGAAAATTCTAAACAAAAACTTAGGTTATGTATATATTAATCTGTAAAAACCCACGATATATTTATTGCACAGTTTCCTTTAATTAGAATTTGTCTCAATCGTTATTTACAACAAAGTAAAATCGTTGAAAAATCGATTAAACCAAAAATAAACTAAAAAATATTGGGCTATAACGTACCTATGGAAAGCCGCAACAAGTTGTGGCAGGTCGGAAATTTGGATTCTCTTGGCTATTACAGTACCAATACCACCGCCTGCTACCAGACAGGCGGCCATTTGGGCTAATACTTCGTTGGTTGGTGATAGTTGACCTAAAGTGGCTGCTATTCCTCCAGTAACCCCAATCTAAGACAACAAACATTCATAAATAACGATAAAAACCCCATTTAAAAAAGAAGTTTTAGACACCATTAGCTATTATTTAAATATAGTAAAAAAAGTAAATATGGATCTTACTATTCCTAAATTATTTCCTAATCTTGAAGTAGTCTGCGAGCTTAGACCAGCTAAAGCTCCAACACAACAAAGCGAAGCTGCTAGATAAGCAGCTTGATGAATCTCCGCTAAACCATTCATGGAGGCCCAGCCGTATGCACCCAAGAAACCAATTGCGGGGATGGCGTACAAGGAGTTATATTCCTTCGGATCTCCCGGCCTGAAAACACGAACCAATGTTTCCTTTAATTAATACAACAAAGTTACAGTCACACAAGAATCTAGAAAGATTTTATTTCAAAGTGTGACAGTACTACGATAACTTTACAGCATACTTACCATTTAGCGAGGCGCTGTTTTCGAGTTAAACTCTGCGGTATCAAATTTGATTTTAATTATAATCGAAAATATGGGAAACGAAATAATTTACCTTTTGAACATGTCTAACATTCGCTTAGTGACTAAAAATCCTCCGAATACGTTGATGAACGACACAAATGCTGCTGTTGCTGCCAAACTCTAAACAAAGAAAACACACGTTCTTAAACCTTGTAAAAAAAATCATTTACAAAAGTATAGTCATCGAAAAAAATATATTTCTACGGTTTGATAGTAGCGTAGTCACCATGCTGTTGACGCGACCTTAGTTGTTTGACATTGTCAACGTAAAATAGTACGTACCTCAACCGAATTTGTTGGATAATATCCTCCATTCATCAAAAGTAATCCTCCTACAGCTGTGATTCCGGAAATGGCGTTCGTAACGGACATTAAAGGCGAATGCAACGCTGGAGTAACACCCCACACTGTGTGATAGCCAACTATGCCAGAGAGTCCGAGTACTGACAACATAGCTGTAAACTCAGGCTTAGGAGAAACCATTCCTAGACCTAAGATCGAGCCAATACCTACAAAATATTATAAAATATATAAATTATTATAGAAATACAAACACTATTAACACTCTTACAAATCTAATAAAGGTTCTTGGTTTCTATGAACGAGAATATAATAAAAACAGAATTTTTTCGTTTTGTTAAACAAAAACGACTTGTCTTTCTCTAAAAGGTTTTAATTCCTATAGATTTTAGACAAATAAACACACTGTGCTAGTTGTAATATACGTCAAGCTGCAGAATTGGTAGATAACCTAATAGAGGACGCTGAATCCTAAACTTTTTTGAGATATCCATTTAAAAATGTTTAAATGGATATCCAAATGCGCAAAAATTTTAAATATGTACAATTTTTATTATTTTTGAAATATTTATTATAAACAAGAAAAAATACAATAGTCTTGGCAGAGCAGTGGCTATACCGTTCTAACGAGACCTAAAGAGGTCGAAATACGTATAAGCTGCTTTGTCGCTGCCCTGTATCAAAACAAGAATCTAATACCATCATTATGTTTTATTACTTACTTCGTTTGGAGTACCAGAAACTGAGTTCACTACGAATTTTGACCAGGATGAACGGCATGTGAAATGCAATTTTAGATTCCCTTGCCGAGTAATTTATCCAGCTGTTTGTTTCGCAAGTTTTAGGAAACACAGTGGTAAAAATTTGAATTCGGTTTCGCTAGGTAGAAATCGTTTGATTTCTCTTTTTGACAATAGTCTTAGTCTATGTTCTACAATGTGATTACAAGGGGCAGTAATATTTGATGGTTGATATACTTGCTTCGTCCGTTTGGGTGGTTTCTAATATTGATGAATAAGATTGTCCTGGAATGCCTGGAATACCAAAGGAATGGCTTACCTCAGAATTCACAGCTGTGCCAAAAAAAATCCAGTTAAGGATCCTTAACTGGATAAATCCTAAAGATCATACAGAATCGAATTATAGACAAAGAAATTTTAGATTAGACATAAGTGTTTTCAACTCAAACACTCATTCAAAAATGCCTCGATCACTAGAAAAAAGTAAATCTCTGTTTCATCGACTACCAGAAGGCTTTTGATATGCAAGGCTTTTGATCAAGCCTGAAAAATTGTTGTATGAACCACAGAAAATGAAGATAGACGGAAAAGATCTTCGCATAATTCAAAACCTTTATTGGAACCAAGAAGAAACCTTATAATATTACAACCAGACTACTAAAAGTGGTGCCCGACAAGGCTGTGTCATGTCTCTATTACTCTTTAACTTGTACTATGTAATCTCGAACTTTTCACTGTTTAATTTGTCTTTGTTATTTTTTTTAATAAGTACTTACTTACTACCTGACTGTTGTTGTATACGAAGCCGCTTATACAGATTGAACGAATTTAAAACGGAACATACAATTTAATATATGTCTGTTTGAACTGCATTTGAAATAGTGGACCAATATAAAACTTGGACAAAAATAAATCCATACCCGGTGATAGACATTGTATAAAATATCGTTCAACTATCTGTCTCCTTTAAAGGAAAGAGGAGCTTGCCTAATAGTCGGAGAGATAGAGCCGAAATTTTGAACTGATCAGTAATAAGACATTTCTCTATTGGAATATATTCATTGTAACTTCGTTAAGACTTTGCCTTACAGGCGGACGCCCCTCGTGGTACAGGGGGTGGCTATACAGGGATGAAGTTGTCATTTTTTTCGGAAAAATTAACGATCGATAATATGGCTGAAAATTTGCCCAGAGTAAGATCTTGGTATAACTAGACGAAATCCCAAAGGGCGGACGCAAGAGTGGATACATAAGGGGTGGCGGACAGGGGTGAAATTGCAATTTTTTGGGGAAAAATTAACGATAAGTAATATGTCCGCCATTTTCATGGCTCATTATTTAGCCCCTAAAAACTCTAAATCGAAAAGAGCGGACAGCTGGGTTGTTACAGGGAGCCATAAAACGGGATCAAATGTACCACTTGCCTGCGCATTTTAGGTATCGGTAACAATTTTCAAACTGATTTTATTATGATATTTTTATACCGATTGATTTGAAAATTTGTATGCTCACTTCTGTTACTATTCTGAAAAGCGTCAAGTAGAGTTTTCCTCAAAATTTTCCAAAAAAAATTCCGTAAATGAAAATTTTCGTAATTTTTTAAGGTAAAATCTAATTTGTAGAATCCTTTCGATTTTCTGTCAGTTATACCATGATTTTTTTCCAAAAATTTTCAAACGATTTTTCCGATAAGAAAAAAAAAATTAGAAAAACTTTTCTAAAACATTTGATAAAACTCTACGTCATCGTCTGAATCTTTTATAGAATATTTTGTAGTTTTAAAATAATATTATGATAATGTTTTTTTTTTCAAACTAAAGTCATATTTACTTTACAAATCACATTTTTTTCTTAAATATACCTCTGGGCAAATTTTCAGCCATATTATCGATCGTTAATTTTTCCGAAAAAAATGACAACTTCATCCCTGTATAGCCACCCCCTGTACCACGAGGGGCGTCCGCCTGTAAGGCAAAGTCTTAACCCAGTTACAATGAATATATTCCAATAGAGAAATGTCATATTACTGATAAGTTCAAAATTTCGGCTCTATCTCTTGGACTATAAGGAAGCGATAAGTGGTTTGACAGCATAATAACTGCTTGTGTAGTCTAGTTTTTTCAGTGATTCTAGGAAACCTATTTGGGTGGAGTTTTGACTTGTTCTTGAAAGAATTCAGAATCCAGCAGCCCGCTGAAGTATTGGATTTTTATAATATAATTATTTGACAACCTTTTGTTGGCCAACCACCTAGAGCGGAGTTGAGCCGAAATACATTGATTTCGTATGTTCCGTTTTAAATTCGTTCAATCTGTATACACATTTTACTAAGTATAAGAATGTTCTAGCTTCTCGAAAGTTTCAGAAAGATCTTCACCCGTTACTGCAATTACATGAAACGATTAGACCGTTGGATTCAGCGTTCTCGAATTAGGTTTATCCACTAAGTTCGCAACTTAACGCACAAGTTTCCGAATCAAACACAGTATATCCATTAACTTACCGGTTGTGATAGCCAGTGATTTATTTAAGTCAGCTTTGAAAGGAGAAATTTCCTTAGGTACAGCCTTCACAGCTTCCAGTTCTTGTTTCGGGGCTGCAGCGGGTGTCGGTTGGGTTTGTGGAGGTGGTGGTGGCCACATCAGTTTTCCCTTATCCAAAATTATGCTTCCACGTATAACTTCGTCTTCCAGATTTACATTGAAGTGATCTTTTTCTCCTAAAACACAAAATTTCAGAATTCTGTACAGATTATTATAACATAATTATATCATTTACCAATCGATAGCAAAAATTTGGAGATATTGTTAGCATAAAGCGTGGAGCTTTGAGTTGGAAGCATGCTCGGAAAATCTGTTAAACCAACATGGACGACATCTTTGTACGTGTATATTTCTCCTGGTTTGGTTGTTTCAATATTACCACCTGCTTCGGCTGCTAGATCCACTACTACGCTACCTGGCTTCATCGATTCAATGTGTTCCTAAAATAAATATTTATTAACTTTATTACATGCTTTACTCATATTTCTTGTAGTATATAAAAATTGAAATACCACAACCAGCTCCAAAATAGTATGAAAAGCATACCACATTCTTCAACAAAAGTGTAAGTCACAAACTATTTGAGGGTAATGCAACAATGAGCACTATTCTGTGCCAAAAGCACACAGTAAAGTGTGTACGTCGAGTAAAGTGTGCTAGTACTAGTAAATTAGTAAAAACATAAACGGTCAGTCATTGAAATACTCTACGATAGAGGATGAAACACCAGCATAACCATCGCGATTTGAAAAATGATCCAAAGATACTCAACAAGACGTCTCTACATATTTTTCACCTAAGTGACAGTGTTTTACCACTAATTTGCTGTTTCACTTACTTTTAGTACCAAAATGGGTGCCTTCCTCCCAGGTATCAAAGCAGTGGAAATGATAATATCGACATCTTTACACTGTTTTGCAAACAGTGCATGTTCTGCATCAATAAATTCTTTAGACATTTCTTTACTATAACCACCGGCAGTACCTCCTTCTTCCTGAAATAATCGAACAATAATTAAACGTGGTGCAATATTAACTATTTGTTACAAAATACCTGAATGCTGACAGTCAAAAACTCTGCTCCCAAAGACTCAACCTGTTCCTTCACAGCTGCTCTAGTGTCAAAGGCTCTAACAATTGCCCCCATACTTTTAGCTTGTCCTATGGCAGCTAAACCTGCTACTCCACCACCAATTACCAAAACTTTGGACGGGGGAACTTTTCCCGCGGCCGTTATTTGACCTATAAATTATGAAAAATGTAATATTAGGTTATTAAAACTACCAATAGCCTTCTTGTAATAGTTATGTAGAAACAGTTTTTAATTACCTGACAAGAATCGTGGAAAATGATTTGCTGCCTCCACCACTGCTCTGTATCCGGATATGTTTGCCATTGAACTCAAAGCATCAAACACTTGGGCTCTTGATATTCGAGGTATACAGTCCATAGCTAAAAAATTAATTGCAAATACTATTATGACATCGAGTTTTTTTTTAATTTTAAATATAAATGATAAAAAATTCATATTATCTGGAGCTATTTTCTTATGGCCTGTTAATACAATTTATTATTTTTACTGTGAAAAGCCACAATTTTACTTTAAAATAAGTTTATTTTGACGTAGTAGCTGGAATACATAGCAAGCATGAAGTGACAAACGATAATGGCCAAATACTAATTAATTTTTTGAAGGAAAAAATATGGTGTTGAACGAAAAGAAATCAATATGGAAACCTGGATGTGTCCTGATGGAAGGACGGTTAACCTGATCGATCACGTATTTTTGGAAAGAAACCACAAGGAATGTATAAGAAATGTAAGAAGTATGAGAGGAGCCGAAATGGATTCGGACCATTTTCTGGTTAGAGCTATAAGTGGAATGGTGCAAAAAGATAAAGAACTGGGAAAAACAAATGCAAAGAGAAAAAATCGATATATTATAGACAAGCTAAGCGAAATGAAAAGAAATATATCTAGGAGGTGCTCCTTAATTTGGTATTGGAAATAATAATCAGAAATAGCCGAGTTAAAATGACATGACAATTATTTACAGTGGATGCCAAATCTGAAGAACCAGCGCACAAACCGGATTTCGTTTACTTAAAAGTCAACACGCCCACTTACATTTTAAACCTTATTCTGGCTTACTGTCAGTAGCGTAGCTACAGCTCGTCAAGAATACCAATGTCTCTGAGTTTTGACAAGAATATAAATTTGGAGGGGAGGATCCGTCAGTAGCCCGAATATACTCAGTTCCATTTTGTTCATCATCATCCAGCCTCAAGAGTCCACTGCTGAACATAGGCCTCTTCCTCATGTTTCCAACCCCGTCTATCTTGCGCCGCTCTTATCCAGTTTTTATTGAGTCTTCTTAAATCGTCAGTCCATCTTGTAGGTGGTCGACCGACGCTTCTCTTGTCTTCCCTTGGCCTCCATTGCAATAACCTCTTTGTCCATCGCCCATCTGTCATTCTGGCTATGTGTCCTGCCCATCTCCATTTTAGTCTGGCTATCTTCTCGATGATGTCAGTCACTCCGGTTCTTCTCCTGATGTCTTCGTTGGTTAAGGTAAGTGTTTCTGCTCCGTACGTCAAGACTGGGAGGACGCACTGATCAAATACCTTTCTCTTTAGGCATGTGGGCAGCTCAGTTTTAAAAGTTTCTCTCAGTTTTCCAAATGCTGCCCACCCAAGGCCGATTCTTCTCCTCAGTTCATGAGTCTGGTTATCCCTGCCAATCATAATTTCATGTCCAATGTCCATTTTGTTAGCAGAAGTAAACAGATCAGACGCATATCAATTACACTGGTGCAGGACTTATTAATCCGGTACCATTACAATGGAATATAAATCAAAAGTTCATCGTAAAGTTTTGAGTGGTCAATCTCGTGAAGCTATAGCAAATGTGATATATTTTATTTAACGAGAAGCGGAGGCTAAACATCCGATAATAGAACTAACGAAAATTCAAGAACGTGTTTCGGGCGCAACTGGTGTTAGTTTTGGTTCTGTAAAGCAAATTTCAAAGGAAATGAGATATGTTGAAGATGGTGAAAGTGATTCGTTCCATACACCTAATATTAAAAGACAAAAAAGTGCGCCCAAAACTAAGTTGGATAATATAGATAAGGAAATTCTTCGGAGATTTGTAATAAACTTTCACGTCCACGAAAAAAAAGTTCCTACGTTGAGAGGCATACACAGGAAATTTGTCAATGAAATTAATTACACATAATCGTATGAAAGTTTATGAAAAGTATTACACTAAATTTGTTTTCTGTTGATGAAATGATGTGTTGAAATGATTAAGAATAATGCTAGTCAAAGGAATGTCACGTTTAAACTTAAGGACATAAGAAAATTAGCAGAAGAAGAATTTAATAAAATCGGTATTGAAGAATAGAAAAAACGGTGCAATCATGTTATAAAGATAATAGATGAATATTTTGAAAGAGAAATACAAACTAATCTATAATCGGAAATGAATCCTATGATTAATGACTGTGAGTCTTCTTCTTACGAATAAATATGAATATTATTAGTGTAGGAGAAGAAAGATATAGAGATAGTGTAGTCTCCTACACTATAAAGAGAAAAATAAAGAGTCAGACAAATGCTGCAAAACAAAAAAGAAGAAATGGATCGAACAATTACTGCAGGAACTCGAAGCCAATAGTAATGACAATGCAAGACTATACAAATACATAAAATCACAGAGAAAAAAGAGATACCGGCAAATATTGGAAAAATGGAATGGGAAACACACTATAGAGAACTGTTTAAAAAGAAAGACGATGCTGAAAACGCAGAAAATGAAGAACAAACAGAAAATAGGAATGGAGAACAATCAGAGCCTCCCTCATACAGCGAAGTATTGGCGACCATAAACAGATTAAAGACAAGGAAAGCAGCAGGACCAGACGACATTATAAATGAGTTTTTCAAGAAAGGGGGAGAGGAACTAGCCCACAGAATCCACAACCTAATAGAACGAATATGGGAAGAAGAACGCATGCCGAACGACTGGAATTGTGGTCTGATAACACCAATCCCTAAAAAAGGCGACAAGACGAAATGCACTAACTACAGGGGAATCACGTTATTAAATACAATGTACAAAATATTAACTAATTTGATCAGACAAAGAATAGAAAAAGAAACTAGAACAAAAATAGGTGAATACCAACATGGATTCAGGGAAGGTAAGTCAACAATAGATGCAATACACATTGTAACGCAAATCGTCGAAAAAAGTTACGAGCACGGAATAGATCTACATATACTGTTTATTGACTACAAGCAAGCTTTTGACAGTGTTATAAGGGAGGAGCTAATTAAGGATATGAATCAATTAGGCATCCAAGAAAAACTAATAAGTCTCACGAAAATGACGATGAAGGAATCCAAGGCACGAATCTTAACAAGGGAAGGCCCGTCAGATGAAGTACACATGGAGGTAGGTGTCAGACAGGGAGACTCCCTGTCAACAACATTATTTAACATTGCCATAGAGGGGGCAGTAAGAGCAGCCAAAATTATGGGAACGATTATCGAATCTTCAGCCCAACTGATAGCGTATGCAGACGATATGGCACTGGTTACTAGAGATTTAAAAACCATGCAGAACATAATATTAATACTATATAAAGAAGCAAAGAAGAGAGGGCTAGTAATAAACCAAAGCAAAACGAAATACCTCAAGTGTTCAAGAGAGAATACGAACATAGAGAAAGAAATTAAGCTTGGTGCATATACATTTGAAAGAGTACACCGTTTCAAATACCTGGGAGTGATGGTGAATGACAGAAATGATAAAACGGATGAAATAAATTAACGCATCCTACTGGGTAATAAAACCTACTGGAATTACCAAAAATTCCTGAAAGAAAAGTACATTAGTAAGAAAACCAAATTAAAAATTTACAAGACTGCAATCAGGCCAGTGATCACCTATGGTGCAGAGACGATGTGCCTAACACAAAAAGATCAAATGAGGTTGGAAATCCTAGAGAGAAAGATAATTCGACGAATAATGGGACCGGTGGGAATAAGTGTAGGCGAATTTAGAAGATTAACCAATGAAGAAATTAAAGAAGTCATCGAGGGTGAAGACATAATCAAGTTCGTGAAGACGCAAAGGCTCAGGTGGCTGAGACACACAGAAAGAGCTAACCCAGACTCTACCCTAAAGCGAATAACTGGATGGAGACCAACAACAAAGAGACCAAAGGGAAGACCCAAAACAAGATGGAGAGATCATGTCTTAGGAGACATAAAGAAGCTGAGAATCTACAATTGGAAGGAGCGCTGTAAGGACCGGAAAGAATGGAGGAAAATTGTAGACAGGGCCAAGTCACACACGCTGCTATAATAATAAAAAAAACAACAGCGGACTGATTCTCCGCAACAAATAAATCAGAGAGCCCAAAAGGGCGGCAAACACTCCGCCAGGAGTGAATAACCCATGATGATGATGATTAGTGTAGTATAATGTAAATAATTTAGGTTGTTGTACTTTTAAACATGATTATTAGTTTTTAAAGTTGTGTTGTAATATATTTAACTAACACATATATAACTCTGTATTAGTTTATGTAAATAGTCATTGGAAATATAATTTCGGTATTTTTTTTATAAAAATACCACACAGCCGAGTAGGAGACGTTTAAAAAAGATAATGCCTCAAGAAACAGCCGAAGATGCTGGACTATCGCTCGAAGATGAAACTAAAACATCTAAGCTTGAATGTTTATTTCTGTTTCAGCAGAAACATTTTGTGAATCCTTAAAGTTTATTCATTTAGCAAATTCCTATCTGTAAACATGAGCACGTGTTGATATTCGCCCTCTCATTCGTCAAGAGGCTATTAAATATAATTTATTGCCTTACGCCAGACGGATTCTCATGTTACAGATAAAACTTACAGGTCTGTTTAAATTCAAATTGTAGCGTGTTGCTTTTTTATTCAAAATTTTTACTTTGTTATGTGTCTCTCAGTTAATGAATATTTTATTTTAGCACATTTTCCTTCAATGGAAAATTAAATTTTGCTTACAGTGATTAAATTTCAAGAAATTCTTACACTAATAGTTTCAAAAGTAAATATTTTTAAAAATCATATAATGTACCTCAGTACGACACTGTTTGGCTTTCACGTGCGTTTGTTGATGGATGGGAATATGTAAAACGAATGTAGTTTAGAAGATTTGATAAGCAAGAAATTGTTAATGAAATCAAAAGGCTGCCATCATTGAAGATGACACAGTTTATTCTTGATATGGACCTGATGGAATCTGTTCCAAAAATGTCTTTGTTGTCATTAAAAACTGTTTTTAACAGTATGTGTCTCTATTGCTGCTAATGAAAGGAGTTTTCAAAAGGTTTGGCAATAATCTCGATTGAACGTGAAGTATCAAACACCATTAACTTTGATAATGTAATCAATCCACAACTTTCAGAAACAAAAATAAGAAAAAAAATGTTTGTAAGTAAAAACTCTGAAATAAATTAAAATATGAATATTAACAAAATGATCTTGTATTATTAATATTAACCCTTGCTTTAATGTTTAAATAATGAATAAAACCAAACCAGATTAATTTAAAAGTAATTTTTAGTATAGCATAGGTATAAATTTTATTATATTTTATCTTCAAATTTCAAACGTGTATTTAGGTAGTTCCTATATGGAGGTAAGTCTTAGCTTTTTATTATGTTGGGGAGAGGGCGGAACTGGAAATCGATATGATTATCATAGGAAGTGCAATATTTCAAAAGTAACTAAAAATATACTTACCAAAAGCACTAATCTTTCTTTCGGCTAAATTATTTACCAGATCTTTATTCAACCCTGGATACAGAAACGAAATGAGTGTTGAGTTTTCCCTAAATTTTATAACTTCTGGATCTAAGGGTTGTCTGACTTTTAAAATAATATCTAGAATGTAAAAATCGATGTGAGTTAAAGCATAATTAAAAACATTAAATATTTTAACCTGGTAGCTGGTACATTCTTGTTGTGAACCAGCTTAACCTTTCCAAATACCATTAGTACAACCTAATTAAAAAAATATTTTTCACTAGTTGTCTAAAGTAGGTACTTACCAGTTGCGAAAACGTTTTGGTTGTCGACGATCTTAGCGCCAGCATGTTCGTAATCCTTATTTCTAAATTTAGACAATATTCCAGCATCTTCTTCGATATTCACAGTAAATCCTTTCTTTGTTAACGTGTGTGCTACAGCTGGAGTAATTGACACTCTAAAATATGAAAGTGTATTACAAATAAAAATATAGCTTTAACTGGAGCTAAAGTTACATCTACTGTTACATCTTTTATGTAACAGTTCGTTTAGTCTTCATCAGATTGATCGGGGTAAGTTGATACTATCACGAATTACAATTTTTTACAGTATTTTTATAAATCTATAATTTTACTATGTTGGTTATAAAAAAATGTGTATATAACAATATATAATGGTTGAATTAAGTGTAATCTTCAGTTCTAGATCTTGGGGTATCCTAATTTAGATATGAATATAAATCACGAGTTAGCTAGAATCAGTTAGATTCTTGTCATATTCTGTGTCATCATCATCATCGTGCAACCTCTTCTGTCCACTGCTGGACATAGGTCTCTCCCATTTTTCGCCACTCTTCACGGTTCTGAGCGTCTTGTTGCCATTTCTTGGATATTCGTTTCATGTCGTCCGTCCAGCGTGTTGGTGGTCGTCCTCTGCTTCGTTTGTCTTCTCTTGGGCGCCAGTCAATTACTTTTCTGGTCCATGAATCTTTTAGTCTCGCTATGTGACCTTCCCAATTCCATTTCAGCTTGGCTATACGTTCGACGACATTAGTGATACCTGTTCTTTTCTTTAGGTCTCGGTTCCTTATTTTGTCTTTTTTTGTCACGCCGAGAATCGATCTTTCCATGCGTCTTTGTGCCACTCGCATTTTTAGTGCTGTTGTTTTTGTGAGAGTGAGAGTTTCTGCTCCGTATGTCATAATAGGAAGAACGCATTGGTCAAATGTCTTCCGTTTCATAGCTATCGGGGTGTTGTTCTTAAAGATGTCTCTTAGTGAACCATACGCCATATCCATAACCATACCATATTCTGTGTATACTTCACAAAATTCTGAGGATAAGTAGTCCGTTTTCATTTAAATACGATCGGAAGGAGCTGAGTGAGGATGAACTAGGTGATTTAGAAGATGAAGATAATTTTATAGAGGTAGAAAAAAAATGGCTTCATTATTAATCAATTCATAGAGAAAATCGACTAACATTATTCTCTCTAGTATATATAAACGGTATTCCAATAGAGACTTCCAAACTTTCGACAGTTGGTAGTAGCCATACATATGTCTACGTTAAAGGTACATAAATATGTCAAATTGTTTGAGAAAATATAGAGATATACATTTGGCATTTTTGGAACTGAGAAAGGCGTATGACTCTGTACCAAGGTCAGAACTATGGGAAGCAATGTACAAATTACAAATACAGACGGAACTCATAGAAGCTACGAAAGCTCTGTAAAAAGAAAATAAAGTGTGCATTAAAAATGGAAACAAGAATCATAGGGAACTTCATCATCATCATATAACGGGGGTCTTACGGCGATTGCCGCTTCCCGCATTTCAGCCTCCATCTTTTCCTATCTCTCCAATCTCCCTCTTCTAAGCCTCTAGATTGCATTGTTTTTGTAATTTCTCTTCTCCAGGAATTTGGTGGTCTTCCCCTTTTCCTTCTTTCTGGCGGAACATACATTAAGGCTTTTTTTGGCCACCGCTCCTCCTCCATTCTCATCACGTGACCATACCATTGTAATTGCCTTCCTTGTATTCTATCTGAAAGAGTATCTCTAATTCCTGTACGGTTTCGTATTTCCTCATTCCTGATTCTTTCCATTCTCGATACTCGATATGACTTTCTAAGATAATCCATTTCCACAACGTCTACTTTATCTCGTTCATTCTTTGTCATCGTCCAACATTCAGCACCATATGTGTTGGTTCTACAATTGCTCTGTATAAGCGAAGTTTGGTATGCATCTTTATTTTATTAGACCACAGTAATGAACTCAGTATTCGGATGCATTTTTCCCTTGGGTTATTCGGTTTTGTACAGCTATCTTAACTCTGCCATCTGCTGATATGATGCTTCCTAGATATTTATACTGGTTGCAGCCTTTTATAACTGCGTTTTCAAGCCTCAGATCTGTGGTATTTCCTCCAATTTTTAAATATTCTGTTTTGCTTATGTTTACAGTAAGCCCCCATTTGGCATATTCCTCAAATAATTTTCGATTCATATAATTTATATCTTCCTCATCGGTTGCAACCACCACCTGATCATCTGCAAATAACAATGTATACAGAGTTTCTTGTCCCACTTCGATGCCCATAAATCTACATTTATTTCTCCAATTCCTCAATGCTTCTTGGACGTATATTTTAAAGAGTGTCGGTGACAAACAGCATCCATGCTTTAGGCCTTTAGTGACTTTAAATTCATTTGAGGTTCTGGTTCCAATTTTTACACAACTAACTGCATTTTCGTACAATTTATATATCGCTCGGATATACGTCGAATCCAATCCGGACCTTTCGAGGACCTCAAACATTTTCTTTAACGGGACACTATCATATGCTTTCTCAAGGTCTATAAATACCACATGGGTCTCTCTACTTCTTTCGACACGCTTTTCAATTATTTGTCGTAGGATAAATATATTATCAAGGAATATTCTGCCGTACAACAGGCCCACAGAGCTCGTCACACTAATACCTCTATAATTGGAACAGTCTCTTTTATTCCCTCTCTTATATATGGATTATATAAGATTTATTCCAATCTTTAGGAATTTCCTGGTCTCCACACATACATTTATTGAAAATGTCTACTATTAATTCTAAAAGTGCAGTCGGCCCATATTTAACCAGCTCTATGGGAATGTCTCCAGGCCCTGCGGCTTTTCCGTTTTTAACCTCTTTTAAGGTTTCCGTCAATTCAGATAATGTTATTATAGGGATTTCCTGTCTTTCGTCTCTGTTGTCTATTAATTCCCTTGGTGTCAATCATAGGAGACTTCACCACAATAAAAGGGCTTCTGCAGGGTTGCTCCACATCTCCAACCCCATTCAAAATATACTTGAGAAAGCCTTGACTACATGGAAAAGAAAATGCGAAGGCATGGGAGTACCGGTTCGGAACGAATACCTTTATACGTAAATCTTTGCAAACGATCAAATAGTGATTGCAAAAGACCAAGAAGTTACATGATGAAGAAACTACAAGAATAATATACCAAGGCTGGCCTAGATATTAACCTCGCGAAAACAGAGTAACTTTAATTAACAATTAATTAACATCTACAGTTGATAACACATCTACGATGACATAGCTGATACTTTTAATAAGAACAAACTAAATTTTAACTAAAAATACTTTATATATTATTTTTCGTTTTTTTTAACTCAAAAATCGTTCTCAAACTACAAATTAAACAAATAAATCTTTGAAATGTATCTTCCGTTATACATTCCCATTAAACTATACTTCAAATACTCATTGTCTTCGTATTCATGTACCCCAAGACAAATTATCTAGTTAAATGTTATCTCTTACCTTTTCTCATTCTTCCACACCTCCTTTGGTACTCCGATGGTTAATTTTTTATATGGAGTTCCCTTAACCTCGGACGCTTCCTTATTTGACCGTTTCCCAGTAGAAAAATACCGTTTACCAGCATGTTCTGTGTATGATTTAGCTTTTTGAACTTTCTGCCAATTTGTTAGTAAGTAGGTAACATTGTTGATTTGCTTCCTAGAATAATGGAGACTCAGAATGCCCTTTGCCATGGTTTGTCCTTACGCTGTCCACATTTGCCTGCACAAAAATAAACAAGTAAGTAACCAAATAAGTTATTTCTGTGCATATTTGATATCTATTAATACATATGCAGTGATGATCTCGATCTTTCCTTAATACTAATACGAATTTTCATACTTTTAATACATTGTACTACGATTTGTCCCCCTTTAAGACGTTTGTAGTACTTCCTTAAAACATTTCATGTTAATTTTTCTAGATTATATTTTATATAGGTACTCAGTTTTTCACCCAACTCCTTTTTATTGAACATATTTCAGCAGCGTATATAGATATCATTAATATCAGTATTTAACATAACATTCAGTAGTATTGTTAAAATAAATTGTTAAATATTTTTGTAAATTTAAAAGAGAAATAAAATAAATGATCGGCTTATTTGAGATTTCAGAACAATATTCCGATATTCATAATTCGAGATATATTAGAGGATATTCCGGTGCGACAGGGGTGTATTTTGTCTCCTATGCTCTTTAATCTCTATGTGGAGAACATTTTTGCAGAGGCACTGGAAGGTTCTGAGTGTGGAATAAAGGTAAACGGGTGCCCGATAAATACCATTCGTTACGCCGACGACACCGCGATAATAACAGACAACGAACATGATATGCACATGCAGTTGATGTTAAATAAAATAAACACCGTAGAAAAAATATATGGCTTGAAGATAAATGCTGAAAAAACTAAATGCATGGCGATAAGAAAAAACGCACTTTTAGGAATACAACTGCAAGTAGATAATGCTCCAATCGATCAAGTGAAAACATTTAAATACTTGAGAATGATGATGAATGACCAATGGGATCCTCAACAAGAAATAAAATGCCATACCGAACAAGCTAGACAAGCTTTTATCAAATTTAAACCCCTACTATGTAACCGCAATCTTTCCTTCAATCTCAGCTACAGGATGGTTAAATGCTATGTAGGGTCCATATTGTTATACGGATTGGAAACATGGACGTTAAGAGTATCTTTCATTAGTAAGTTGGGGGCCTTCGAAATGTGGACGTTGCGAAGAATGTTCCGCATACCATGACAGATAGGGTGCGAAACGAGGAAGTCTTAAGAAAGGCAAATACTGAGAGAGAACTACTAAATTTGATCAAGGTACGAAAAATTGGATACCTCGGCCATATTCTGAGAGGAAAAAAATACGCAATCCCTCAACTAATCATCCAGGGAAAGATTGAAGGCAAGAGAGGAGTAGGTCGCAAACAAATGTCGTGGCTACGGAACATAAAGAACTGGGCAGGCATAAATAACACTGGCGATCTTTTGCATGCCAGACAGACGTCTGGCCTTAAGATAATTCGCCAACGCACTAGAGGTGCACGGCACTATAAGAAGATGAAGAAGATTTTCTTTTATTACTGACGTCGGTAAAATAACTATACCATTTTTCAAAGTAAAAAAGTTGCAGGTCAAAATGTATATAAAGTGACGTCACTTATATTTAAAATTTCCAGAACGTCAACCTTAGAGTTCAAATTTTCCTAACACAGCTAATAATACGAAACCCATACTGAACTGCTCGATCTTTCATAGGCGTCAACATGGTATAATAATCAGAAAAATGTAATCATCATTATATTGGGAATTTTAGAATTATATTGATTAAATAACCAAAAACATTTGTTATTATTAATAATATAAATTTTATGAAATAACTCTTTAAGTCTAATATTCCACAAAATAATAATTTTAATTAAATAGACTAGACAATTGTACGCAGCTGATATAGGAATACTTAAAATTTTATTGACAGGTCAGCGTGTGGCAAAAAGTGTTGCCGCTTTTTTAGAGTAAGAATTTTGTTTATGTTTTGATTTCTTACACAATTTGATCATAATATATTATATATTAATAAATTGTATTTATAAATACATATTAAATTTAGATTAATAGCTTTAAAATCTAATTATTGTTGTGTATTGTGACTGTGCTATGCCAAAACAACTGAATAGTCTGTAGAAAGCTGATAAGCTTTCACATAAGATAGATTATTTTGAACAAGAAATAATCGCGGGACGTTTTTACTATTAATGCTCTAAAAGAGGTATAAAATTATATAAGAGATATAATTTTGTATTAAAATGTTTTCTTATGTATTTTAGTGTGTTGCAGTAGTCTTAAAACTAAGTGTATTTACTGTTAATATAACAGTTTGACAAATAGTTGACATTTTAAAAATTCCTCACTTACTAACTATTCTGATGTTTTGGCAACGCTGTGGGGTTCTGACGTCGTAAATCTTGAATGACGTGCAATCATTTTTATATGAAAAATTCTATATTAAATTTTGGCAATGTTGAAGTGGATGAGCGTGAGCAAACAATAAAACCACCCACACACTATGCAACTTGTATGACAACTTTTATAACCCGATTTATTACGATCGTTGAAACCAAAGACATTATAATACAAGTTAGACTGATCGTTGCAATACCAGCCCATTCCCCAGGTGTAACAGAGAAAACTGACGCAAAGCAGTCCCTGCAGTAAATGACCAATGAGGTCACTAGGTCGATAAACCCGGTTCATTAGACAGAGATGCAAGGACTGCTTTCCGTCAGTTTTTTTCTGCCGCACTGGGGAAAGTATGGTTAAAACGATAACTGCATAACCTGGTTCCTCGTTGGAAGTTTTCTATGGTACAATGGTAATATCAATATCCAAGAGTAACATAGATTCCATACAGATAAAATAATATATGTTCCAAAACGTAAAAAGATTTAAATATTTAAGGATAACGGTTGGCAGCTCAAATAACAGATCTACTGAAATATGCGAAAGAATAAGTGCACGCCACTGTTTCACGTAGGATACGTCGATCTTTTTGTCAAATATGACAGAGTAATAATTTGCACTTTGAACTTGATTCATTATTTGTTCAATTATTTCTTCACCACAACTGTCTATCAATTGATTTTGACTGGTGCTACTCATATATCTTGCTCGGGAAGATGCTATGGATAGGTGTTAGGTGTAAATGAAAGGGGGACAGTAGACGCAGACGCTTAGTCTGTTGCTTTCTCCAACGGAGCGCTGTTGTGTTATATACGCATAGCTTATGGTTACCTCACACTTTGCCTCGTTCAGCACAACATCTACTACCCTCAAAACTAAAAACACTATATATATATATATATATATATATATATATATATATATATATAAATGCCTCTGTTTAGAAATACAATTTTGTAGAATAATTAAGACAACCAGTAACAAGATGCAGACTTGTTTGACTTTATACCAATGAACCATAGTATCTAACATAGCTGAGTGTGCACTGTAGATAAACCTTCACCTTCACTTAGTTGTATTTCCATCAATTTCAATTAAAATATTCTACCAATTAATAATAACTGGTTGATGACATGACTTTTCATTTATATTCAACGTATTTAATGGATTGTCATTTGGATATATGCTATTGTATTATTTAAATAACGTTTTATTAAAACAAGCATTTTTTTTCTTGTATAAGTAATAAACGGTTACTGTGTGGGGTCCTAAAAAGTCGTAATTTGATCAGGCTGAATTATATGGCGTGGGAAGGGCTTTTTGTATAGCATATAGGTGGATACAGTAGACTCAGTCGTGATTTTTTTCTTTTTCTTGTATTGACTATCCGTTTCGAATGTTGGCGAACATCATGGCAATTTGTATTTTGCACATTGTTGCTCTGCAAAGATTTGTGGTCGTTGTGTCGATGTTGTGATTCTTTTAAAATTTGCAAATACTGGAACCGTAATTTTAAGAACATAAAATTTTTAAATATTAATACATTCTTATTATATTATATTAAACGTTAAGAATAAAACAACATTTAGATAAAAAACAAGGAGGAAGTCAAAAGGAATAGTGAAGGCTATTTTTTTAAATTAATTTACATTAATACACATAATAGGAAGGAGGGTACAGTTGCCGTAGGATCTAGCTCCAGTCCTGACAAGGTTCTAGGAGGAACCATCTATTAAGGAGGATGCAATGTTACGCCAGCCTTGCTACGCCCCTGACTGAACTTCACGGTATCCGATGATTCGAGCCACATGTTCTAATGGCGCCGAGAAAGTTCTATGGTTGAGTAGGGTTGATTTGTACGGTTAAATAAATAAATATAATAAATTAATTGTGTTGCAGTGTTAATGTTAGAAGACTTTAAATAAAATAAATAAACATTACACTATATAATAGCATAGATTAAACTCAAAAGATAATCACCGATGACAAAAATTTGAGAACCATTTAGATAAAACTCAGTTCAATGTTGTGGCAGTAGCCACCAAGGTTACAATCTTTGTAATAATTGCCAAGATTGGTGGCTACTCGGAATCGGTAAGTAAAAGAAGGTCCGGTTCTATAATGTACTACTTACCTAAGATTAGACGTTCTATGGAAAGCAATCAAATTTGAATATGTTATATATAATATATAATTATATGGATATTATGAAGGAAGTACAATTTTTTTATCTTACCTTATTATCTGATTATCAATATAATAAAAATTTGGATACTTAACATAAATATAAAAAAAGACGTAGGTAAACATAAAAAAAGTTACAGTGATTGACACTTGCATTTTTATTTTTGAATTGTCAGTTACATATCTCCTCTTCTTCTATATTTTTCTATCAGTCTATCTGCGAAAAAATCATTGATTTCACGTAAAAATATTATACAGCCACTTGAAAGTTTTAAAAGATATAAGAGGGGTAGCTTATGATGACGAATATTAATAACTTTGTTTTTTTATTACATGCATGTAATATAAATACTTGAAATCGTTGTAATTAATGAGTTATTGAAGTGCTAATTTCAGCTAGGTCTTTTAATTCTACCACTTGATTTTGGATGGTTAGGTGATCGCTGGGAACCAAATTTGTCATAAATTTGGTCTTACTGATGTTCATTTTTAGACCTATTGTTGAAGATACGTTTTCTAATTCTTGTAGCAGTTGTTGTGCTTCACGCAGATCTTCGGTACTATACCGTCGGCAAAATGCAGATGATTGAGCATTTCCCCGTCTATTTTTATTCCTCTATTTTCCCACTTTAGCATTTTAAAGGCGTATTCGAGGACCGTTATAAATAATTTAGGTGAGAGAGTGTCACCCTGTCTCACACCTCGCTTTATATGAATTTCTCTGGTGGTATCATGTAGTTTTACACGCATTGTGGCGTTTTGGTACAATTTGTGTACTAACTTGGTAAGCCGGTAGTCTATTCTACTATTATTTAGGGCAGTTATAATGCTGTCTAATTCCACGGTATCGAAGGCTATTCTATCGATTTTTCTATTACGGTTTTTACTGCTTGTAGGTGATCGTTTGTTCGGAATTTTGAGCGGAAGCCAGCTTGTTCTCGGGGCTGGTAGAAATCAGACTTTTTTTCTAGTCTGGTTTGGTTTTTAATTCAGCCGCTCATTGTGAGTACCGACGGTGTTTGAAGTCGCCCGCTCCGGGTCAGAAGCTTCTTGGTTTGTGATCTATTACTATCCCTAAAATCAGGGGTTGCCAACTCCGCCATCTTCGCCGTACCGATAATATTCTTCGACGCCTTGGATGAAGTTCTGGACTTCATCCATGACCCTGGACAAGGGACCCTTAACACGTGCTAGCTTCCCGGGTCAAGAAGCTCCTGGAATCTGCGGAGGGCAGGGATTGATTCACTTTCCAATAGAATCCAAGGGACTCCAAAGGAGTTCCTACCCGCTATCCGCTGACTATCGGTATATAAATAAAATTAAACACAGACACCAAAACGCAATAGCTAGTTAGAGTGGGTGATCGTCAAACTCAGAAATTACCGATACAACGTGGAGTACGTCAGAGAGACGAAACTGTTCACTGCGCTTTTGGAATATATATATACACACATGTCCAAAAGTTTGGAATACGTATAAATAATATATCTACGCGTATGGTGGTTTTAAAACTGTTGTTGATATTTATTCTAGAGCGTTTTTAAATGAAAATGATAAAAAATTTGAATCGTTTTTGTATGATTTTGGTCGCATTCAACTGATTAGCGTATTTACACATTATTTCAGTCTTTGTTTAAATTTGAATTGGGCCGTTTAAAAATGCCTAGAAATGTGATATCTCATTTTGACAGATCTAGAGTAATTGCTATGTTACAACAGGGCTTTAGTCAAAGTTATATCGCGAATATTGTTAATCTTACTCAGAGTGCTGTATCGAAAATTAAAAAAAAAATCCAAGATACAAATGACATCAAGGATCGTCCCAGAAGTGGTAGAAGTCAATGTACAACTGCAGCAAAAGACCGGCAAATAACATTGATGGCTCGTAGAATCGTCTGGAATCTACAAGTGGCATTTTCAGAGAAATTTCTAGGCTTCAAGAACTGAATATTTCACGGCAAACAATAACACGTAGACTAAATGCGGTAAATTTGTATCGTAGAAGACCGCTACGTGTTCCTAAACTAACCTACCAACACAAAATAGTAAGGTTGCAATAGGCTAGAGAAATGGTGCATTATGGTTTTAACTGGAATATCGTGATGTTCTCTGACGAGTCAAAAATTGGCTTGGTATCTAATTCGCAAAGAACACTGGTTCGGAGGGCTCCAGGACGACAAGCCCGACTAGAAACAGCCCAACCTCATATCCCATTTGAAGATGGCAGTATTATGGTTTGGGTTGGTATTATGAGTGATACACGGACGCCACTGCTGGTTCTCGAGAGAAGAGTTACTAGTGCTGTGTACATCGAGGAAATTTTAAATCCTGTTGTACGTCTATTCCGAGGGGAATTTGGTGATGAATTTGTGTTTATGCATGACAATGCCCCTCCTCATCGAACAGCAGTAGTACAAAATTTTCTGGAAGAAGAAGGAATATCTACATTACAGTGGCCCTCGAATTCCCCCGACATGAACGTTATTGAACAAGCTTGGGGCATTCTCAAAACACGCATCAAGAAGCGAAACAATCCTCCTATTACACTTTCGAGAACTAAGCGATGATGCTCGTGAAGAATGGGAGAAAATTCCGCAAGTCCAGCTCGACCAGTTAATCGGCAGCATGCCAAATCACCTACAGGCATGCATACAGGCCAATAGAGGAAAATACTAGTTATTAGTTTTATTAAAAATTATTTTTTTCTATACTAGTGTATTTTTAAATGTAAGTTGTACATTGTAAGTTTTTCACTCCAAGAAAATAAATAATTTTTTTGCATATCTTTTATCTGGTTTTGAGATTTATTTAGTATTGTTGAGAATTGAAACAAAATGATGTTTAACTATTCAGAAGAGTTTAGATATAAAAATCAATAAAAAGATCAAATATTCCAATATTCCAAACTTTTGGACATATTTGTATATATATACAGTATACTCCCTTTATAACGAACACGGTTATTACGAGGTTTCGCTTATAACGAGGTACATTAGATGTCCCGTGAAATTTCTATTGAACTATAACCTTTTATAGCGAGGTAAATTTGCTTATAACGAGAGAAAATAAGATTGAAAAACGTGTTTTTTACGTTTTGGCCCGGCCGTAGCTATAAATAAATACCCTTTTTAACTGCGGGCCGCCGCAGCCTTTTAAACTTCTTACAATTTATGATTCTTAGTCGGAAATGTAAAATTTATGATTCACAAGTGTCATTGTATTGGCTTGACCATTCACACCTAATAATATGGGTCCTAATAGACAAGATGTGGAAAGTGTTTTAAAGGTTGTCAGAAACTATCCAAGGACAAAACGCAAATGAAGAAGCATAAAACTGTTTCACATCTTTAGAAAATATGATAGATAGAATACTGGACAATTTAAAGCAGTCAAAAATGACAAAATAACTTTATACGCTTTATACATATTTGCAGAATACAGATTTTTTGTTTTAACGTATATCATTGACAGTAAAAGTAAACAACTTTGTTTTAAAAACGCCATTCAAACAATATTTATTAGCATCTTATATTGCTCCGAATGGCTTCACTATAGAAAGTTAATGTTTTAGAAAACTACATATTCATATGTATGCACAATATTATAAGCGTCTATATTCTTTGATATTATTGTTGTTGGATATAACGAGATCCGCTTGTAACGAGGTAATTAGTCTACCATTTCAGTTCTCGTTATAGAGGGAGTCTACTGTATATATATATATATATATATATATATATATATATATATATATATATATATATATATATATATATATATATATATATATATGTAAAAGGGCAAAACTGACCGACACATAAATGGAGAAAAGCTTAGCCACCTGAGGTTTGCATATGATATTGTGCTAGGATATTGATATTGTAGGAACAAGATCCATATACCAATTAATGGCATATAAATACCTAGGTCACGAGATTCGCATATGTTATGTGGTTCGCCATATATAGCGTATAATTGTCGTTTTTAAGCAGTCTATCAGGGACATATTGATGATAAGGGAGATGGTTATATATATGATTTTGTTATATAAATTAAATTTGTATACTTTTTTAAATATTGAATTTCTTCGAATGTTGCATTGATTTTTCTTCTAAGCATCCAAGTCAAATCTCAAACGTGTTTTGATATTTGATAAACTGTACATATAAATTAATTTGATGTGATGTAAATCATGACTTCAATTAACAGCTTTTATTTATTTACTCTTGAAAGTACACGTGAGCTATCTTTATATGCTTGCATAATACACATTGCATACATGATTGGCCACTTGTATGTGATGTTCGTAATTCGTTAAATAAGAGGATTGATGCATACCTTCCGGCGCTTGCAAATCGTTCTAAGTGGCGCCTTTGTTCCTTTAAATTTGCAAGTTCCGGGATTATAAAAGACCATCGTAGTTAAATTTTTTATTTGAAAGACTTTAACAATCCACCGTATAAATAAAGACATTGCAGCTGAAATTTACACTAAAAATAGTACACACTTTAAAAATGTTTAATGAATATCGTCCCTATAGTTTGCTAATTGATAAAAAAATGAAAACAAATATTACAAATTATAAAAATATTGCCAAGGTGTTGTAATAAAAATGCAGTGTAAATGTACAGAAGTATATTAGCTGTTAGTTGTAGATTATATTTAAAAAATTAACAAAAACCAGATATAAACTATCATTTCTGATAAACGAACAGTTACGTCACTAAAATGATAATAGAAATAGTTTTATACATTCCGGATAAATGAATTTGTTAGTGAAAAAAGTAATTTTGCATGAAATAAAAATTGAAAGTTTAATTTTATTTCTGACGTGTTTTCTTCAACTTTGGTAAAAACCGTTTGACCACCATGTTGTTTATGCATCGCCCATGTATTCTATTCATTAACGTACCCGTCTATGAATTCTACGAGTCTTTCCTTAAGGATCCTCTCGTAGACTTCACCTAGGGTACTCAGTAGAGAAAGGGGTCTATACGATTCAGGGTTGGTTAGGGGTTTCCCTTGTTTGGGAATCATAACTGTGCTGACCACTTTCCATGGAATTGGAAAATAGCTCAGCGTAAGACATGCATTGATTATGTTGGTGCGCAACGGGATAATATTCTCTGGAAGATTTTTAAGGCATCTTCTATGGATGTCATCTGGGCCAGGAGATGTATTTTTTCCAATGTTACACATCTGCCTGACAGTATCCTCAGTCACAGGGGCCATCATCGGGTGAGGATAAGGTCCCAAATGTGCCTGAGGGTAATAGAATATATCTTCCACTCTCCGTTCGGCATCCCTTTTGGATCTTTCATTAAAATTGGGATTATTAGGGGAAACGAGTGCGGCCTGAAGTGTATTTTTGAAGGCTTCGGCCTTGTCTTGTGGATAATTACTAACTCATTTCATAATCACCAAAAATGGCAAAAACGTGCTTTTTATCAGTTTTTTGTACTTTACCATGAAAACTGATGTAGAATTGATAATAATTTATGATAATTTAATGGCCTGCATACATACTAATTTTATTTTAATTACATTCAAACACTGGGCAATGTTTAAATAATATCTCGAAATAAATAGTTAATTGATATACACAACACGATTGCGACAAATAATATTTATATAATATATATTTATACAATTTTACAGAGTATTAGAAAATATTATCTTTATGCCTTGAGTTTTCCTAAGATTAAGTAATGATGTATGTACGCAAATGTAACAACCAACTAGTCATCATCAATGATACCAGTAAATACACGCAACATACTAAAGATGATGTTATTAATTAATAAAATTTAAAAGTGTTGTGAATGCTACACATTTGTTTGTTGCTTTTATAAAAATTCGGAATCGTTTCACCATTGCGGAGGAATTGTGAAGAAGATAGTAGATATCTCTAATCTCTAGTAGTTATCTAACCTCCCTTAATTTATAGCAGTATTTTGTATTTTTGCTATATTCGTGCCCTTTGATCTTGCGCATTTTTTCAGGTCAGCCGCCCATCGCATTTGAGGTCTTTCTTATCTCCATTATTTTCCAAGGTCTCCACAATACCATTATAGTCTCCAACCTTTCATATTCTTTGTAATATTTATTCTTTGTAGAAGAAATTGCGGAAACGCATACAGAATATACTTTACCTTTTCATTCTACTTATTTTTAAGTATTTAATAAATCTTCAACGACCAACGCAAAGGTTGCTTAACAGCTGCATTGGTCGGTCAAATTTATTGAGTTCTTAATACAATATTCATACATTTGGAACGTTTATTCAGTTTTTGGTTTGTTCAGTGGGTGTTTTGAGAAGGATTTTTGCAAAAATAAATTATAAACAAGAGTTAAAAAGAGCCGCGGTTAATTCATCGCAATTATGCCTTATATTGAAAGTTTAATTTAATATCATGTTTGATTAAGTTTTGCTACTCGTAGAGTAACACGTGGTATACATGGTTATACAGAAACACTAAGGAAGTCAATTTTGTATATTCCGTTGAATTTTTATTCTTAAAAATGCTACCATAAGTCGTAGTACTCGCATCGCTGCAAGTCAAAAAATATACGAGAAAGTTAAACTGACGAGCAACGTAGAAATGTGGCGTTTAATCCCTATCGGGTCATCGACTAGTATTCAAATACAATAATCTTTGTGTGTCGAAATTGCAAGGCATTTAGGGAAAGATGTTGCAGATTTAGTTGTAAATGGAGATGGTTATATACCTTTTTTCTCCAAATACAATACAGATTTCTTTACAAACTCAATGGAAAGGATCGGTAAATAAACATCAAAGGTTGAATTTCTGATGGAGTAGTCATGATTAGGTCTTGCAGGAAAAACACGTAGGTGTTTACACATTAAGTAAACTTTACTAGAACCCCAAGAAGGAAGACCATATTGGATGAAACTCGAACAAAGAAAAATATGTTATTTTGGAAGATGCTAAATTGATTTCCTTCGAAACAAATCTTATTTCATAGCAGGCTGAGGCTAGTTTCTTACTTAACAAATCGATATGAAGGGACCATTTAAGGTTGCTGTCTCAAAAAATACCAAGAAATTTTACAGAATGAACGATACTGATCTGGCTGTTATTAAAAAGCAAGGGTTGATAAGCTCTTTTATAGGATAATGCTACTGTCTTATTCATGTTAAAAGAGCGAAAATTAGAGTCGGACCAGGTTTTTATTTTGAGTAGATCAGAAGTTATAATTGTATAAAGCCAAAGACCTGACAAGGTCAGGTTTTTGAGGAGGGTTTGTAGAGAGATTATAGATAATTCTATTCTACTTTCAAGGTAAGTATAATGGGAAACAATAAACTTTTAGCACCATGTGGATGGTGCATAATACGTTGACAGCTTTCAGTTGACATGGTATAAAGTATATTGGTAGCTCTGAATTGCTGAAAAAACAGAAGGGAGTGTTTTTACAGAAGTTTATGGGACAATGGCAATGCTGCTAACAAATTTTGCCATCCAATGGTAAAAAATGGGCTACACGATTACCTATATTATATCTATTTACTCTTGCAGAATCACGATCAAATATATCACCAAACAAGTTTCCTATTGCCAACGTCAGATAGTGACTACAAAATAAGACTAAACTAGAAAACCATCAACATTCTTTACCCGGAATCAAAACTAACAATGTTGTGTATCAAGAAGTATGACTTTTGTCTGATCAGAAGCGATTCTGGTCAGACAAAACCATAATATCTATTTTAGAAATTCTTTGCCACTAGATTTAGTCAAGCAGAAGCCAAACAGAATCGGCAACCCATAAAAGTGAGAAACCTATAAATAATAATTACATGAAAAAAATGGAAATGGATAAGCCATATTCAATACATTCGATATTCAATTTGACAAAACAGAAAAGAGTTGCAGACGACAAAATATGGAGGATATAGAAAGAGAATGCAGAAAGAAAGAAAATATAGATAGAAAGAATTTCAAAAAAGTCAGGAAAAAATAGAGGGACTTAGTTAAGAATCTAGCACATGACAAGGTATCCATACTTGCATAGGAGTAGCATATCTGTCTGCATCGATTGCACTGTGCGAAATTGTCCTAAACTCCACGAGAAGAATAAAGAATAAATAAGTAGAATCCACATAAACATTGTAGAACGTGGTGTGAAAACAAAAAAGAAATATGTAGAAGAAAGCTAAAAGAAAATTATGGATCTTCCAAAAAAATTATTACATCTGTATTTAGCAAGTCTTGAAAAATATATAATGTATTTTTTCGAGAGCGGTACTTATCTATTACAGATGCACGTATTTTCAACTTATTATTTTTATATGTACTTGAAAATTATATGTACTGACACTTTATAAAGGTTCTGCAAATAATTGATAGGATCATATGATAAGCCACTTACTTGAACTACTTCACATAATTTTGATGCATATAAAAATCTTATCTATTCACCAGAATTTGCAGTTAAAAAGTCATGTACTCGCAGTTACTTACAGTACATATACGTTGTTACCATTTTATAAAAAAATTAAACTAACTGTATTCGGAACAAAAACGAATATGAATGTCGAGAAAAGTGTCATGGGTCATTTTGCGGTTATCTTTATTATGACAAAATGAATTTGATTGTAAATAAAATATAAAAATATATATGTATCGACGCAGTGAAAAAACATTTTATGCTAGGGGTGGAAGTGAATGAAAGTAGAAGTCAGCTAATCATCCGAAATTTCTCCGGAAAAGTTTAATAAGCACATGTATATTGTTTTCATTGGTTTTTTATTTATTTTCAACAATAAAAAAAAATTTCACTAAACCCTGGCTATGCATTTACTTATGTCAGCATACGTTGATTTTTTCATAATTATTACGTTAAATCCAGAGGTAGCTATGGAAAAATGACATGAAAACAATATTATTGTCAGTTAATGTCAATTTTATTTTGTAGTATTGTAAAGCTTTTTGCCGTTTGTGGATTGTACAATGGGTCGAGGTGAAGTTATCGATGGGAAAATTTGTTCAATCATTATTAGATTTTTTAATTTTGGAAAATCTAATTCGGAAATCGCGAATATGTTGCAATTGTCACGCTATAGTGTAAGAAATATAGTAAAAAGATACAAAACTACAGGTTCGGTTGTCATAAAACCTAGAAATGTACAAAAAAAAACGGGTGTGGCAGTCCAGTGGGACTGCCGGTAGAAGTTATACTTCTATACACGCGTTCGCCGTTAAAAATTTATATAGGAGTCAATCTGCACAATCATTACATATGTAATGTTATAGCTAAGAGAGAGCAGAAAGAGAAAACTAATTAGTTATATAGGTATATGGTGCATCGTTTGCTGTATATAGACATTTGACCTGTAATAGGAGTATAGTAAATGAAGGATTGTATCAATATTTTAATGAAAATATATATTTTTATTTTTATATATGTATAAAAGGAGTTGAATGCAAAAAAAAATTTAAACATACTCTGCAGTAAAATTCATTGTTTATTTTGTTATTAATATAAAAATTACAATACAATAAATACACTGCAACATAATTCAATATAATAATACAATATAAAAATTAAAATGTAATATTCATAAGTATTTAAAACTGCCAATATACATATAACTTACTTTACGAAGATAAAAATAAAAAACTCGGATTATGTTGTAAATTTTCATTTTATTTTAAAATCTATGTTTTTTGCGTATATTACATATATTTAATACGATTAACGTGAGGTTTTTAAATATTTCAAAAATAAAAAACGAAATTCATAATTGGGATTCGAACTCACAACCACCAGCGTATGAACCAAACACGTAAAGGATTTGCCAATTAGACATGACACTAACGGATTTCAAAATTGAGATGTAGCAGTCACAACTGCTAACATATAATTAATTAATATAATTTATTATTAAAATCCTAAAACCCCTCAGAATCCCGTTTATGAAACGTTTATGGGCAATAGACGAGACGATGCGCAAGTGTAACAACTACAGGTCAAGAGGCGCTCGGCTAAGGTCAGTTTTGGCCAACAACTCACACAGAGAGGTGTATTTTTCCAAGCCTTAACCGGCATTTTTTTTTGTCTTAAAATCGGGTAGAAAATCTGGGATTGGATTTAATGTTTTCCCCGAACATCAAGGGAGAAATTGGAACAAATGATAAAAAATCTTGATTGAAAAACCGGCTTCCAAATCTGCAGAAATGAATATTTAAAACCCGGCTTCCAAATCTACCGAAATAATTATTTAAAACCCAGATTTCACCCGATTAGGATAACGTTTAATATTAGGATTAGTTTAACCAAACACCTACTTCAACCCATTGGTAACCAGGAACCGATTGTCTCCTGAACCACAGCGTTCTTCTTCATTCGCTTTTTTCGGAGCCCCAAGGACCGTCAGAGTCTTAAGGGGACTTAACCAGGACAGCTGTAGTGTTGTGACAGACATTAACATCAAGTTTCATAGGGCTAAGGTTTTTTTTCTTGTAACTTTCAACTTTGTATATGCATATACCAAGGTTAGTACTTATTACAGTTTTGTATCATCTATAAGAAGTTAGGTAAATGTTTATTAATTAATTAAATTAGATTGATTGTTAGGGAAGGGGTTCATGATTTTTGTATAGCGGTTTTTAAAAGGAAAGGGAAGAAATTTATGTATCAGGGTTTTTAAAATTATAGATTATATATTTACTAATACATTTTTTCGTTTGGCCCAGTAGTGGGGATATTTCATTTTGTCGTGGTTTTTTTGGTCCTCGTATACCGTAGCCCCACTACTGTAATTATATTTTATATATATATATATATATATATATATATATATATATATATATATATATATATATATATACATATATAGGTGAGTTTTGTTAGTTGTTAATATTATAAATATATTTGTTACAAGTAGTTTTGCTTTTATTTCAGTTCCTGCTTACAGTTATAATATAGCAGAACAAGGTCAATAGTGTCTTTTCGGTTTTTAAACATTATTACAGAATATTAAATCAATAGTACTTTATTCCTTGTTGTTCACTTCATTTATTTTTTTCGTTAATTTCCTTCAGAAATTAGCTGGCGCCCATTTCAGTA